>NC_056739.1:124311558-124643351 GCF_019279795.1 Protopterus annectens | reverse complement strand
AGGTCTCTGTCCACTCTATAGCGCTCCACTATCTCCAGCTCATGTAACCCCTGGTAGGTGACCCTGGGCCTGTACACTCTTCTCCGTCTCCTCACTGTAAGTTGTCCGGCAGCATCTGCATAGTCACCACCCTCAGCAAGTTGTATATGTCTCCTTATAACAGCTATGGCAGCCATTAGCATTTTTGGTCTGAGTGAAGCTTTTTCAGTTTTCACTTCTAATAGCTTACTCCTCTGTTGCAGTGTCTCTTGAGAGAAACATTCTGCACTGCTGTTTGCAGAGTTTTAAGTGCTGGGCTGGGCTACTGTTCTGCCTGTGTAACTGCCTGCTTCTGATTGTTTTCACCTGCTAGCTCTGCCAGTAATCCCTGCTAGCTTCCTACTATTTCTCATGCTTCCTTTTTCCCTTCTGTTTCCTCAGGGGGGAGCGACGCGCATACCAGCGAAAACACGCTCACAGCGGCCAACACGCACGCACACATGCTTAGACGGACTAGAATCTGCTTATTCGGGTTAAAACGCGCGCGCACCAGCGCAAACAAGCTTACTGGTGTTTAAACAGGCTCCTACATGCGTATTCTGCCTTAAATGCGCGCACTCTAGCTTACTCGTGCCTACCAGCGCGCATGCACGCCCTGCAAGAAACTTTAGTATTATCCATAGTGTACACCTTCCATTTCTTGGCTTTCCCATGCCTACTTGTTGACACTCCTCTTTCCATGATGTGTGACTGACATCTTTCACATGCCACTGTACTCCAATGAGCTGCATTTCTTTCATACATTCCCCCCTGTGATGTCGCCTATCTCCTACTCTGTTACTCCCCCTTATCCTACTTCTATACTGCACGGAATGTGCTCATTTCCTATGTGACAGTACGATTCACTGTCCTACCACTCATTTACATGAGATTGCCTACTAATGCTTAGTTACATGTCTTACACTCAGCTTCCCCCCTTAGCAACCCCTACTCGGTGGCCATGTTGTTTTATCCTGCTATTCCCTTACGTTGTAAATCCATGCTTTGCATAAAACCCACGTTTGTGGGTTTAATTTTTTTATTTTTCTGTTTTTTTATAGCGCAGCCCGTTTGTGCGGCGCTGCGCTACGTTTAAACATTTTTATTTTATTTTTGCATCAGGGTACGTTGCCAGTGGCCACATATTTGGCCATTGGCATGCTGCCTGGGACATTTGCAACCTTTATTTGGAGCCGACAAGGCTCCATTGTGTTATTTGCAGAACGGTACTCCGTTATCAACTGAATACATTTATGCAGATAACACGGCTATTACACGGGCAGGTTTCTGCTTCCTGGATCACAAAATTACCTCATTTGCATGCATTTCGGATGCAAGTGAGGTAATTAGCATATCCACGCCCTGTCCGTGTAGGAGCTGTTTTAGGTGCTCTCTTACATGCACATACAGGCTGTTCCTGGATCGCGATGGCTGCATTGAGTCTTACACTACTCTTAGACTCCGTGCAAGCCATCGTGAATCCTGCCCATAGTCTTCTGCCAACTAGTATTTCTAGTTGAACACAATGAGACAATTACTTAAATATGTTCGCCCCGCTAAATATTGTTATTAGCTGATATATTTGTTCACAATTATCGTTCATGTATTTTATACTATTTTATCTGATACTACAATTTACTTTACATGCATTAGTACCTTTGTTAATAATCTCTACAGGAATGGTGATTACTTTAAGCCAAGAACGGAGTGGATATGCTAACAAGAGTACTTAATGACGACATTTGGAATTGTCTTAATGATGTACATAGTTTGTAAATATGGTTACTTTTTTTGTTAACTTCTCAACCTTTTTCCTTTACTTTTATCTCTCTCAAATCAAGGGGTTAGGTGGGTAGGCACAGGGATAGATTTGAGAGAGTTCAGTGCTGCTTTCTCAACTAAAAATATACACATACCCAACTTGTTAAAGACTTCTGAGCCACACACATTTTCCCCTTTCTTTGTTTATCCTATATCCAACTGCATTTGAATCATAGTCTTATATAAACATGGACAATAAATGGAAAGTAATATCCTGAAATGTTAGAGGGCTACAGGACAAAAGCAAAAGAAATCTTTTAATGCACCTCTTATTAAAATCAGAAGCAGACATTTCATTTATTCAAGAATCACATATGTTAGATGATTGGTCCAAAGAAAAAAAATAGGAAATGGATAAAAGACATATCAGTGGGTATCAGCTCTAACTCAAAAGGGGTGGCAATTCTCAAAAACTCATTTAAACCTTGCATAACAGACAAGGGTTCAGATAAGGAAGGTAGGTGGTGTTACTTCACGTGCTTAATCCCACAACTTTCCAAACCTATTCTGTTCCTAAACTTGTATGATCCTTGTTCAGGACAATAGCAATTTATTTTGAAAATATATAACCTTTTATTAAAATTCCCACATCACCACTTTGTTCTGGGGGGAGACTGGAATGCTGTTATTAATCCCAATATTGACCGGTCTAATAAATCCAAACCTTATAATTCACAAGCTTCCCTTGCCTTGCTGGATCTAATCTCAGATTTTGATCTGATTGACCCTATATCCTTTGGAAAAGTCACACAGAATAGTAATAACCACATGTATTTCTCAAAATGCCATAATCCCTGGTCACGGACAGACTGTTTTCTAATTTCTGAATTACTAACATATTGGCAATTAAAATATGTGGATGAACCAGAGTTTTTCTCAGATCACTCTAAGATCACTTTATTGTTAGACCTTAACCAAAAGTCACTCTCCCATCATAGGGGATTGAATTGGTCCCTTAACAATAACATCTTACTCAACTCAAGAGTAAAAGAGAGAGTCTGTGCCCTACTAGAGAGTGGGCAAATGATCCCCAAAACTCCAGTATCCCATATGACATCCAATGGGCAGCATGCAAAACTATACTTAGAGGTCTATTCATTCAAAAAGCTACATTTCTCAAAAATAAAAGGAATGAGAAGGAGAATGTCCTCATGAAATTAATGAACTAGATAAACAACTTCAAGAGAAACATTCCCTAGAACTGTAAAAGGAGCTGATAAATAAGCAAAGGGAATTATTCAATTTACACCAATCTAACTTCTCCCTACAAGAATTAAAGTTTATCACTAAATATTCTGAATGGACACAAACCCCTCCAAGGCACTAGCTAGACTAATTGACAACAACAATCTCCCAGGATATCTCTTATTAGCTACCAAGGTAAGTTATATAAAATCAAACTCCCAGATACTCGAAAATATATACTAGCTATGAGCACCAAATTCCATCTTCAGAGATGAGAAATCATATCAATAACATAACTTTTCCTACATTAAATGGTAAACAGAAAGAAATATTATCTGCCCCTCTGACTCGAACAGAAATAATAAATGCCATAGATAACCTTAAAGCAGTAAAAGCCCCAGGCCCTGACGGATACTCCCCAGACTTCTATAAAGCATTTAAAAGACACCTTAATGCCCATTTTACTAAAACTATTTAAATTTTATCTCTATTAATGGGATATCAGACCTGTATATCAACCACTCCAAGACAATTCTAATCTCCAAAACTAACTTGGATATATCTAATATTAACAACTATAGGCCAATCTCTTTAATGAATATTGATATCAAAATTTTTTCTATATTAGTTGTAAGGCTTAAAAAAAGTAATCCCTTGCCTCATTTCTAAAGATCAAGCTGGCTTCATGCCCAAGAGACATACATGGGATAACACTCTTAACCATGGAGATCATAATCAACATTACTAAGAAAGACAAAAATCCGAGATATGCCATGATTCTGGATGCATATAAAGCATTTGATAGGGTAATTGGGAATTTCTATTCACAGTTCTATTACATTATGATTTACCTCTAAAACTTTATTATCACTATTAAAATGTTATATAATAGTGCCTATACACACCTATATATCAAAAATAAATTTTTGCTACCAATAAAAATCTCTAATGGAACCAGTCAGGGGTGCCCCCCTCTCCCCTTCTTTTTAACCTTTACTTAGAGCCAGTCTTTCTACTCTTACTTCAGAAAACATACCATTCAATACCCAAAATATTACATACCAAAATATAAAATATTACATACCAAAATATGTTTGACAGCTTTTGCTGATGATTTGAGCTTCTATTTTGAAAACCCCATATCAGACACGAAGAAGCTTATCGCAACCCTGAATACCTTTACAAATATTTCGATTATAAGGTTAATCAAGATAAATCTTGTATCTTCCAGATTAACCCCTTAGCTCACAGAGAGTATGTTTTGTCAGACTCTCCATTTCATATTGTATACTCATTCAAATATCTGGGGATTAGCTATGATCATGCCACACCTTCTGTATTACACTCCAATTTAACAAAATTATGGTCAACTATATCCCAAGATATGTCTAGATGGCAACAGTTGAAACTACCTATGCTCTCTAAAACCTCCATTATTAAAATGAATTTCCTCCCACAGATTCTTTATCTCTTCCATGCATCTTTGTCCTTCATTCCCAATTTATTCTTTTCGAAAATTCATAAGGCATTTCCGAAATTCATTTGGTATCCAAAATCAGTCGGGGTGTCATACCTAAGACTTACACTTCCAAAAGAGAAAGGGGGTCTTGGTATGCCAGACCTTCAGATTTATTACAGAATTTTACATGTTAGTAGACTAATTAAAATTACTAATCACAATCCAAACGTTGAAACACGATTACCTTGTTAGGCTAATATATGGTTTAATCACGTCTTAAACAACAACCTTAACCTCAAAGCTCTTCCCTTTATAGACCCATTATTTCTTAAGAAATTAAAGTTGCATCACATCCTAAAAGAAAAAATAAAATCCTTTCAAGAACTAGTTAAATCAGTAAAATTGGAAAAGACATTCCTCCTATTACAACCTATTAATTTAAACCCTAATCTCAAGTTGAATAGTAATACGATCAATTTGTCTAACTACTCTCAAATCAAAGAATTTACCTTATGGGATATCCATACATATAGGGATATATCACTCACAAAACTACGAGATTCCCTAAATGTATCTAAAAAATATATCATAACTCTGCGCCAAATAAGGGAACTTATTGCCTCTTTGCCTTATACTCTCATTATAAATTAAGTAGATCTCAATCAGGTCTATAAATTAATGGAAATTTTAACCATTAACAAGAGCATGTTATCCCTAGCATATAAATATATAATTTCATTACTTCAAGGCACAGTGGTATTTACAGACTATTGGAACCAGCAAGGATCAAACCTATCAGAAGATCAGAAATTATCTGCCATTAAATCTCTTTCTTTCTCCCCATTTAAGAAACTTCTATACACCCAATTCATGATCACCAATAATATATACCTCACACCAGTCCACTTAAACAAATTTAACCCTAATATTTCAACTGCATGCCCCTGCTGTTCATACCCTCAAGCTGACATTCTACATATTTTATAGATTTGTAGATACTCTCACGCTATTTGGTGCTCTCTCAAGGTGAAATTGGATAAAATGGGATACCACAAATCAACCCTCTCATGGGAGATGGCTCTTTTACATATTGCAAATTATAATTCTTCGAAAATTAAATTTCACATCCTAATTACTCTTTGTTTACTAGTCAAAATCTACATTAACAAACATTGGATAGATTGTACTAAGATGTCATGGAATGGTTTCAGGAACATGGCGGTGAAACACAACTTCACAAAAACTTTTAACAACAAGTCCCAAGAAACGCACCTATTTTCAGAAGTTCTGGAATACTATATTTGAACTTTTGTCCGATAATTAAAATACTTTGGGACCGGTAATGGCTAAATTTAAGATCCATTCCTATAAAAGTTTCGGTAACTTTACCTTCCTCTCTCATTTTGCCCTTGTGGTGTGTGGCTCAGAAAAAAATATTCATGTTTATCTTCTTTTATTTAATTTTTTTGTATTGTAATCACAGGCAGTGTTTTTTTAGCTTAATTGAAGCTTCTACTTGTTTAGTTAAACATATTTCATTGTTTTAATTCAGAGGTTTATCCCAAAGCAGCACTTTGTACATATTGTAGACAAGAATTGTCTTTGTATGTTATCCTCTGTATGTTAATCTGTATTTCTCTTTTGTTTTGCTCTTTTTGGTTGCTGTATATGTAATGGAAATTAATAGAAGTTCAATTTGAAAAGCAAAACTCTCAACCAACAGCATTTTAAATACTGAATATTGTATACAAGAAAAGAACTGGAACGGGGATCTTTAGAAAAAAGGAGCAAATGACATTGAAAAAATGGAACTGGTGGAAACAATGCATGTAAAATAATGTTCAGGAGGAAAAGGAGTGAGGTTTAAGGGAAGGCAGGAACTGAGCAATTTATGTTATGCTAGACTGAATTTCAGTGTTAAAGAAAAAAAAAACGTATGTAAATGGGAAAAAATGTTACTATGGTTTGTTTTATTTTCTATTAATATACGTGTCTATGATAATTTAATAATGTTTTTTTTATCCCTGTCTACAAGCACTCCTAAGTTCTTTATTAATTTGTCCTACTTGTAGTTTTGCCAGTCAATAGTGTACGATACAGGTGGTTGATGTTTCTGCCAAATGCCACAATGCTGCACTGAAAGCAAGGTCGTCTGTACTGCACTACACATTTATACAGTAAAATGTCGTTGGAAAGGCGATGTGGTGTCAGTAGGGTTAAGAAAGTCACAATTAGGGCCCAATCCCTCTTATTCACAAGGCAGTGGGCTGGCATACACAATTCTTGTTCATGGTAGCTGGAGAAGACCTTATTATAGTCTTCCATCCTGATGCCAAGCTGTAACTTTATAAGTACTGTTGTTGTTTTTTTTAATGGCTTTAGCAAGTTCTTCTTGGAGGGAGTTGACCACGGCCTTCCTGCATTGGGCTTGTGAAAAGTTTGAAGGCTTTATATGCTCTTTTCTTTTGGTTTAATAACGTGTTGATTTTTTTAACACTACTGTTTAGATTTACTGCAGAATTTTTTACTTTACTTATGCCTCATGAAGGCGGGCCTCTCATTATAGTTGCTTAAGCTGCTCTATAGGGCTCTACATTAAAGACAGTGACCATTAATTTCAAAGTGCTAAACTGAAACTAGAATCAGCAAAACACCCCCCTCGGTCAGTCTCCACCAAAACTTTCTCTTCCCCTGTCAGTCTGCACCAAAACATCCCCCTTCAGTCATTCTCCACCAAAACATTCTCCTCCAGTTTCCACCAAAACTCCCCCTCCGATGGTCAGTTTCCACCAACACTTTCTCTCCCCCTCTCCCTTGATCAGTCTCCACCAAAACTTTCTTCCCCCTCCCTCGGTCAGTCTACAGCAAAACATTCTCTAACCCCCCCCCCCGGTTAGTCTGCCTTGTGAGGCAGCACAAAAACATATGTATGTATGTATGTATGTATGTATGCAACAACTATAACTTGACACAGAAGTAGTACTAGTAATAACCACAGCTTTTTTAATCAAAGGTCCATTTCCTATCTGTATTCCCTTCAGTACAAATGAAGCTCTTACACAGCCTGCTAAATGAACTTTGCTACTGACCAAAAGATACTGTGAATCTTCTCAGACTGAATTAGCACTTTTATGCTGCCTACCTCTACGCACAGCCTCTTTTACAAAATAAGAGATAACTTAAATAGCATCCAGGATACAAAGTTGCAAATGACACATGATGTGCAAGCAGCGCATGACCTGCCATCTTTATTTCACCAGTGGAAGACAACAGGATCCAGCTGCGACACTTTTCCACTAGTAACTATGGTGCTGTGGACCTTACTATACCAGTGAAATAAAGAATCCACCATGCCTCAAACTTTTTTTTTAGTTTCAGAAACTTTCCATGTGCAGACTGAATGCAGATGTCATGAAATATTTTAATCATATCTAGAAAGTAAAATTAATATCAACGGAGTAAAAGTTTCACCGTTTTATTTATTTGCCTAATAGCATTCATAAGCAATTTACCGACTCAAAGAGTAACATTCCTGTAACCTTACAGCCAGTAGTTGAACTCTAAACACAATGCCTACAAGTGTCGGTCATGGCACATCCCCATCCTGTGAAAAGACTTCTGCCCCATATATTTACCTTCTCTAATTATTTTATTCATTCTTACTTATGTACTTGTTACCTGGGTAGGTGGACTGGATGCAAGACTCAGGCTCATCAGTGAAAAATACAAGGAAATACACAGAAGAAAAATAAAAAGAATTACACAGAAAAATACAATACAGTGGTATTAAATACATATTTTATACTATAATGCACACAGTAAGGTTTACAACATTGCTAGATACATTCTTAGCTTTTAACAAAAATCTTCTTCTTCTTTCGGCTGCTCCCGTTAGGGGTCACCACAGCGGATCATCCGTTTCCATTTCTTCCTGTCCTCTGCATCTTGCTCTGTCACACCAACCACCTGCATTGTCCTCTCTCACCACTTCCATAAACCTCATCTTAGGCCTTTCTCTTTTCCTGTTACCTGGCAGCTTCATTCTTAACATCTTGTTCCCAATATACTCTGCATCCCTCCTCAGCACATGTCCAAACCAATGTAATCTTGCCTCTCTGGCTTCGTCTCCAAACCTTCCAATCTGGGCTGACCCTCTAATATACTTAGTACTAATCCTGTCCACCCTCGTCACACCCAGTGCAAATCTTAACATGTTTAACTCTGCCACGTCCAGCTCGGACTCCTGCATTTTTGTCAATGCCGCCATCTCCAACCCATATAACATAGTTGATCTCACTATCCTCTTGTAGACCTTCCCTTTCACTCTTACTGATACTAGTCTGTCACAAATCACTCCTGACACTCTTCTCCACCCACTCCATCCTGCCTGTACTCTCTTCTTCACCTCTCTTCCACACTCACCATTAGTCTGAACTGCTGATCCCAAGTATTTAAACTCATCCACCTTTGCCACCTCTACTCCCTGCATCCTCACCATTCCTCTATCCTCCCTCTCATATATATATACACACACACACACCTTTTAACAAAAATGAATTGTTTAAATATTCTCTCATGTCTAATAAAAAGAGGATAACTCAATTTGGGAAGCGCAGTCATTTTACAGGACTATCCAACACCTCTAAAGCAACATTAACTTTCTTGGCGTATAAATTCTTTTGAGTTGTCTTACTTCCATATGAAAACTGTTAAGGCAGGCTGGCCAGATTTTACTAAACGCTTTCTTGTCAAATATTGTCCCAAAACTGTGGTCATATGAGGGCAATGCCACTATCACTTTTATAAGGTCATGGGGGGGGGGGTCTCACAAAAGCTCCGAGGACGTCAGGTGATGCATACGCATGGTTTGAATTGATTTTAAAAAGGTAGAGGCGCGGTAGGTTACCCGTTTTGCATCATAAAGACATTGCGACTTTTGCAGACACATGCAGTGGTTAGTCCTACGGTCTGGTAAAAAGATTAAAATGCATACTTTTGTTAACAGCTGTTTGAAGTAATATGGTGATCAAAACAGTCATTTAAGGAGATGCTGGGCAGGGAATACTCTACCTACAGTTTTGGCTAATGCTCCCTCTTGCCTCAGGAGAGAGCAAGTTTGATATTCTGCAACACAAATGTAGTTGTTCCAAAACTTTACTGACTGCTCTCAGAGGTTTAAATGACAGTGTAGGGTCTATATAAAGGACTAGGTACCAGCTTAACCCCCCCCTCCCCCCAACTAGGTCATTAACTGAAATCGGTGTGGAATTTTGTAGCTTTTTACACACTTGTCAGATTAAGTTGATATACCCAATTCCACAAGAAATCAAAATCCATTTGGAGTTCACTTCAATAAAGCCCCACCAATTTATGAATTGAAGTACAACATAGTTGGGTACAGTGTCAAATCAAGGGTCTAAGAAATTACTTTTAAGAAACAGAAAAAAACAACATGGGTCTAAGCACAGACCTCCAAGGAACTCCACCTGCATCAGAAATGGAGTTGCTGGTAAATCACCTGAATGGCTTTCTTGTTAAGGTAAACTACAGAACGAGACAATCACACCAGGTCCAAACTGATTCTACTACTTACGGAGAAGCAGCCCATGGCCAAAAGCATCAGAGGCCAATTCCTTATCAATAAGTAATCTTCCAGTAATCAGTCCCTGATTTATATTATTCTGTGTAGAATATGTCACTTTGAATGAATAAGGTATTAGAATCAGACACAGACATGTTGCAAGTCTGTCAGGCATCTGTTAACTGTTGTTATGGTCAACAGTTTCCTCATAGAGCAGTTTCTCTAATATTTTGGCAGTTGGGCATGTATTGGAAATTGGTCAAAAATCATGAAAGAATTTTGGACTGGGGAGTTTAGGCAGTGGTATTACATGAACATGGTTAAGTTTAGAAGAAATCAAAGCAGACAGAAGATAAGTGGAAGATATGAGCTAATGGGTGACAAACACAAGGTGAGGCCATTTTCAGTAATGCACCTTGACAACCAATTTTCCCAGATTTCTTTGAAGAGGAAAGCCTGTATGAAACCAACTTGGAGGCAGTATGTGGAGCAGCACTGGCTGAAGGATTGCTTGCAGTAGCATTTATTTAATCTATTTTGAAAGAAGGAATCCCTTTAAGTCATAGGACGATAAGCTGTTTGGACAGGCTGTAGCTATGTTGGCAATGCCAGCTAAGAGCTAATAAGCCCTTTCAGTTCCCGACTTCCTTTCATGATGCATTTTGAAAACAGAGAGTCTTCACTTCAAGTCCTTCCAAAATCATGCATCTGCTGACCAAGTGCATTTCATGTCATCTCCTTGTGCTTTATTACATTTTTCACATTTGCACTGTAATAAGGTGAATTTGTTTAGCTGTATAAACAGGGCCAAAGTATCCTGTTTTTTTTGTTACAGGAACATGCTTTCCTCAATAACTTTACTATAAAAGTTAACACCTATTCCTAGACCTGGACTTTAATTTTCAGTCTCTATAAGGTGCACCTTTAAAAACTCAAGAGTCTTCAAGTCGGTTTTATTTATGTACTTATGACTCCCTTTTAGCTTGCATGTTTCTGCACTTGGTTAGAGCAAACAGTGTTGTCAAGCTGCAACAATACACACACACATATATATATATATATATATATATATATATATATATATATATATATGTGTGTGTGTGTGTGAGTGGGTGAGTATGTATGTACATACATACACACACATATGTATATATATATATATATATATATATATATATATATATATATATATATGTATGTGTGTGTGTGTGTGTGTGTGTGTGTGTGTGAGTATGTATGTACATACATTATATATATATATATATATATATATATATATATATATATATATATATATATAAATATAATCAGACTTTTTTTTTTATCAAGAAATGGGTTTTGTCGTGTCTATTCCATTGCTCAAGCTCACTCACCAAACATCTTTCTCATCATCTGCACACAACTTTTCCCCAGTTTTGATTCATCTGGAAGAAGCGCTCAGCAGTTTCTTTTAGTCTAACAACCCCTTCTTGGTGACCTCCTCTGGACCGCTTGAGTTGCTTCTGTAGCTGTAACTGTCAACTGTAGCTTTCATATTCTTGTTTCCTCTCGCAATTTCTTTAAAGAGGCCAGACTCCGCTGACGCTCTGCAGGTTTCACAAATACAGCTAACTTCTGTTTAAAGATTGTGATAATTTGAGACGAGTCAATGTTTAGCCCCCTTTTAATGACCATTTATTTCCTGCTGGTCAGCAACATTTCATCAAATATTTTTGTTGTAGGGTCTCAGTGTTCTACTGAAGTACAGTAACACTTTGTTGTAGACTTAGCTGCATTTGCCTGTTATACCAGTCTAGTAAAGTCTGCTGTATTGATGCAGTATTTTGGAAGACAGAGGATCCCTTTGTCTACTCTATATTTACAGTTGCTTAATTGAAATTAGCCAATTAGACCTGCACATATGTCACACGTGTCTTTTACTTCAAAGTCTCTCTACACAAAGTTCATAACAGCCCATAAGGTCACATAAATTCATTCATCTATTTATTTTCCAAAGATGACGTAGCTCAGTGATGCTTAAAAATTCTCCAGTATTTATGCCACATGTAGCAAATGCCTCCAGCCACAAGAAAAGGCATCCAAAACCTTTAGCAATAAAATTGGGCATTTATTCATCATTGTTTGTTCCTTTCTCACTGAACAATCCAAAGCAATTTAGTTCAGGAAAATACTCAATTTAGTGTACAAGCAATGAAACGTATACACAAGACACAGACGCAAATCTATCCTTCTTTAGGACTACTACAGTTCATTTGCCTGGTATTTCTTAGGCTTTGTGATGAACCCATTAAAGAGTTCTGATCATTATCAGTAATGTAAAAATGGAAAGCTGTTCAAAAACACTTTGCAAATCAGGATAAGCTCACACACACCTCAAATCTCCTGACCACTTGTAAATTTAATACTTTCTTTCCCTGCTAAAGAACAACAGCTTTCCTAAGGCAGCATCAACCCTTCAAAAAATGCAGCCCCCTCTCTTTCTTTATGGGGTACAGCAGGTAATCCAACACCTAGAGGTGGTCTGTTCATACTCGCATTCTCCGGTTTTAAAATTTCACAAATGTAGACACAGCCTCCTGACTCCAGAGTTATAACAGGCAAACGGCTCTTGGCTTCAAAGTTCCACCAGGCAAACACACAATCTCCTTAAACTGGGCCTTCTTGTTCTGATGAATGCAAACATTAAAATTCTTACTAAACAAGTACAACTGAGAGCTTTTTCTCCTGCTCTCACTGAACTCTCTAGAAATATAATTTAGAAACTCCCTTCCATTTTGCCCATATACCGTCTTAAAGCCGTGTGTGTGTGTGAGAGAGAGAGACAGAAAGAGAAAGAGTGATTCACTTGATTTTTTCCACAAGTGGTTAGCTAACTATTCAGGACTAACCCCTTCTGTTGCATTACCCAACTTGGGTAGCTTATCATACCTATCATACCTCTACGTTCGCTCAAAATCCAGAAAATGCACCCTTTCCCATCTACACCTCCAAAGGGTTCTTCTCAAATAGGATATAAACCTTTCTCCTACTTGAGTAGGACTCTGAAATGGGATCTTAATTTACAGTCCGACTACAAAACTCAATTTTTGGAATTACTAGTCCCTGGCCAGGATAGGCTCTTTCCACACAAAGTCAGAGAACTAAAAGGAAAGACATGTCACTGGCTTACGTTTACCACTAATGACCAATTAGATGAAACAGCTGCAAAAATTTGAAGAACACTAAGCCAACGTCAACATTTTTTCTCCATTAGAAAAGAGACAAGACAGCAACTAAATGTTCCAAATCCAGCTTTGACTGAAAAAAAAGAGCAATTATTAGCTACTAGAAGTCCTTCATAAAAGTTGCTTTGCATTTTGAAAAAGAGAGCTTCATCACTTCAAGTGCTTCTAAATCCTATATCTGATTCATAAATTCATAGATTAGTACTAGGCTAACTGCTTTTGTGGGCCATTTTAAGCCTTGCCAATTACCCTTTGTACGAATCAAACCCTGCACCGTGTGTCTGCAGGTAAACACCTTAACCATTATACCACCCTCTCACTTGCGTGCAGTTAACTCCGTTTCCTTCTACTTTATTAAATTTCTCACACACCTTGTAATAAGGTAGGGAACAAATAAAGCCAAAATAATGTGGTTTGAAAGTACCGTGACAAAAGAAAGAAGCCTGAAAGCCAGCTAACAATGACAGCAGCGGCAGTCAGTAAATGGTATGCATCAAAAAGAAGTGCATTTCGCAAGAAAAAAATTCTGTGATAAGCATAATACATGCTTACCGCAGCCCCTTGAAAACAATGTATGAAGGCTATCAATAAAATTAAGGATAAACCTTACAAATATATAAGTTTACAAAAAAAAAAGAAGAAAAAAAGAGGGAAACAAAAAGATCCACACCTTTTTTAACCAACAAAAAAGTGACCCTGGTCCAAAACGTTGTAATCTATAGAAATAAACAAACAGTTCTGGTCAGAAAAGTACTATTTTAGTCAAAAACATTGTGACCCCCCCTCACCACCACCAAGGAAACTTATCTGCTCAGAAATAGAGAAATGTTCGCTTATCATCAATCCTTGAAAGCCATCAAAATGAGTGCTTTTCAGGGTAGGAAAGCTCTTAAGGGCTTGGCACCCAGACCACTGACTTTCTCCAGCAATACTCAAGCTGTGAATGGTCCGGGCATATGAAAGGTGCCCTTAAGCTTTGGAAGCTTGCCAGTTATTGTATCTTAGGCAGGATATAGCCCATACAGCCAAGATAACACTGCAGATTTATAATAAACCTGCTTTACATGTAGATTTTTACAAACTTGCCTTACTGGCACTACGTGTCCATTATTTGGAATTGCTTTTATTGGTGTTTACAAAGACAACACCAACAGTTGATATTTCACCAAACAGACAAGCTGGATCCATGGCCTAAAAGGATGGAGCCCTAAATATGAAGTAGCTGACCCAGGCTTAGATAGTAACCTGAGCAGTGAAGGAGTCAACTGGAGAGGAGGAAGTTAAGACAAAGGATCTGATTGCTTCTCTCAGGAAGGCAGCTGAGGGTTGCGATACAGGGGACATCTATTATTAAAGAGGACCCAAGACCTAACAGGAGCCATTTGCTGAAGATGGTAGGGAAAAATGCCAAGGGTCTTCATCACTCATGAAAGGGTGCAACAGCACATTGCAGCATGGCTCTCCCCCTAGTATTTATGACTCACTGTGGATAAGTTAGGATAAGCATTAAAACAAAAAAAAAAAATTGATGTATGCCTGGATGACAGCTACACTTCAACTGGCTCTTCTCCATCAAGAATGACTAGTCAGATTTGTGATGAAAGGACAAGTCTTTGGACAGGCAAAGAGCCCAGAAAATGCATCTAAAAATCAAAGTACCCACTAACCTTAAATATATGGAAGCAATGAATAAAGCAAAGTTGGATATCTTTACTAGGAAGCAAAACCATCAGGAAGGGCAATATTGTAATCGCTCCAGTCCTGGTACGTTCTGCTAGTGTGCTGATAAAACTACAATACCAAAGTACACAAAACCATGCCTTTTCATTTCTGGACATTGACAGTAATGCTTTCCCCAAGTTTTTTTTTTTTTTTTTTTACTTCACACAGTATAGCTGGGCAGCAGAAACTGATGAAAAAAAAAAAAAGAACAGACAAAAACAATTCTCATCCTTTATATAGACAGGTGACCACTGTTCATGCAGGTTTCTGCCCTCTGTAAAACAATTTAAAAAAATCTGAACAGCATCAATTGAAATAAACAGCTACCATTACAGTAATGAAGGGACTCATTTATCTTCAAGATATAAATTTAATAACAACTGATTAATAAGTAGTAAGTAAATGAATTAGAAAAGGATGCCTAAAAATTAAACTGCACCTGAAGCTTTGGAAAAATGCAGCTATGGATAGATGTGGATATCTAACAAAAAGAGAAGAGAGACACTTTGTAGACTCTAAAGCTTACAGACAATGAACTAGGCACAGTTACCTAGAAGCACAAAGCCTACAGTCATCTTCATGAATGAGGTTCTGGGATGGGACAGACATTCTGAATTAGCTCTGCCCTTATTCACCATGTGTGGAACCGGATTAAAATGATAAGAGCTGTATTAGGGTGCTAAAGGCAACCACATCATCTAATGAACTGCCAATTTAACAACTGCCGGTCAACTAACAAATGTAGTTATATAGCTAAGCTGGCATCCAAGAACAAGGTTGGTAAATGAACACAGGATCCAAATTTGCCAGAGATGCCAGCAAAGCATAAGACAAAACTATTCGCCGATTTACTGACAAGTAACCGCTGTAATGAATGTAACAGACTGGTCTTTCAATACCATGAAGACATTGGATGGAATAGCTTCAAAAACAAGAAAAACATATAGACTCTTCAAATGCTAGACCACCTCTCCTCTTATCTAAAGACAGTTGAATCTCGTCAGAGTCCAAGTCCCAGCTAACCATATGTGCACCCAAATGTACTAAAAACACACAAAGTAAGCTACAGAGCAAGGACAGAATGGCTGTACTGATCACAGAGGTGGATTTACGCGTCTTATAAGCAGGGAAAGACCTGAGCGACAGTGACGATCACAATAATACTATTAAATCTTTAGCACAAAACCCGTTTTCATATAATGATACAAACACGTCCTGGCTTGATTTTCAATAGGACCACCTAAGAAGCAGTTAAGTTACCCATCTGGTTTCATCACTGGAAACCAGGCATATACAATTCTGGAAGATGGAGAAAAAGGCTTCTTAGTTCACCACTCCATGTATCAGGGAAAAAAAAAAAAAAAAGTGGTGTGTGCTGACATACAGATAACTTTACTTAGATTGCAAGCCGCCACAATCTTAATTTTTCTGTGGGTATCAGCATGTAGAATGAAGCATAAGCTTCAGACAACAGTTGGTGTGCACGGCACCCTCTAGTTAATTAAAAATGGACAAAAAGCTGAGTGCTATGTCAGGGCTATCCAGCCAGCAGTGTAAAAACCAATCCTGGATGATTTGTGCTAACCTACAACTTATGCATCTTGTAGACGCTTGTTTATGGGCCCAAAGCTGGTGTTTTTTTTTTTTTTGTTTGTTTTTTTTTTTTATCAGCACTCCACATTCCAGCACAACAAATGTAGATAAAGTAATTAAACTGGATGCACCTCCAACTTCACCTTTTCTTCTCTGTTTAGCATTTCCTGCAACAGACAGAAGAAAACAAAGTTGATATTTCCAAATGCATACAAAATGACAAATAATGAAAAATGTTTTAAAAGCAGACTATCATCAGTGTAACTTAAATAACTGACTACAACTAAAACAAAAATTCAGAGTGCAAACCACAAGAGAAGCTAAATTAACCGGTTCAAAATGCTGTTGCACACATGGTAAATACTCAACATATTCAATATATG
Organism: Protopterus annectens; assembly: GCF_019279795.1. NCBI lineage: Eukaryota > Metazoa > Chordata > Ceratodontiformes > Protopteridae > Protopterus > Protopterus annectens. Next base: position 124,626,365 of record NC_056739.1, on the reverse strand, counting down.
AAATAGGTGTCTGGGGGATGGTGGAAGGGGAGAAAAACAAAGTTAAGGCAGTATGAAAGACAGGTGCAGAAAAATGAGAAAAAAAAAGAGTGGGCGGGGGAAGACTTCATGGTATGAATAAAATTTAGTTTAAAGAAAATGACAGCCTAAGACAGAGAAGGGAACAGACTTAAGATACAACAGCTACTGTACACCACGTACAGAAGGCTTCCTGATTCAAATGTTTTCTAAGCTGGTCACAGAAGGCTTGGTAGGAAGGAAGTGATCACATCTTTAGTAGAATGGATTCCTGTATACGTTGGGGGGGGGTGCTAGCAGTAACTACTGTGGTCTAGTCATACAGCTATGTAAGGAAGTGGGGTTCACAAGACTATAACCTTAGGTTATAGACAGTGTAGCTTTTAGTTAATCTGCTGGCAAGAAGGGAATGTCTGTAGTTTCAAGAGACCTAGGATGAGGTGTGCACTTCTGTTTAACTGGATGCCATTTTGCTTTCTGAAGGACACTGCAAGGATATTCTGTTTTGGGGTGGGGAAGGTGAACTAGATACTGTTCACTGTGATGTGGAAGGAAGTTGGATTTCCTTGAATGCGGTGACTATGACTGGGAACCATATTCTTGTTTTGCCATCAACATTTCTTTGCCTGGGGCTGCTCTGGTAGCACACAGTGGTAGACCTCTTTAGACCAGAAAGAGCAGTGAGGTACCTTTTGGTTTAGTGATCTTGTCAAGCCAGACACTTGATATTTTTAAGTGAGTGCTGTTCCCAAGCGTAGCAGTTAAGTTACAGGGATCATAAAATGGGAAAGTTGGAAGCCTTTTGTTTGGTACCAAAGATCACAAATTTTGTTTTCCTGGCATGGAGTATAACCTTGGTTTCTAGTAGTCAGCAAGAAAAAAATGGTCTTCAAGTTCTGCTTGGATGGTGAAAGTGACTGGCTCTGTACTTGACCATATCATGCGTGTACAGAAAAAAAGTACAGTTTTGTACCTACCATAAATGTAGATGTTCGAGGATTCCATTGCTGCAGTCCTGACTATTGGGGTATAGTCCGCGTCCCAGTAGGCCCGAATACCAGAGTATAAGGCTGACGTCGGTCAGGGCGCATTAGACTGACGTCAGTACGTCAGGGTACTAATGCGCATGACCGACGTCATATCCTCAGTCTTTTCTTGCCCCAGATGTCAGAAGACCCAAAAAGACAAGTCCCCAAAACAACCTGCACCAAAAACATGAATAATATATACAACAATATATACATATATAGATATAAAATATAAGCATGTAAACTCACCTACACAACCACCCCTAAACACAGAGGGGAAGGAGGGAGGGTAAATTGGACTGCAGCAATGGAATCCTCGAACATCTACATTTATGGTAGGTACAAAACTGTACTATGTTCTTCGTCTTCCATTGCTGCAGTCCTGACTATTGGGTAGAATCCCAAAGCAGAGGTAAGGGAGGCTGGCAAATTATAAAGTAGCAGGAGCTGACAACATGCCTTGTAAAACAGCTGTGGCAAAACCAGCCCTAGTCTTAGAGTATATAGGCAGATGATAATGCCTAGAGAAAGTATGCACTGAACTCCAAGTAGCTGCTTCCAGAATATCCTTAGTTGCCACCCCCCTTAGAAATGCTGTTGAAGTGGCAGTAGCCCTAGTGGAATGAGGCCTAATCCCAGCTGGAACCTCTTTGCCATGATGGGAATAACAAAATGCAATGCAAAAGCCAATCCACCTAGAAATAGTTTGTTTTGACACAGGCTTGCCCTGTGAACCCAAAGCAAAAGAAACAAGTAACTGCTGAGACTGCCTAAAATTCTTAGTCCTGCTCAAATAATAACGCAATTGCCTGTGTACATCTAAAGTGTGCAAAATCTTTTCCCTTTATTTTGAGGATCTGCAAAAACGTAGGCAAATGAATAGTTTGGTTTAAAGCCACACTAGAAACCACCTTAGGCATAAAGGAAGGATTAGTACGTAATGATACCCTGTCCTTATGGAAAATCAAAAAGGGCTCTACTGCCATAAGGGCCTGCAACTCAGACACCCTTCTTGCAGAAGTAATAGCCAACAGAAAAGCAGTCTTCCATGACAAATATTTCAATTCAGCAGTAGCTGCAGGCTCAAAAGGTTGTAGAGTAAGTTTTTCCAACACAAAATTGAGATCCCAAGAAGGAGTAGGAGCTTTACGTGGGGGTCTTATATTCTTTGCCCCTCTAAGAAACTGCTTGAACAAAGGATGCGAAAACAAAGGTGGGTCACAATCATAGTGAGCTGAAATTGCTGCAGCATGAATCTTTATGGAAGAGAAGGACAAACCTTTGTCCAATAATTCAGTAAGATATTGAAGAGCCACACTCAAATTAGGCTCTGAAATCTCCAAATTCTTTGCTGTACTCCAAAATAAAAATCTCTTCCATTTTTCTGCGTACACTCTCCTAGTACTAGGCCTTCTAGCTTCCATAATCACATTTAAAACTTGTTGAGGAAGCTGAGACCTGCTGTGCTTCAACACAGAATATGCCAAGCTGTGAGATGAAGAGATTGAAGCTTGACATTGAGCAGATGACCGTCCTTCTGAGATAACAGATGAGGAATCAGAGGTAAAGGCCATGGAGGCTTCTTTACAAGACTCCGTAGAAGTGGGTACCAGTGTTGCCGAGGCCAATCTGGAGCTATCAAAATCATCCTTGGCCTGTCTTGTCTGACCTTTAATAATACCTTTGGAAGAAGAGGCAGAGGTGGAAAGGCATAGACATGAAGGTTTTTCCAACTGAAAGACAGAGCATCCACTTTCCAAGCTGTGTGATGAAACCCCTTTGTGCAATACTTTGGCAGCTGGTGGTTTAGTGGAGAAGCGAACAGATCTATGTCTGGAGTTCCCCATGACACTGTCAATTTCTGAAATACATGAAGATCCAGTTTCCACTCGTGGGGATCCATGATTTGTCTGCTTAATACATCTGCTAGGGAGTTCTGTGCTCCTGGCAGAAACCTTGCCTGAAGAGTTAGTCGCAGGCTTAACGCAGTCTCCCATAAAATCATTGCTTGCCTGCATAGAGGATAAGAATGTGTTCCCCCTTGCTTGTTGATGTACCACATGACAGTTGTGTTGTCTGTTAGAATCAACACCTGCCCTGGAAGAAGTAACTCCTTGAAAGCCATCAATGCAAACTGGACTGCTAACATCTCCTTCATGTTGATATGTAGATGCTGTAGTCTGGCAGGCCACTTGTCTTGTATCCACTTTCCATTTAGATGAGCTCCCCAAGCAGTGTCCGAGGCATCTGTCGTTAAAATCTGACTCGCCTCTGGCCGGGTCACAGAGAGTCCCTTGTTTAGGTGACATTCCTGAGCCCACCACAAGAATTCCTTTTGAAGGCAAGGTATTATTTGAATGACAGTGTCCAAATCTTGGCAGTGCTGTGTCCATACATTTTTGAGATACCATTGCAGCTTCCTCATATGCAGTTTGGCATTGGGAAGCACCAGAATACAAGATGCCATGAACCCTAATGCTTGAAGGACTGTCCTTGCAGTCAGCACAGACTGATGAGATAGTTGATGGAAGTAAAATGACAGACTCTTTTGTTTGTCCGGGGTTAAAAAGGCCATCTGGGCTGCTGTATTCAGTCTCACACCCAGAAAGCACATGTCTTGAGAGGGTACTAGACTGGACTTTATTTCGTTCACAGAATACCCTAGGCATCTTAGCACTGCTATGACATATTCCAGATGCTGTAGAAGGTCTTCCTCTTCTTGAGCCAGAATCAGGCAGTCGTCCAAGTAAGGATAGATTTGAATGCCTTGAAGCCTGAAGTAAGCTATCACTGGAGCCAGAACCTTTGTGAATACTCTGGGCAGTAGATAAGCCAAAGGGCAATGCAGAGAACTGATAATGAAAATCTCCAGTTCGAAACCGCAGATACTTTCTGCAACTTAGCCTTATAGGCACATGAAGGTAAGCTTCCTTGAGATCCAAAGTTACCATCCAGTGATCCTTGCCCAGCAGAGGTAACAGTTGCTGTAACGTCAACATCTTGAACTTGGGAATGTCCAGATAAGTGTTGAGGATAGATAAATCCAAAATTGGTCTCCACGTGTTCCCCTTCTTTGGTACTAGGAACAGGCGAGAATAAAATCCGAAGCCCCTTTCTGATGCAGGGACTGGCTGAATGGCCCCTAACTGGAGTAACTGAGAAACTTGCTTGTGAGCCTCTTTTCTTTGTGGAGGAGGAACATCTGGCATGCCTTTGAAAGGGGGCATTGTGTGGAAATAAAATCTGTAACCGTGATGAATGATATCCAGCACCCATCTGTCTTGAGTGATTAAATCCCAATTTTCTTTGAAAAGAGACAATCTTCCTCCCAAAGGAGCTGCCAGACGAGAATCCACTGGCAGCTGAAAAGGCAGGTCATTGGTTCTGCTTACGAAAGGACTGACCCCTGCCCTCACCAGAAGTCTGAGCAGGTGAACTCTCTGATCTAGGCCTAAATGAACCTTGAGCCCTGCCCCTACCACGTCTAGACCTACCCCTAGACTGGGAACCATAAGCAGGATATGTCCACCCCTTAGCAGGCCAATTTCTACTAAACTTCGGAGGCTGCACCTGCAAAAAATCTTTAACAGTCTGCATAGACTTAGCTTTGTCTTCCATTTTCTTTAAGACTGCTTCCACAGGCGGTCCAAACAACACATCAGACTGTAAAGGAGCATCCAAAATCTTGGTCTTAACATGCTCAGGTAAATTCTGATCCTTCAACCAGGCATGTCTGCGAAGAACAGAACTAGTAGCAGCCACCCTCGAGGAGGCCTGAACAGCATCAAAACCACACTGCAAAGAATGCTTACCCACTTGTTCAGACACATGAACCAAATCCAGCAATTCTTTATACTCAATACCTTCCGCCAAAGCATCCACCTTAGATTTCAATTGTGAAAGGAGATAATTCTGATATTTTAGCATGTGAAACTGACAATTCAATGCCCTCATGGCTAGAGTGGAAGAAGTATACACTTTCTTACCCCACCTATCCAAAGCCCTTGCCTCTTTATCAGAAGGTACAGGATTTTTAACCACAGAAGCTTTAACACCTTTAGGCCCCTGAGAAATAGTTTCTGGGTCCGCCCTAGGACTCTTAAACAAATACTTATGAGCTTCGGGCACCCTATAATACCTATCAGGCTTAACAGGAGCAGGAGGCAAGGAGTCAGGGTTCAGGGAAGCCTCTGCAAAACATCCTCCACCACATTCAACACAGGAGGAATAGCTAAGGGCCTATGCTGGGGTAAAACAAGAATTCCCTAAGCCTTTTCCTGGAATCAGAGTAATCCTGGCCTTCCCATTTAAAGTGCTCCCTCATGGAGTGAAGAGTCTCTGAAAATGAAAAATCCTCAGGAGGAGAAGCTGTAGGAGTGGAATCATCCACATCAGAATCAGAATAAGTAGGAAACTCTTGTAAGTCTTCCACAGAAGACTCTGAAGCCTGTGAACACTGTTCAAAACTATCAAACTCCTGTTCCACCCTAGGCCTCTTATCAGGCGGGGCATAGAACCTCTAATTAGAGTAATCAAATCTTCAGCCATTTTAAGCATATGTTTCTTAGGCACAGAGCCTGAAATGCTAGGAGAAGCCCCCACAGAAGCTGAACTTGGCCTACCTCTAAAAGAAGCTTTGGCAACAGAAGGAGAGGCCCTAACTACCTTGGGAAGAGAGGGAAGAACAGTTAGCCCAGAAGCCCCCCAGCCTGGCCTACCTCCTGAGAAGGCACATCCTGTAACAATAAAGTATCCGCCTGAGACTCCACGGAGACTCCTGGCAAAACCTCTGGCTCCACTGAGCCTACTAAAGAACCGGCGTCCGGGACTGCCGGTTCCTCACCCCTAGGCTTCACTGTTTTGTCCTTGCGCTTCTTGGATGAAGCGGCGCCGGAGCATCCGGCGGCATATTATAATTGCAACGCTTTCCAAACACTAACCTAGCACAATCTAGCCTCCTCTTAATAGTGCGCTTGTTAAATCTAGCACAAGAGCGGCAACCAACAACGTCGTGCTCAGGCCCTAAACAAGGTATACACAATGTATGATAATCCCTATGCGGTATCTGCTTCCCACAAGAAATACAGTTATTCACTTTTTCTGACATCCGGTTAAATACTGAGGCAAGAAAAACCAAAATGTTCTAACGGGTTACTTAGCCAACTCTGTTTCGGTCTGAAACTCCGGTTTCGGAAAATCTCAGAACGCCAACCTGCACTCGCAAAATTGCTTCTGCATCGGACCATGCGGCAAAAAAGACTGAGGATATGACGTCGGTCATGCGCATTAGTACCCTGACGTACTGACGTCAGTCTAATGCGCCCTGACCGACGTCAGCCTTATACTCTGGTATTCGGGCCGACTGGGACGCGGACTATACCCCAATAGTCAGGACTGCAGCAATGGAAGACGAAGAACATCATACACCTGTTGGATAAATGGAGAAAAAGTAGTTGACAAGATGGATCTTTGATATACTCCAACTACGGATAAGGAAGGAGAGAATTAGGATCCAATCTGATTTTTAAAGTCTCTCCTATACATGAAGTTCCTGAACCGCACAAGCATCTCTTGTTGATTCCAGTAGAGATAAGAGATTAATAAAAGATAACAGTCCACCAAGTCAAAGGCGAGTTGTACATTTCCACCGTAACAATCCCATAACCTAGACTTCTGTACCTAATCTGTTTCTTGCACTGACATCATATAAATTTACGTAAGACACAGCATGAGTCATGGATGAAATAGAGCTCCTGCAAAATCAGTCCCACCTACTCAATTCAGACCTACAAATATGACTGCGTGTGCCTGTGTGTGCATATATACATACATGTGCATGCGTGTCGCTCATCCCCAAATGCATGTACACAAGCATGTGCATCCAAGTCAGTTGGGGTTTCACTGCTGCACAAACATTAACGGTTTGAAATCAGGGCAGTGGAATGTTGGAGACCGCTCAACCTACACAGAGTACATCTCAGACAATGAAAAACCGAGCAAGAAGGATGTGCCTGTAACAAGATTGCACTTACTACAATACCCATATAACACTGCACACACCCAGTCTCCACATACAAGCTATTTATTATACCACAACAATAGTTCCTGTCCAACCTGCAGATGTTACTCACCTGTATCCACCATTCATTTTACCACACAAGCCCAGGAAGTAAAGCAAAAACAATGTCACCACAACACCAAACTCATTCCAGCTCTCGCACAGGTCTCCCTACTGTGACCATCTAAAATGCAGACTTGTTCAACAGAAAGTCACACAGTGTGCCAAAGTGTTTTCTCTCTAAAATGGTGCACTATTCCATATGTAAGAGACTTGAGACTAGGAAAATACCAGAAATTAAGGTAACACACAGGAGAAAAGCAGAAACCAAATGGCAGAATCCGTATGGGTTAAGAGACAATCAGCAAATACGTGACCACCTAATATCTTCAAAGGGAAAATAAATCAGTGAACAAAAGCAAGCTTAGCTGTTTCTCTTGATCCAAGTACTGCAGTACACTTGCAATCAGTATTAAAAGTACTACCCTACCCTACAAATCGACCCTGGTATAGACTGGGCGAACTACCAATGTTCCAACTCCTATGCTCAGCGATTCATAGAATTTATAAATTCAAATGCCCTTGAACAACTAGTATGTTCCCCCACTAGAGGGGACAACATACTGGATTTAATCATCACAAATATGGGCGCCCACTGTACCACACCCGTTATCACTCCCTCCTTGGTCAGATCCGACCACAAACTGATAACCCTGGACATCCTCACCCCTCCACCTCCCCCAGTCAAAAAAAACATAGTCAAAAACCTTTCCAAAGCAAACTTCAAACTACTTGCATCCGAAGTGGAAAGCTTCACTATTCCCTTGCAGAAGGATAATGATATCCAGGATGCGGAATCCTACACCAAGGCACTCTATATGCATCTTCAGGATTGCATGGACCGTGCTATCCCAAATAAAACCAAGACTCCTTCCTCAAGCAAAGAGAAACCAGTCTGGTGGACCCCGGCCATAAGCAAACTTTACAATAAAAGGAGGAGACTTATACAAAAAAAGGCCAAATCTCAAGTAGAAAAATCATCCCTGATCAGCATTAGTAAGAAATTGAGGGCCCTCATCAAGTCAACTAAAGCTAATTTTGAAAAGAAAGTTGCCAAGGATAACCATAAGGCCTTCTATGGTTACATCAAAAACCTAAATGGCAATGCTCAGGTCTGTTCTGAGCTAGTACAAAATGGAACAAAATACACTGACCCTTCTGACATTTCCAACATCTTGGCTGACAGGTTCAGTGCAAATCCCCCCCCCCCCCCACCACCACCACCTACAGGGCCTATTACCATTCCAGGGGATTGTGCAAGTCCAATTATTACTGATACGTTGGTTAACAAGGCTCTATCTAAAGCTAAAAACACTGCCTCTATGGGACCAGATGGTGTCCCAGGCTGTGTCATACGGGAGCTCCAAAAGGAATTAACCCCGCATCTTAATACCCTGTTCAGTCTCAGCCTTTCCACAGGATATGTGCCCAGAGAATGACACACGGTAATGGTGGTCCCGCTACACAAGGGTGGGGCCACAAATTACCCTGGGAACTAACGACCAATAAGCCTGACCAGTCTGATCTGTAAGGCTATGGAGCAAATCATTATGGAACTCACAAATGGAGAGATTAGGAACCTCCAGTCACTGGACCCCACACAGTTCGGCTTCGTCAAGGGCAGATCATGCCTCCTGAACCTGGTGGATTTCTTTGAGACAGTTACTCAGGCTATAGATAAGGGAAAGGAGGTACACACGGCTTACCTTGACCTTGCTAAAGCATTTGACACCATTCCCCATTCGGGTATTATTGATAAGCTCACCATCCTGGGCATAAACCCTTACGTCACAAGATGGATCGCAAACTGGCTCTCAGACAGATCCTATAAAGTAAGAGTAGCGGGATCTATGTCCGAATCCAGACCAGTAACAAGTGGTGTGCCTCAGGGCTCTGTCCTGGAGCCCCTCCTGTTTGGCATATACTTCTCAGAAGTACAGGCAAGCACGGAAGGGCTGTGGCCGACTAAGTTTGCGGATGACTGCAAACTGGGTGCTATAACAGAGTCTCCGGCCGACATGGAGATCCTCCAGAAGGGCCTAAATGAGACTGATGCATGGTGTCAAAGCCATGGTCTCAAGTTAAATGCAAAATAAATGCGTAGTAATCCCCTTTGGAAAAAACAGAGTACCCGCAAACTACAACATGGGAGGTAATCCCCTGAAATCTGAAGAAGAAATAAGGGATCTAGGGACCCAAGTAGATAGCCAGCTTTCCTTTGATAACCATGTTGCCAAAGTGGTTAGAAAATCCTTCTATGTGACCCATCTGATCATGAAAGGGTACGCATCAAGATCTAAGGATGTAATGGTGCCCCTCTACACTTCCCTCATCAGACCCATTATTGAGTACAATGCACCAATTGGAATGTACCTGGCTAGACATCTCCAGCAGCTGGAGAGACCACAGAGGTACCTCACTAAGAGGATTACTGGCCTCAAACAGTTGCCCTATGCAGCACGACTGAAAAAGCTAAGACTGTTCTCTGTTGCATACTGCTTTCTCAGAGGCGATCTCTAACGTACAGAGCCATGTCCAACTCAGAATTGTTGAACATGCTCCATCTTAGCAAAACCAAATCTACTCGAGCTACACGCTCTAGGGATATAAACCTCAACACAACAATGAATAGAACATGCTGGAGGAATAGATTCCCTTCGCAGAGACTTCCCTTACTATGGAACAGGGTCCCGATATACATAAAAGACAGAGCCCCTCACTATCACTCTTCAAGAGGAACCTTAAGGAGTGGATGGGTAACAGAAAGTTCACACCGGGGATCACACCAACAGCACTACTAGATAGGGGCCAAGGGTACTAGCTGCTAGTACAAGGGTCTAGGGAACTACTAAAGGGGCGGTGAATACCGCACAATGTGGCTGGGCTAATATATGCCTTCGGGCAGATAGCTCAGTACCAACCTATGAACCTAAAAAGGAACTTCTGGATGAAAAACCATGCAAAGGCCTGAGAACAGGCACAGATAAATAAAAGCCTTGCCAAAATAAACAGTAAAATGAGAAGACTGGCATAAAACTCAACTGAATCTAAAGAGATATAGTCTTGAGGGAATTTTTAACAAAACCTGTCATTTTAAAAAAACAAGAGAAGCCCGGAGCCATTCATCTTTATCCTCTCACTTTACCGGTTTATACACTTTTGTGTTCTTAGCAGCCCACATTCTTTGTATTTTACTCACTATCCCTTCATGTTTTGTTATCATATGTACAGTGTGTACGAGTGGTCATGTTACTGATCCCAGGCAGAGACTGAAACTGGTCAGAACTAATCAGTGTGCCACCTCTGTTAATACATTCAATCAATAAATACATACATGCATACATACATTTCTCCAGTGCAAGCACATACGCATAGCAAAAGTGATCTGGAGGGAAATCTAGCTGGCAAAAACACAGTGGGCAAAAGCAGACACAGCCTGCAGCCTGCAAAGGTTTTAAATTCCAAGCTTCCTAAAGGTCTGCAGCTTTAGTTTTGTTGGACATTGAAGAGGGTGGACTTCCTCATCTCAACAGCAAATACTGTGCTTTTAATAGGAGTTCTGCAGCTTTTTCATGTGCAGTGTATGGTCTAGAGATTTTGAGGGATGGGGTGTTAAGCAGAGACAAGACTACATTTGGGTTTTTCTACTTCAACAACAACTAAAGTTTAAATACATTTTTTGCAGGTGAATGCAGCAGAAAGGCAGTTAAATCTGTGTTTCATTGCTCTGATGGGTCCCCTTTTCCCATGGCTCTGTGACTTTACCCCCTCAGGCATACAATTTGTTTAAAGACACCTCATGCTGGGTACAGCCAGGCTTGCCTCTTCTACAAAAGACATTTAATTTTTTTATGCTTGTCAGCGTTTCTGACCCAATAATGTCACCAGTGTTTCTGATGCAGGCTGATGTAATCATATGATCCATGTTTTTGATACAATGAAAGCATTTCTCCCCGGGCCTCTGCTGCAAATAGGCTCTGTCCTAGTCGGATTTTCCCAGCCAACAAATATAAAATAAAAATTATAGTTATTTTCTTGAACTTGTACACCTCAACATTAAGTCTGATGTTTGTTCATGAATCCAGCTTCCATCATGCAACATACCAGTCCATAACTAGAATTATACTGACATCTGTAAATAATTATGTTCCAAGGGGCACCTTTGCTTAGTAGCTACTAAACGAGTCATCCTGTGTGCATCTTAAAGCCTCATAATTCAAGAGCTAGTTTTGTAAGATTATCCAGCCTATATTACATTAGCGTTTTTGTCACACAGCCTGACTGTACAGCCCCCCCCCGACCCATTCATCGCTTCTCGTCCTCCTTTCTCAAATGTTCTAAACTTACTGTGGGAAGGGGGAGTGGTATCCACAGGATGAGTGAAGGGGGAGTGGTATCCACAGGATGAGTGACCATCTATAGTGGTTTAGTAGTACAAGTCCACACCTGTAGTGTCATGGAAAAGTGATGGCATGTTTCCACACTCTCTCCCCAGACACAGCACTCCTTTTCTGCAGAATGTTTTATACCATGTATCCTCTGTAAATAGCTTACCTCTAACAAAGTCTTCTTTGTTTACATTTTTGACTCTGTCTAACTTAGAGCTCTTCTCCCCAGGCCTCCGCTGAAAATGGACATGAATCCAGTCGGACGATCCCAGTCAACAAATGTAAAATAAATAAATAAATATTTGTTTTGTTGTCTATGGAGCAGACCATAAGCTTGTGCCTCTCCTCTATCTTGGATGACAGGAGTCACTCCTGTCACCCTGTCCCTAATTCCTGACACGAGACTGAGGTATTCCACTAGTGTCACAGTTGTTGTTCACTCAGCAGGGATGGGACAAGGAGCCAGTAAATGCTCATCTCTACCCTTCAGCAGACTTGGATTGTACTAATTTACCAGGCCTGGGTGCAATCAGTACGCTCTCCTTTGGTTTCACTGAAACAGTACTCTGGCAGACTTTTGATCAAAACATTAACTTTCATCATTCTGCATCAATATTTTCAAAAATGCTATCCAAAACAGTCCTTGTAAACTATGAGATGGTTACTCTGTTACATAATAAAAAGGTGATTTGTAAAGTGACCATTACATTTTAGGAAATGGCTACACTATGACAGTGACAAAACGTGCACATGTTCCGACACACACAGTGTGAGGGTATGACATACCATCGCCGATAACCAATTAGCATGTGCTTTGATACGACGACTATATGTAAATATCTGCCGCTAACTATCAATCAGTTTACATCTGTTAAGGCCTTCACATCACACCGGGGAATATGAAAAACTATAAACCTGACCTGCATTGAAAGAACAATGAATTCACAGCTCTACATCAGCAGCACGAACGAAGGACTACATAAGGCTTCCCCCTGTAGATGCACGTCACTTGTGTTACTGCTGGTCACACAAACTGAAATATGCCAGCATAGTTGTCACATTCCATTCTAGCTACTTATCTTAAAGATGTAAGTGTGTGCAAACCAAACTGAGAGCTCTTGTGATTGACAGACTGACCAGTGTAGTAAAACTCTGGCAATGCTCTGCATTAGATGTCACTGCCCAGGGGGGGAAGACTAGGGAGGAACTATAAACGCCAGCTCGGTTCTTGGTGTCGGAACTACACCCTAACAGATGGACTATCACAGATTTTGCAAAGAGAAGACATGAGCTACTATCTAACCTGCTTGTAACTGACTGGAGATTTGGCAGATTCAAAGCAAACATGTTTCACTGCTTAGACATCTTAATTTTGCATTAAAAAAGGAGCAACATTACTTTGCCAGCTTTGTTTTTTCAGTGTTTTGAGCAACTCTAGTTGAAATGAGATTAGCACATTGGTAAAAAGCCTGCTTATTTTTCAAAAGATTTTGCATTGCTGATGTGGCAATCACTCGTTTCTACCACACCTTTTGAGGTGCTGAATGTCAATCAGATTAGAAGAAACTTAAAATATTTTTCTGCAGACTCAAGCTATGTTGCCAGAATGCAAAAGGCTTTCCCAGAACACCATCAAAAAGTCAGCCATCAGTGTACTCTATAAAGAGCACATCACATGGTATATACAGCATATACACCCCCAAAAGTACTGGCTGTCTTATGGCAACATGTAAATGTGCCTCAGGATATTAATCCAAAAGGATTCCCCTGTGATTACTCTAGCAGGTGTGATAAAAGCTACTTACTTTTCATATAAACACCAGACATATTCATATGTCCATGTAAGGCTAAGTACAATGTGGAGAAAAGATCACTCTTAGAACATTCTTCTGCTCCTCCATGGTTTGCAAAAGATACGGAGCAGATCATCTGACAAATTGTGTGTGCGCGCGTGTGTACGTGCGCACACATGCATGTGCCTGCACCTCCCTTGAAGGAAACATCAGGACCCCAGCCAGCAGATTTTGACTCTCAAAACTAGGGGGTACATGTCCTTAAACCACTGAGGTACATCTACCACTGCTTCAAAATAGTCCAAAGACAAGATACAACTGTGCAAGACATCCAGCCTCAAGACTAAGACAGCGGAGCATGAATTTTTCTTCAAAACTTCCTTCTAGCTTTTTGTGGTTCATCATCCCCTGGCATTCTCTCTGTCACTACCAAACACATATGCAAGTCCAAACTGCAAAAAAATACAGTGACATTTCTTTCACCCTCAGAATAAGCTACAATACTTAGCATTAGATAAACAATTTACTTAGGGCAACAAAGACCCACTGACCCAAGTTTAAGAAGAAAGGCAGCAAAGCCCTTTCACGTCAGAAGAAAGTACTGCTGAGATATCAGTGGGAGACCGTTAATTACTTTCCTGCCTCTCAGAACATTGGTGGATTCCAAATGCCACAGGATCTGTCTGTTTAATTTAAGTCTGTTTAACTGAAGACAACTACAGGCTGCAACATATGGCAAATTAGCCTTTAACCTGCTGCAAAACTCATTAAGAACCAAATTAAAGACAGCATTAAATAGACATCCACTTTTTATAGAAATTATCTATCGACGTGGCCAAGCTGTTACAGCATTCCTGAGAGTCCAGCTTTAAAACACTATTTAAAGTCCTCCTCGGTGGCCTCCGTGTGTAGCTACCACTTTTCTTGCCTTGATGTTAACTACCCCTTCCTTAAGCACGTGGAAAGGTCTTTAGAGCATAAACCCACAACCAGCCATCAGAAGCATAGCAGTGCCTATCACTGTCCCCTGGGTGACAGCATAGGGCTACTATAAATTCTGCAGCCTATGTAAGCAAAACCAGTTCCCACATGCTTACATTACTTCATTGGCAGCTCCATAAAAAGTCACTTTCCCAGATCTCACTTACCAAAGCAGGTTGCTATTCATTCATTCTTGAATGAATGACATAGATTTGTTTATTGATTGATTGATTGACATTTGATTACCAGGAAAGTATGGCGGGGGTAGAAGTCCATTTTCAGAGAAGGCCCAGGGAGAAATGCTCCAAATTATTACAAAACTTTTCAAGAACAATAAATTTTAGAATCTTCAAAAATAATAATAATAATAAAACAAAGACATCTACGATATAAATAATTATAACAAATTAGACATAAAAACATTGGTTAAGAATCGATACAAGGTATAGGACAATAATTTAATATTTAGAATAATTTCTCTTCAAACTGTCTATGATTTAAGGTAAATTAGTCTAATGCAAACAGGAACTGCAATATGAAGTGAGGGAAAGACAGGCTTAAGGTATACTTAGAGAAAAAAAGTCAGGGAAGAGAATTAGCAGTATGGAAGTACGTGAAGACGGGAGAGTAAGGAGGTATAAGGAATGAAAAGGTACTTGTTCACATTTAGGGATATAGTTTATCCTGGTTTTGAGCTAGAACGCAGTCATATTTTAGCTAGGAGGTCTTTCAGAGTGGTTTTGAAAGATAGAAAGGAGGGTACAGACCTGATGGGCATGGAGAAGGAGTTCCAGGCCTTAGCAACCTTGAATGAGTACAGACAGAATGCCCAGCAGATCTGCTAGGTTTGTTGACATACAGGAGTTTTTGATCACTGGATCTTACTGACCAACTGGGAACATAGCAGTGTAGAATATTTTTTTAGTGCTGGACAGGCAGATGGATGCTGGATAACTTTATAGGTAGTAAGAAGTTGTGTATGTTAGTAGATGAGGCAAGTCTAGCCAAGTGTAATTTTAGTTGTGCCCGTGAGAAAGTTTTTGGCTCTATAAAGTATCCATTGTTTTTAACAAGTTTTTTTTATGCAAATTGGTACATGCAAGTCGAATGCAAAATTATCATCCACCATCACCCCAAACAGTTTGCTATGAGAAGTGCCTCCAATGGTTGTATATTCAAGAGAGAAGACTTTAAATTTGTTTTCATGAGAGAGGTATTTTGGGGTAAAAAAGTAGTAGCTTTGCCCTTTTTGGGGTTAAGCATGAGCTATGAATTATGAAGCCATGTTTCAGTGGCTGTTAAAGCTCCCAGAGTAATTTTTTGGGTTGCGCCATGTTGTCAGGTATACAAATGACAGTGAAAATATCTGCGTATTGTAGTAGGGTGGCCTGTTATGTGGAAGTATAGAGGGGGTATGTGAAAATGTTAAAGAGGAGGGGACCACGGATAGAGGCCCGTGGTACAACAGTGGTGAGTGAGAGGTAAGGAGACAGAGTGGAGTGCTATTTTACTGACTGATACCCAATGGGCAGGTAACTTTTGAACCACAGAAGGGTGGGGTGAGAGAGCCCTAGTGAGGCCATTTGAAGTAGACGTTTGCTGTGACAAACTGTGTTGAAGGCTTTAGACAAGTCTAGAAGTAAGAAGGAGAGTAGTTTGCCGTTATCTCTAGCTTTACTGACAGTACCTCTATAGGTTAGAAGGGCAGTGCTAGTACTGTGGCAAGGATAAAAGCCATGTTGTAGGGGATAGCAGTTCTTTCTGCAGGAGATAGTCCAGTAATTGTTTCTGAACAAAACAAATCCTCAGACATGGCTTTGTACATCAAGCAGAGACCGCCTCTAAGTAGGCAATAAGAGACAGAGAATAGCTGGAGTTTTTTGAGTCTGTCCATATAGGACAAATGTTTAAGGCCTAGGATCCTCTTTGTGAGGTACTTTTGCAGCCTCTCCAGTTGTTGCAGGTGCTTAGTGAGGTACATGCCAAATGGGGCATTGTATTCAATAATTGGCCTAATGAGGGAGACAATGACCTCTTTCTTCCTGGATGCAAAACCCTTAGTAATGAGATGTGCCACACAGAAGGACTTTGACTACATCGACACTGTGGTTGTCAAAAGAGAGGTTGCTGTCAACCTGTGTTCCCAGATCTCTTAACGCCTTCTGTGTTCAGTGGACTACCATCGATGTGGTAATTCATGGGAACAGGGTTTTTCCCCAAAGGGGATGACAACATTTTTTTGGCATTGAGCTTAAAGCATGGTTCTGAAACCAGTCGTTGGTCTCAGTGAGGCCTTTCTGTAGGATGTCAACATCACTTGGGGAATTAATAATAGCTCCCAACTTGCAATTGTCTGCAAACTTTGTCAGCCAGAGACCCTTCGTGTTGGCCTGGACTTCAGAGAAGTAGATACCAAACAGGAGAGGACCAAGGACCGAACCCTGTGGGACTCCACTCGTGACTGGTCGGCAGTCTGACTTGGAGTCAGCTACTTTCACACTGTGGGTTCTACCCACCAATGTACTGTGACAACAAGTAACCAACTGTACAAAAAAAAAGTAAAAGACATGCACTGAAAAGTTTACTACATCCCCAGGATATTGCCAGTTATGAACTCATCCTATTCAGATCACCACACTGGGGTGCTTTTCGTGTAGTGTGCGCATGTCTTTCTTTTATTGACGTGTTTTTGGTAAATGCTCTAGTTTCCTTGTCTCTAACAAAAACATGCTGTTAAGTGGGTTGGCAATCCTCTTAACTCCCCCCATGTATGCCTGAGTATGCATAATACTAGTTCTATGAGTTATGCTCACTCTTTGCCAAGAGCTCCAGTGACCAAAAACCAATTTTACTTAATATTAACCATGCAAACAAAAAATTCACTGTACATCTTCGTCAACTCGTAGCAGAAGGTCTGCCATGTCATAGCCTCATAGGAATCATAGGATATGGAGGCATACTCCCCACAAATCAAAGATGAACTGGATTTCATACAACTACACAAGCTTATGGAACTGGTCTTCTGTTCTACACAGGTCCAACTACCAGCTCGACTCATCTGTAGCACAATGGCAAAGACTTTCTTGGGAGGTTTAGGAAGAAGAAGATCCTCCTATAGTTGGAGCACATCTTCTGAGGTACAACCCCAAAAAGACTAATTTTTATTACTTGTTGAAATGTATGCCACCAGATTACAATTTAACTTCTATATTTTTTCTTCCAGGCTTCCTTTAAACCTAGGTTATGCCTACTCAGACTGTCTCAGTTAACAAAACAGGAGGTTCTGTTCTCATCTTCCAAGCAGTACTACAAAGGTACATTAAATATGCTATAGTAGACACGTCCAGTGCTACCATCAGCACCAGGCATTCCCAACTACACCAGCAGCCTTACCACTACAATCACCGCAGTGACGTCAATTAATGCGGACTCCTAGCCCAGAAGAGATTTCAGGCCCGGAATCCTGCCTGGTGGGTACATCCATTAGTTAAGAAGTGGCTCACAATGTTCCTTCCCTCTCCTGCCAAGGTTTCCAATGTAGTACAAAAAGTTTACACATTATGTGTACAAGGTATAAAAGGCATTCTTAAGCAGGAATACAGCAACTTCAGATACAATGAAGGGAGCAGGGATGTCAAGTGTTAGCAGAACTAATGACTACAAATAAATACCAAACACTTCAACTGTTCATATTTACCACATTCTACAAAGAGCAGCAGATAATGGCCACTGTTGACATAGACAGCCAAAATCATAACTATGGCCCAAGCAATCTGAGCATTTAAGGTGCTTGGCAGGGACAGATAGGTGTGCAATCCCAGTGGATAGTGCTGGTCCGGGTACCCCAGCAAAAAGGCATTGTCCACTGAGGGCAGTAGCTACGGGATGTAAAACAGCTGAATGGGGGGATCCAAGGGGTAGGTCCTAAACAAAAAGAGCCCTCACTACAAAGAAATCAAAGAAATGACCTCCCAAAATGCTCCTAGATTCTTTGCTGGCCCTAGCCTTAGATCGGAGTTGTGGGTTTGTAGGAGATGCTGGCAGACTCTGCGATGGACATGGGCACTGGGGTAAGTCAGAAGGAATAAAGCAGAAGGGGGGATGAATGATTAAATCAATAGCAGATGATGTACCAGTGTGACTTCAGCTCATAAAGGCCTGCACAAGGTGGGAGAAGCCCCCTTCCCCAGTACCAAGCCGTTTTCTACCATGGATATCCCTATTCCAGCAGCGTTAACCTAGATGCCACAGTACTCACATGTATGTCACACCAAGTAGTAACAATTTTCCAGTAGCAGCAATAGCTACTTTACACTATATACTCATGTCCTACCCAGACCAGTCACCTTACTCACACACCACTGACTGCAGTCTTCCTTCACAAAGCCCTTGAGCACTGCTAATCCTGATTCACATAGCAGAGGAATGCCTTCCTTAACCGGGCCTCCTGAGCAGTGCTAATCCTGATTCACATAGCAGAGGAATGCCTTAAATTAACTGGGGCCCCTGAGCACTGACCCTCTTTATTCACATAACACAGAAGGCCACCTTCTTTCATGGGGATCCTAAGCATCTGCAGTCTTCTGTTACTTATCACAGGGGTTACTTTCCCTAACGTGGCTTTTGAATACAGTTATGACTATTCCCATAAATAAACACAAAAACACAAGAGATCATAAACACTCAGATTCAGATAAATGAAACAAATTTGATGCCACAGTTAGCAGTTTTCTACTGTTTTTGAGGGCTGCAACATTTCAATCACCTTGTGATACCAGTCCATTACCCAACTACCTTGTGCCCGTAAACATCTGGCTGGAATGTGATCTCAAATACTTCACTTAGGTGTATTCAGCAGCAGAACAAAGACTTAAACCTGGCCCTAAAGAAAAGGACTGCAGGAAACTGCAGCCTGAAAAACACGAGTTTCAAAAAACATACTGAATTACTAGAAGCTTAAAAATATACTTAAATAAAAACTAAAGTATGTGATTTGAAGGAACACAAAAGAAATTCCAAGTGAAAACAATACAGCAATGCAAGAGATATCTCCATCATAAATGCTAAAAAGCAGTATTCCTACCTAGCATTACCAAGATAAGTCCCAAACAGTATTCCTTCTTTGAAGGGCTCAGGTATGAAACAACTTTCAGATCACTGGCAAACACTGGCAGTCTGTGAGCAGCATGTCCCATTCAGAGGTGTATGTTTTTATTTATTTTTCTCTTTTGGGTGGGGATACATACAAGAACATATCAACCAGGGATTCCAATCATATAAAACTAAAGAAACATTCTGTCTTCTGCTCAGCATTCCACTGCTGAAATGCCTCTGTACTTATGGACTCTCCCCATTTATAATTATGTCTGCGGGGAACTTCTAATGGAGGAATGCATAACATTAGCTAAATTAGAATATTAGGTAAATGGCAGAAACTGTTGTCAGTGTCAGATAAGAAAGAGGGCCACAAATCAAACCCACAGAAAAAGTGAGAACTACTAAGTTGTATATACAGGGCAAATTTCAAATGCATTGTGTAGACAAAGGGCACAAAATCTAAGCAACACTGCCTGTCTCATGTCCTATTTCATACCGTACTGTAATTAAACCCAATAACATTCAGAAGCCAGGTGCAACTCTCATATCATTTTAAGAGCCTGCAATTGTTAGGGCAAATTCTTCCCTAACTCAGACGTAGTGTATTGGAGCAACACTGTTCTTGTACAAAACACCAACAGGTGGTGGGAAATGTGGAAATAAAACATACAAAATAAGATACAGAAATAAAGAGTATGACAACATGAGACAGCAAGCTTCTTGTAAACATTCGGGGGCCAGCACTTTGCACACCAAAACTCTTGCACATTACAGCACGGCTGACGATTCTGGCATGTATTTTGTGATTCATGTAAAAATCAAGACTGCTACACAGCTGACTAGGAGGACCAATGCATGACTGCCATTTATGTTTTAGCTTTGTAAAGTACAACGAAAGGTCGAAACAAGCAAGCTCCCTTACCCAGCTAACAAACAAGACACAGAGCAAACGATACAAGACTTTGGCCTTGGAGCGTTCATCTCAATACGCTTCCAATTTGTCATATTTAAGGGGGTTGGACTGCAGAAACTGACACCTGAGCAAACTACTAACCAATATGGGTCTTTTATTTATCTGCCTCAACAGTACCTACAACCAGCATTAATTACTTCATTTCTACAGTTCTTCTAACAAATACTAGAAGTATGCTGCATTTACAGCATGAGAAAGGTTCGGCAAAAACTGCAGGCACTGATGCTGTACACAGCACTGCATTTCAGCTACACTTAATCTGCAACAATACAGAATTACATACTAAATATCAAACACGGTTAACATTCAGCTGTTTAAATGGCAGTTTCTATTAAAATGCCAGGCTTACAGCAAAGGCCCAAACATACTCATGAATAAAGTGATGACTGACAAATTTTTACCAAGGTTACTGAATGTCTAATCTGGCACAATTTGCAATTCTAAGCTATATGCAAACTATGGGATCAAGCTTCTTCCTCAGATAAGAGGTATATAAGGCACACAAAACAAAGGTCTACACGGTAAGATTTCAAAGGTACTGCTCAATGTCACGAGACTCAGACAGCTGTGTGCATCTCTAAAGGTACGGCACAAACAGCTCAGCTGACAAAGCAGATGCGTCAGTCCACACAGAGGTCAAACACTGCGCTGGCTGATTTAACAGTGATGCAGGTTTTCCTGGCACTCTCAAATCGCCTTTCTCCTAATCTTGAGAGCTTGTAACAATTGAAGACTACTACACAATACAAGTGGAAACAGCACCCATTCAAAAGATTTCCTGTAAAAATGTTCTCTTGTTAAATTTACCATCTGTTGTGATCTGAAGCATTAACAGCCAGTTTCAGAGAGAACTCTGTCAATGAATTAAGCTGTTCCTTTTTTTTCCTTCTGAAAAAGGTGAGAAAAAATGGGTCTACTATGTCTGCTCGAAATCACACCCATTCTAAATACACTACTCAGATGTCAGCAGTAGGGTACATAAAATATCTAGAGACAAGTACTCACAGACTAGCTATTTTCACACAAAAGCAGTCAGCAAAAATTCTAACAAGCATTTATTTAAATTTGTTGGTTTTACAACTGGTCATGTCTTCATGCACCCTCCCATGTAATAAGCTTGGCATGACAATCACTCTTAAAAGAAAAAGAAAAAAAACAAGAAGGCAACGGCAGTTTTTCCAAGGTATTGCAAAAGTTTGGAAAGTACCAAAATTGAAGGTTTTGTTTGATGACTAAAGCAGAAGGTTCTTTGGAGATAGGAAGTTTTAGACCCTTGTGCCACCAAATACAACTAAGAATAGCATCCTTGCCATTCTGATCTGATGGGACCTTATGAAGGTCTCTTTTGGCTTGGCATCCCCCATGATGCCCTGTCATGTGAGGTCAGGGCATCTGGCAAAGGTAGGGATGTTGGGGGCAGTGGGGTGATAAGTTAATACAGCCTCTGGATATTGAGCTACCATCCACCTGCCTGGTGGCATTCGATTACTGCAGTAGATGAAGGGGGACTCAATACCCACGTATCTCCAAAAGGGAGCAATCAGGGAACCCTTTAGCAGTGCTGCTGTCATCTCTGGGACCAAATGCAGTCTACCAGGGTGTGCCAGTTATATCTACTTCTGGAAAGGTGGCCATATCTGAACTTGCCTTGTAGAGGTTAGTTTGTTCTAGTGGTCTCCTGCTGGTCATGCCTAAACTACACTTTATTTTAACTCCCCTACTAACACTCTGAAGGATCAATTTTATTCTTGCCTTTTTTAATTTCTCCAAGTCTTTTGGGTTTCTAATACCATGACAAAAATGGACCCTGCTCCTAAGTCAAAGTACGATTAAAGTTCATGAAATTAGTATTGTTTCAATCTTTGATGTCAACCTGTTTTTAATTTCTCCAAGTCCTTTGGGTTTCTAATACCATGATGGGAATGGACCCCATTCCTAAGTCAAAGTATATTAGTATTGTTTCATTCCTTGATGTTAGCCAAAAGTGCTCTTCGCAGCACCCGCAATGTGCCCAGTAATGACTCCTTCTGCAATTCGTACGGTGTTACATGAATTGGTAACATATCTAAATACGATTGTAAATTCTTTTTTATAATACCAGTTGCTCCTACTTCTATTGGAACTGTCTGGGTATCTTTCTTCCACATGGCTCTCATTTCTGCCTGCAGATAGAGGTATTTTATGACTTTGTGTCTCTCTCTGTATGCAAGACACTGTAGTCACTAGATGTGGTGATTTCAATGATCAGTGCTACTTTTGTCTTCTTTTCTTGGACCACTATATCCAGTTTTCTAGCATCTATCTTTTGGACTGTTGGTATTGGGTGATCGCAAGTGATGTAAACTTCCATCATTTTCTAGGATTCTCTGAGGCTCATGTTTCTAGTGTTTTTCAGCCACTTTGATACCTGCAGCCTGCAGTGCGGGTCTTACCATGCTCTTCCACATATATTTAAGAATCCTTTTTACTTTGCTACTGAATAGGACAGGACATGTGAGTAGGCAAGTCCATGGCTAGGAGCTGCAACTGAACTTGCTGTAACCCATAGAGATGGTCATTATTCAAGGAAGCTATGCCCTGGTCCTTTAGCTTATCCTTCATTGGTCCACCTCTGGTAGCTCCTCCAGCACAAGGAGCTTTTAACTGCCTGAAGGAAATATACCATATGAAGTAGGCAGTTCAGTGTCCAAATTGAAAGGACTATAGACATGAACATGTGATTCCCAAACCTGTCCATGGCCACAGAATCCCAACTTGGGGTGTGGAAAGCAATGCTACTGTAGATACAACAGAGTCAGGCTTGCAGTCTCTGCCAAGACAGTAGTCTTGCAAGGGCCAGCATATGAATTCAATCTTCTGGGTAACTGGCACTTATGTGCCAAGATTTACCCAAGTAACCTTACTTGTAGGCTTTATGAGGGCTACCAAAGATGGGACCACCTAGGAGGACTGTAGGATAAATCTCTATATTTGCTGCAGCTTCCACAGAGGTGATGGGATCTGTGGCCAGTCTCCTTTTTCCCTTCACCAGTTGCAGGCACAGCCTAAGTATGTGATCATTTAGATGTCCATAACTGAGAGGTCTGCCCCTTCCCCATCTAGTTCCGTGACTGGGGAATCAGTTGGAGATTTCAATTTTTCTCCAAAAGCCTCCTAGGGTCTTTGGTATTTGCTCCTGTTTTGATAAGACAAAGCTCCTGGGGATTACTTTAGACTACACCATGGAAAGAAAGCCTGACTAAGAACAGTAGGTATCTGCAAAAAGGATCTGAACATCCATCATCTGACTATACAGTGCTTGTCTGTCATGTTTTTGTATAATTATACAGCATTCTCACTAACAACTGAACTAATGGAAACGGGTCAGGAGAGCTTGGCACCTGAAAGTTACACAGGCTACCAAGCCTCTCCCTTTTACCCATAAATGCACTCCCTGGGACATACCTGTCCAGATCACTGTATGCCACTATGAAAAACTGAGGGGCTGTCAGCCCAGCCAGATAGAATTGTGTAAATAATTCTGTGTCATTGTAAATATTAATATGATCCACAGGCTGGTTTCACAAATGTAAGAAAACTGTGTTATGTGATAAGCTTCAAAAAATGTAACCACAGTGCACCCTGCTGGAATAAAGCTGCTAAGTAAAGAATTTACAACTGTGGGTGATCTCAAGCTAGAAAACAGGATGCCTGGGCTAGGGAATTCTTTATATTGTCCTAAGATAGTGATAATTACTAAGTTTCACATGCAAAGTGTCTTTTATTGCTGTGGCTTCCTTGCAGGTACAGATTACAAAGCAAAAAGTTAAAATTTTGAGTTCTGTGAGCCTGGGAAACTTCAGCAGAAGTGTCAAGAATGATGTAATTTGAAAGACTCAGCAGTAATGTGTATTATCAATTTAAGGGCTCTCTCAGAAAGTAGGAAGGGCATTTTGTACTGTGTCTGAACCTGAACACCAGCTCACCAGCACTGTGCCGTGCTCTGTACGTAGGATCTTTGATCTTAGCATCTCTCTTAGAGATCGATAGAAATAGCAAGATTAGTCTAGCTGTTTCCCATATCTAGGTCACACTCCTACAATGTTTTCTATATCTAGGTCAGACTGTCCTACAATGTTGTTTCAAAGTACTTCCTGTGATTTCTGAATTCTCTGATGTCATTGTGTTGAGTTAATAAGCATTGTCTTGTGTTTTTATTATTTATTATTAAATATACTTAAACCCTTCAACTGTGGCTGTTTTGTGTAGAGATAATTTAAGCTCTTGTACTTGCATGTATTTGGCGAAACTGTACAACCCATTCCTAAATAGCCTTCAAGTCTCAGTCACACCAATTAGATAATAATAACATTGCACAGTAGAACTGGACACCCTTTGGTAAGGGCCTTTATAGTAGCTGATAGTACTGGTTGGTTGCAGTCGGTACTACCGTAAAGTCTTGGCAGAAGGGGGCATAGCTAGCGAGCCTGTGCCAAGCTTCCCCAGGAGTGTATGTGTTTGTATACAACTCAAATCTCAAAAAGTGTGTGTGTGTGTGTGTGTGTGTGTGTGTGTGTGTGTGTGTGTGTGTGTGTGTGTGTGTGTGTCAGCTACTTGGGCAGGGACACAAAGCATTGGTTGGACAGAGGGTGCTGAAGGTTTTGGCTTGACCACTCGGCTGAGATCTTAACCCTATAGCTGTGCCAGTAGGGAGTCTTATTGGGGATCTGGAGAGAAAGGGAGAAACCAGCTCCAGACTGCCTGTGATCTCTGTGTGCTCTTAAGGGAAATTGTGATTTACTGTGTGTGTACTTGTTATCCTCCCAATGTGGACGCCCCTCACTAGTGCTAATGGTGAGAACTGAGACTCCTTGATTACTGGGCCAGTGCATGGTCATTACAGCCACATAAATCTTCTTTCTGGAAGGAAAGGAAATTATGGTCCTGAAAAGCCCCAAGGGAAACGGGTTTCTCTAAGAGATGAGGCATGAGCGATGGGAAGCAAACTGGTAGAGGCCAAAACAGAGCTATCAAAATTCCTTTGGACTCGTATCGTTTGTTTTACAGAGGACTCTTGCCATCACAGAACGTGAAAGGAAGCAGTCCAGGAAGCGACTTTAGAACATCCATAGGGCCATTTCCCAGTGGAGTGGAGAGAGAACAAAACCTCTTGCATTTGGCATTGGTTGAAGATGCACAGATGCTGCAGCATGGCTGTCTTGAGTGATGGATCAGTCTTCATGGCATCAAGGGATTCAGAGGTCACTTTTGAGTCACACGGTAGCTGACTGACACAGCCCATTCCCAAAACGTCACTGCTTCACACACAACATAAGGGATAGGAGTGGGTACCCCCCTGCTTGCTGAGATGGCATATTACTTCAATGTATTTGGGGTGGAAATCTGTCTTGTCCTGGGGCAGGGAGCCCTGGAAAGGCAGAAGTGTGAAGGACTGCTCCCAACTTCAGAATACTGGAATGTAGAGTGGCTTGTGTGCATTACCAAATACCTTGGGCAGTCTGCATTTCACAGTGCCTCCCACCTCTAGGATACAGCCATTCATAAGAACTGACACTAGTGGAGTGGAAATATGAAATGAATAATTTATCAAACTGCAGGTGAAACCACACCTGCAGACCTTCAACACCTTGATTTGCTGGGTCCGAGATTGGTGACCACTGTACCTCAAGATAATTTATTTCCTAGGATACTAAAAATAATGTGAAGCAATATCTTAACACCTACTGATCTACTGAGACATCCTGGATGTCTCCATTTGAGAGACTTCATATACATTTTCTTGTTGCAATTTTCTGATGGGGACTGATGTCAGGCAAGCATAAAGATTGCTGTTGTGGAGAGGTGCAGAATGGAGCTGTACACCGTCGAGATGTTACTGTGCAGAATGGAGTTGTACACTCTCCAGATGTTACTGTGCTAATCCAGCTGTGCTATGTGGCAGCCAATCATGCAGGAAAGGGGAGGGGCAGATGGCCCCTTATTACATGAAGTCTAAACAGTTAGTCAAGGCCTTAGGAATACTTCCATGTCCTGCCAGAAGATGAACTGTAGTCATCCCATTATTTCCAGTTACTCCTCCCTTATAGGGGTGGGAGGAACAACTCTACAGAAGATGCGTCAGTAGTACTGGTTTCTCATGAACTGCTTATTTTGCTGCCATTGGTCATGCATGAGCTGGCTGGAGTGAACTCCTTTGCATCCAAGAAAAGGAGATTTGGGAAATTTGACAGCATCAGCCGTAAGGGTTTTGTCCTTCTCCATGTTCTCCAGGTGGGTTTTAACATCACGGCCAAAAAAGAGTGAAAACCTGAAAGACTGAATTATGAAAGTCAGTGAATTTCAATTCTAGAGCCTCCAACTCAAACAGAACTTACAGCACAGATGCAGGCTAATCTCATGACAAGGTTCAATACAGACAATGCAGCTGTTTCAATGGTTTATTTGGCAGCTGGTTCATTGCCTGGTGCATTTTGTCAGCCAGGTCTCAAAAATATTATGTGAAAAGTAGTTTATGGTATTCAAGGAAACAAGTAGAGAACAAACATTCACTTCACAACATGTTCACAGCCCTCGATTCTTTGTAAGAGGACAGATTGCAACTGTGAAATCAGGCTTGGAAGCCTTTGATCAGAAGTTCCAATACTTAGTGGGTCCACGGAATCTTATATGGCTTCTTTGGTCCCACTGCCACAGCATCGGTGTTTCTCCCCAGGCCATACTGGGAGTTGCTTTCAACATTTTTTTTTACCAATAAGGGAAACACCAAAGAAGATTATTAAGAGAACCAAAAGACAGCTTTAAACATCCTTTACAGAAAGGATGTTACATCTGTAAGACACCCCAGTTTTGCTACATCACTTCTAAAGATTTCTTCAAATTTGGAGTCGCCTGGAGGAAGATGGACAGCTCAGCATCCTCCTCATCTCTAACATCAGATGTGGAAGAGTCAGTGGGTAAATCTACCTGCTTCCTCATCTAGATCTGGCTTCCTGCTACTATCAGAAATAACCAGTCTAATGGGAAAAAAAGCATACTTATGCCTTGATGTTGCAATTGAGCACTATACTGGCCAGTGGGTCCCTCCGTCCTGCTACATGGCAAGAGGAATAGCCACATGCTAAGAAATAAACAGGTCTACGGTCTGTATAGGTGCCAGCATCTGACAAGGAGCAAATGTAAAAGGTGGTCAATACAAACATGTCTAACATTGGCAAAGATGGTACCAATGCAAACATGTCTAACACTGGCAAAGATGGTGCCAATGCAAACATGTCTAACACTGGCAAAGATGGTGCCAACGGTGGAGTTAAAATCAAGGGTACCTCAACAGACAACTAAAATGCCAACCTGACTGACACTTGTACAAATACTGACAAAACTCAGCAGTGAGCTACCCCGATGTGTCAATTGCCAGTATCAGGCCTGACACGCTCCTCAATCTAAGCAGACCCCAAAAATAAAGTAATAAACATCAGTGGCTCACCTGATGTTTACTTGAGTTGCACATAATGAAAATTGTGGTCCTAAGATCAGGGCCATTGGTCTCCACATGTAGACATTACATATGGGTTAATGCCAGTAACTTCCACACTGGAAGCAATATCATAGGCACTGTCAAAGAAAATCTGTCAAACATATCGGAATGAAAATATACAGAAGAGACTTCTATCCACAATGCAAGCTGTTTGGGGATAGGGTCACAGACAACTTCTTCTGAGCCCAAAAAGAAAGCCGTTACAGTAAAATTCAGGAGAAGGTCTTGCAGATGGTGGTATGAAGAAGAATAGAATTTATGACATTTCTGTTAGTAAGTAATACTTTGTAATGTGGTTAAAGGGAAGACTTACCCTCCACAACATGTGAAATTATTTTATTAACAACTGTTCTCTTTTCATGCAGCAAACTTAGAGAGGAAGGCAGTTTATCAAACTTGCATTTAAGCCTCCTTTCTTAAGTCTGGGGTAAAGCAGTAGAAATGGTCATAACAAGGTCAGCTTTGAGGCCTTTGGTTCAGTAGTACCAAGCTCAGAGGAAAGTGACTTCTCATAAAGATAAAGTTTATGTTTAGCCCTACAGTCTCTTAGGGTAATAGATGTAAAACTTTGCAAATTGTTTTGTTCCCCATAAAAAATTAAGCACAGGCCATGCTTATCCTGGGGCAAGACTTTATTCCTACACATAAGCTTTTCAAATGCTTTCTCAGTGATAGCAATAACAGGTGTGGGGGTAGCTCCAACCACAAACATAAAATAAAGAAAATCAGCAAAAACAATTTTAATGTGAAAATAACAGTGCTGGGATAGCAGTTAAGGTGTTTACCTTGGGTGAAGCCCCCCACCTAAAATGCCTGTCGACCAAATGAACTGTCGACCAAATGAGTGTCAATCAAATGAACTGTCGACCAAGTCATATAGACCCACGACACTGCAAGTACATACATCAAGAATCTCACTGGTGGAAGCACCAGTGTCACTCACTGGTGTGCCAGATGGGGAAGTAAAGGTGACACTAGGGCATTCATCGCCAATACTGGAAAGTGATGTTGTGATGTCAAGATACCCACAGCCAGGAAAACAACACTGCTGGGGAAAAAGACCAGCAAAGCCAAAGCCACAGCCAGGGAAAAGGATCCCTCGGACACAGTTTTCATGCACTCCCAGAAGCTCCTGGGTAAAGGAATTGGGAAAGACTGCAGTTTATGTTCTGACCAAGTCTTGACTACAGCCATCACTAAATGGTCACTGCCAATGCCAGGCACAGACAAAATAACCAACCAAGGTGTGGTAGGCCTGAAGGAGCTACAACCACCTGCAGAGCTTACCTCAGAGAAGCACATTCTGAAATAACAGCAACGATGATCTGGACCCCCTTCTTTAGACTACTGACCTGTGCTCTTTTCATAGCAAGAGCAGCGATGATTTGGACCCGTTCTTTAGACTACTGATCTGTGCTCTTTTCATAATAAGAGCAGCGATGATCTGGAGCCCTTCTTTAGACTACCGATCTGTGCGCTTTTCATAGTAAGAGCAGCGATGATCTGGAGCCCTTCTTTAGACTACCGATCTGTGCTCTTTTCATAATAAGAGCAGCGATGATCTGGAGCCCTTCTTTAGACTACCGATCTGTGCTCTTTTCATAATAAGAGCAGCGATGATCTGGAGCCCTTCTTTAGACTACCGATCTGTGCTCTTTTCATAATAAGAGCAGCGATGATCTGGACCCCTTCTTTAGACTACTGATCTGTGCTCTTTTCATAAGAGCAGCGATGATCTGGACCCCTTCTTTAGACTACTGATTTGTGCTCTTCTCATTGAATTTTTTAACTCCATTACATGTGCTGGATGACTGACGTGGAAGGCCAGGCCACTCTTTCAGTGACCATGACTTTTTTTTTTTTTAACACCACCAGCCTGATCTGTGGATCTCAGCAGGGCAGATGTCAATGACCTGAGAGGCCCCCATTTCGTCAAGACGTTTTGCAAGTTCTTTTTACTCCTATTACATGTGGTGCAGTTGAAACTCACGCAAATGGGATAAGTCACATTCCTCTCCCACACAAACAAAACACAAATGGCAAGACCATCTAACTACAGACAATTTGGAAACAGAGACATACGTGTTCAAAACTCTAAAGGCCCAACATCCCAAGGGAGAAAAAAATTAAAAACAGTAAAAGGCAACATTAATAATATTGTTGATAAAAATAGAGTGGAGGAGATCACATACTAATGAAGCAGTCTACTCAAAGTTTTCATTAAAAAATACTGAAATTCCTCAAATGAAGCTCAGGGTCACTCTTTGTATGGTCAAGGTTTTGCATAGAAAGAAAGAATTATCTAGTGAGGCAGTGATGCATGAGGTGAAGGGGAGCCTGGCTGCCCAAAAAAGTTTTACCAATGGAACAGTACTGATGCATACATTACACAGTCCTGGTGTTTACAAAGGATGGACCGCTTCTTGCGAAATCTAACACATTTCTGAACCCACACACATTACATGTATGAGAATAAGCAATGAAGCAGAAGCAGCTGTGAAACCAGTAATGTGTAACTTATCGGGAGAAGGAAATGTGAAAAAATGATTGCTCATTTATGTAGACTGTCAAAGCCAAGATTTAGGGAGTTATTGTTCCTAGACAGCTCCCGCAGAATGACTAAACATACTGAATCACTGCCAACTGCCAACCCACTTTAGACCAGTCCACAAAACTGAATCTATTCTCTGTGACCTAAGAAATCCTACTCATTCACCTCTGTAGTAGTGCGGTTGCTGTAGTTCTTCTGCCCACTTTAGACCAGTCCACAGAACTGAATATTTTCTGTGACCTAACAAATCCTACTCACTCACCTCTGTAAAGGTAGTGCGGTTGCTGTAGTCCTTCTGGGCTTTATCTGTGGCAGTCTACTTTATTCACATCACGGGAGTAAAACTTTCAGGAGCAAAAATAGGCAGCTTAAATGGATTTACAAACTACCTACATTAATGTCAAAGGGGAGGAGGACTTCTTTTAAATTATACAGATTATTACACGTCACTGGAATCAACATTGTTTTGATTATAGGTTAACATCAGTAAATCCTTTAATTTAAAACTACACAGTGAAAATGGTTGTAACACATCTTTTGACAGATTACCAGCCATCAGTTTGCAGAAATCAGCAATATAACCATCAGTGCCTGGATTATTTAAATTTAGTTTGAAAACTGCCTTATTTTATAAATGGATCTCCTAATCGTTTCAGAGGTTGGTTTGGCACGGCTAGAAAAATGTAGCATGGTTAACTATAAATCCAGTTCAGCCTCATATGTTTCAACTGTCAAGTCTCAAAAGCATAAAAAAATACAATCACTGGCACTTGAATATTGGGTGCAACCAGTCTAATTTACCAACATGGCAATGGCGTTCTCTGACTTTTCCAGATGAAGAATTCTTGCTAAAGAGGATGGCATAAAAGGCTCTGTTTTAGAGCCATTGCTGTTTACAGCTATTTGTGAACAATTAGTACCAGACAGAAAAATTTGACACAAATAATGCACACTCCAGAATTACGATCACAAAAGTGGTATTCATGTCAGCAATTCTACAATTCAAAAAGTACAGTCAGCATGGACAATGCAAACTAAAATAAGAGAACATCACCCTGGTACCATATGCACTGCAAGTTTTATCACTTCAGCACAAGCCAACCTGCAACCTGGTTTCAGAGATATGAAACTGGCTACTAAATTCAGTGTGGTGGTAAATACCACAGAAACACAATGCAAGAAGCAGATTACTCGAGCAGAAGCAACAGCATTTAAAAAAAATCAAAGCAGTTACCCATTTACTGAAACACGTGTTCACACAACATTAGCTGCCAAATACAAAGGTGAACTAACCTTCGAGATGCCCATCAATGTATCAGTCAAAACGACAAATAAAATCAATGACACCATACACAATAAATTGAAATTACTTTACTCAAGCGACTAAATGCTCTTGTATCACCCAAAGTTTTTTTCAGGGATACATTATACACAGGTCTTTCAAAACTATAACGACCATACTATACAAACAGCTAAACTTATTAACAAAGCACCATGGAGAAAACATTCAAAACATTACAGATAATGGATAGGCTCAGCAGCTATGTAAATCAAACTCAGAGCTGCTCAAAGTTGAAATTCATGTTACACAGCCAAAGTGTAAGCTACATCAGTTTATATTAAACACACACACAGTCTTGTTGCAAGAATGACAGATAAAAAAAAAAAAAAGATGTCAGAAATACACAAGCTGTCAGGAGATGCAATGAGTGCCTCAAAACCATAGCGTGTGTGTACAGAAATAATAATTTTATACCTATAAGTACATATGTATTACTACTAACCAAAGATAAAACTGGTGGGGAAACATCACACTGACCGATATCATTTGCAAAAGAACACTACACAAAACAAAAATCTATGCTACAAACAGGTTTAACATGCTGTTTTATACCCCTACATCCACAAACTTAAATTACTTCACACCTGCACAACAGAGAAGGGAAAAAAAAAAATCAACAATTCCTCTACAGTCGACAGGCTGAGAGTTGAACATAGCGTAATCAGACCATTTTAACAACCCAC
The DNA here is from genome assembly GCF_019279795.1 of Protopterus annectens. Lineage (NCBI taxonomy): Eukaryota > Metazoa > Chordata > Ceratodontiformes > Protopteridae > Protopterus > Protopterus annectens. Next base: position 124,593,859 of record NC_056739.1, on the reverse strand, counting down.
AATTTGTGCTGCAAAACTTGCATACGACAAAAGAAATGTGCAATTAAATAAAAAGCTGATTATTGTATGTAAAATGCAGATCATTTACACCCCCCACACACACACACATTTTTATTTTAATTTTGGTTACCGGGTTACAATACTGACCAAGTATGATCAACTACAGGTTCAGCCTGGGTTGCCAACTTTGCAGTAATAAAGTCAGTGTGCTCTTACTTACAGTGTGAACAGTAAAACAGTTAAATCTGAATATAAAACAAGGCACATGCAGCACAGAAAATGCAAGCCTATTTATAAGCAATGGTGACAGCACTGATAAAAGAGAGAGTGGCTGTATTAAATGTAGACTCATAGAATTCCAAACAAGGCATCTAGTAGATAAAAACACTTGTAACATTTTAAGTATACAAAACAAACAGACATCAAATCACTACAGACTGATGCCAGCATACTGAAAAAACACACTTACCAAAAGCCAAACATAGCAAGAGAGATCACAAAAGGAAAATTATACCCTATTGCAGTTCTGTAAAAAAAACAAAAAAAACAAAAAAAAAAAACCCTACCAGCACATTCAGACTAAATCTGAATACTGTAGTATTACAGAAATGCTTTTTGTACAGTAAAACTGGAGGACTAAGGTTACAGTTGACACTACCTTAATGCACGTTAACCATAATCCTACACCTTACTTTACCTTAGAAAGCCCCTTTCTGTAAGACTACCATTACACAAGATACTCAGACACACTTGCAATAAGAGCCACACAAAACCAAGTAAAATGAAAAAGTAGAATCTGGTCTGGCAGCAAAAGAAAACCTTTTAAATTAAAATAATCCAAAGTACAATAAATAAAAAGCAATAATCCACGTAAGTGCTTTTGTTTGTCATTCTGACAAACTTCTTCTGACAAGAAACATCACTTCCTTCTGTTAAAACCATTTGAAATTCCCTCCTTTTAATACTATTGGTCCATTTCGCAAAAAAAAAACATGATGTCAGCAAATTGACAGCAAATTCACCCCCCACCAACCTTAGACACACAAGACAGAAGCATATGTAAAAGGTGTAGTCATATAAATAAGCTGAATATACCTCAATAAATTGCATTATAAACCATTGTAAAACCTTAAGAATATAATAAACAACCCAAATACTGCGAGTGTGTGTAATACCTACATGAATAATTATAAATTTAAAATAAAATAATGGAAAAAATGAAAAATTATTACCACAATATGCTGAACGCACGCATAGTTTGGCAGTGTATAAATGTATATGTTTTATGTATGAAATACAAGTATGATGAATGATAAGACTATTCCAATACATCAGAGATGGAGGGGGATTACTCATAAAAAAAATCTTTCCATACAGCAAAGTCTTGTTAATACTGCCACTTATACCTGAGGGTAACAAGGAATAAATTAGCTGAACAAAAAAAGTGTTCAAGGTGAAAATTTGCAGGACAGTAATAAATAACTACACTCCACTATCCCAAGAGAGATTACTGCGTTTAACAAAACCACATTAAAGTGAAATGAATGCTAACGTGCTTACTGATAGTGAAGTTAAAAACAAATACATAAAACATTTCATATGTATATATATATATATATATTTCAACAGGCATTTCCTTTTTCTGTAAGTGACTGACCTTACTTCCTTTTTGTTAAGACTGGCATTAATTAGACTTCTGCCTGCTTATTCTTACCTGTATATCTGTGACGCTGTTTCTTTGTTGCTGTGGTAATTGAATATCATCAACAGAATTGTAAAGATAGCTGAAGAGAGAGTTTAATGAAACCAGAGATCTCGTTTTTCTCTACTAATCACCCATCTCAAACAAGAAACAGGCAAAACAAGTCAGCTAAATAAGCTTTAAACCAGTTCCTTTTTATTTTCTCTTTGTTACTATCAGTGTATCGAGCCTGACAGGTGTTTGTTAACTAAAGAAAACTTAACACTTTCTTTCCTAGATTAACTGATGAAAAGTCACGTACTAAAAAAAAAAAAAAAAAAAAGAAAGAATCTGCCCTTACAGAAATTATAGTTACCCCCAAATGTGACAAATAAGATTAAGTGCGGTCAGGGGTTGTTACTCACATGAGCGGTGCTTGGTGGGCTCACCAACAACACCCAAAGCAACACACGAAGAAAAAAAAAAACTTCACTCAGGACACTTGTACAAAACAGACAACTGCGAGAGGTCCAAATGAGCTTGACAGTTGACAATAATATGCTTAATATCAAGAGGTCTGCAAACAACGGTGCTTCTGCTGAATTACCCAAAGTCACATAACCCTCTAGGCACTTTGTCAAGGATGACTTGCATAGACTGCACAATTACTAGGACCATCAGTTCTCTATTATTGCTTCATGCAGTATTCTGTTGACAGAAATGTCTCCTCACAGCAACACACAGAGTAACATACAAAGAATGTACTACAAAAACAGAGGCTGAATAATAATTGCCAAGTATACAAGGTATTACAAGCGTGGTTATTGAAATAAACTCAGCCATGCCAGAATCAGAGATCCCTACAGGGAACTTTCTTTCAACATACCTTCCTTGTCTAGTACCAGTATAACATTTAGTATTTTTTTTAACACTTCCTTGCAAGAAGCATGTAGAGTTAGACAAGTAAAAAAAGGCAGGATGAAAAACTCAAAGCCATGAACAGAAACCACTGTGCAGAAGTAACACAGTTTGCGGTTAAAAGCGAAAAGCATGTCAACTCACAAAGGGTATGTTTTACCACTTCCATCACAGGTAGCCTCTATAAAGGAAAAGGTAGTGTACTTTTATAACAAATAAAATAAAATACCACCCCTACACCTACCAATCCCACCCATTATCTTACTCAAATAAAATACCACCCCCTACACCTACCAATCCCACCCATTATCTTACTCAAATAAAATACCACCCCCTACACCTACCAATCCCACCCATTATCTTACTCAAATAAAATACCACCCCCTACACCTACCAATCCCACCCATTATCTTACTCAGCTTCACTGATCCTTTAATCTCTACTACCTGTAAAGGCATGTTTTCACACTTCTCCCACCACATACTGTCACCCATCTATACACCCTTTGAAACCCCAAATATATCACGCCATCTCCATCAGTAGCATTTCTCACTACACTCACACTTTCAACCAGCCATCACAAGTCTGTCTGCCACTGTTACTTACCTACAACCTACCATACAATACTTCAACCACAATGCCACAGCTCACTTCTTTAATATCTCCTCCAGCCCACTTGATATTAAATTAGTTTTCTGAAATACAAACAAGCAGCATATGCTCCATCATTATCCAAAATCAAGCCCAAATGGAAGTGGCGCTTCAATAGCCACATAGCTAACTGGACAATAATCAGACGAGATATACATGATAATCCCAGACCCACTCGTTTAACCCCAGATCCCACCAAACCAGCCCACACACCCTTAAACAGCAACAGGCTACCTCACCAAGCACCTAAGACTGAACATACTACAGTAACCTGTACAGTCTCTAGAATAAACTCACAAACGTTCATGCCTGTACAGCCCTACCTCTCTCTCTTGCGCTCTCCTCCCAGAACAACTATCTTTAATATACTGTTCTCCAACAAGACCAGTATCGAATTTGTATCCCACACCAAACTACTGGGTGTGCTTATAGACGACCATCTGAAATTTGATCTCCACCTTCAGTAAGCCATAAAGACAACACACCAAAACATGGGCTGGCTTTAGCGTAAAACACTACTCAACTGACTCTGCCACACAAAACATGGCCAGTTCTTCTCTACTCCCTACCCTGTCATATGCCTCTCCTTTCCTAACCAAAACTAGAACAATACTACAGTAAAGTACCAACATTTGCAAGCAACCGACTAAACAACACTCTAGATCATGTCACTGCATCGCTCTAAAACAACTAAACTGGCTCGAACCAAATAATTCTCTGCTGTTCTCAAAATTACAACTTCAAACTACTGCACAACCCTGAAACATTCCCATCTTTTCAATCATTCAACCTTACACTACCAAGACCTCTACACTCCACTAATCATTAGTCTCCATAACTAAACCTAACAATACAGAACACTCCTTGCACTCACACGGCATTGGTAATAGCATCCCACTCTACTTAAGGACAGTCTGCAACCTGACAGACTTTAAATGCCGACTGAAGCAACATCTGATAAACAGCGCTGCATCTGCCCCACCCCTGGTTAAATTAGTAATAATACAGCTGGAGGAATTTATGCCATTAACTATCTGCTGCTCAAACCTTAACGTTGTAGTATCACAGCTACATCATCTTCATTTCATCCCCTTTACCTTCCTTGCACCCTCTCCCTTCCCCTCTTCATTTCTTTGAGTTGCTCTATTAATCTTCCTTATATCCCAGATTTTGAAAAAGTCTTTATAATAAAGATTCGTATGCAAAGCCTGACTCTCTATGTGTACTTAATGTACCGCACCGCATACACCTACCTGTATTTAAAAATTTTTTTTATTCGTATATGACCCAATTAACTGGCCTTTTTAAAATGAAACTGTTTGCAAATGATGTCAAGGATGTCTGAATAATGGAACTATTGCTCATGAGTGAGAGGGACTGTAAATGATGAAAACGTAAATGGATGTCCATGATGTCTGTATAACTGAGCTGGACTTGCACGGTAAACAAATGCTAGTAAATTTCCAAACCTTGCTTACAGCACCGCTGTATTGGAAGATAGCACAGGAGGAAACCACAATGGAAAAACATTCACAAAACTTAGTGGTTTTTAGCACTTTCGTTCCACCCTTTCACTGATAGTCGGGAACTTCATCAGAAAAATAAAACACTGTATACACTGCATATTTAAATAAATGCATTTGACCAATCACCAACATTCCTTAAATAGAACATGTTGTGTCATCAGCAAGATACACACAACATTGTAGCATTTAGCTATTGAAAGTTGACAAAACTACTTAAACCTGTGAAACAGTACAGTTAAAAAATGTATTTGTGTCCACACCACAGCTCAACCACAGCCCTACTAGCGTTCACCAATACCATTAATAATAATCGTAACAATAATCAAATATCCTCATCCCTCTTCTTGGATCTTTCAAAGGCATGTGACATGGTCGATCACCAACTTTTGATTCACACCCTGCAATCTTTGTCTAAATACCAGTGCCATTCAATGGTTTAAATCTTACCTCAGTGGGAGGCAGCAGGCTGTCTTCTGGCAGAACAAGCTCTCCAACCTATTACCCAACACCCTTGGAGTGCCACAAGGCTCAATATTAGGACCCCTACTGTTTTCCATCTTCATAAACTATCTATATACAGTCATCCCGAATGTCAGCTGTATCCAATACGCTGATGATTCCACCCTGATTTGCTCAGCCACATCTCCCTCAGAATTAAGGTCTGTTACCCAATCCACCTTTAATACTATAGAAACCTGGCTCTCCGAACGTCGATTGTTGCTAAATCCCCAAAAAACTAAAATACTGTTATTCTCTTCAAAGGTCCGCACCGTCTACCTTCACCATAAATGCAAAATATAGCACAATAATCACCCCCGACTCCTCTACAAAACTGTTAGGAGTAATAATTGATAACCTAAAATTTGACCTTCATGTAAACAAAACTATCAAAACCATCAATAAAAAACAAGGGTCACTGTATAGAATAAAAGCCTTCCTAACCCCTCCGGCTATGGTTGCCATAGCTCGCTCCCATCTGCTTGCAACACTTTTATATGCATCCCCCCTTCTCTCTAATCTAAATAAAACTGTACTTAATACACTCTCAATCTGTTACAACCACATTGCCAGGTTTGCCACTGGCCTAACTTTTAGAACACACCATTGCATCAACCTTAAACAGCTTGGGTGGCTAGAACTTCCCCAGTCTAATCCAATATAACCTTCTGATTATGGCTAATAAAATCCTCTATTATCCAGATAACACACCAACTCTTAAAAATGTAACCACCCCCTACAACAATCCAAGACTGCTCCGATCCTCAAACAGACTACAAATTAAGACAATTAAAATTAACAATGTAGCTGGTGACTCCCTCTTTGCAGGCAAAGCATAGAACCTCCTTCCAGCTAATATTACTTTGCTCTCCTCCCTATCATCTGGCACTAAACTGGCTTTGCCACTGTAACAAGCCTGGCTAACTCTCACCATGTGTATATATATATATATATATATATATATATATATATATATATATATATATATATATATATATAAAATCTATTAATCAAATTACGGTTATTCTTTCCCGACTGTTACCAGGAGTAACTCAAACTTGTGATATTGTCTATTTCATGTTTGCTTATGTCATTTGTAAATATCTCATCTGTAATACATCATCTTTGTTATTACTTCTCCATCTACCTTGGTAATATGCCTTCTTTGTTATTACTTATCTGTTTACCTTGGAGCTTTTCTCTCCGGGCCTCCAATGAAAATGGACATTAATTCAGTTGAACTATCTCAGTCAACAAATGTAAAATAAAAATAATAAAAATCTGAAACAAAAATCAATATACACATATAAAATGCATTAATAAAATGTATATATGTATAAAAAAATTAAATACAAATAAAATGTAAATAAATGTTTGTACAGATATATATATTACACACACACACATTAAGTACATAAAAAAAATCAAATAATTTTCACCTTTAAAATGTGGTTAATGTTAATATGTTCGTTTAAACCTAGAGGTCTGTCTGCATTAAGCCTAAGTTGCCATTTAATTTCACATACTTCAATTACTTTATTGCAACTATTTATAAAATTAACACTGTGTACTTGCTCCAGTACAGAGAAATGGAATTTTCTAAAACTTACACACTCCAGGCTGTGCTTGCATAAAGAATTGGTGAGGTCCTTAGACTTAATTGCTTTAACATGGGGTCTATATTAGAACACCGAACATTCAAAATTTCGAGTGTTCTAATATCGAAACCTATGAATCAAAAATTTAAAACACTGAACATTCAGAACAGCAAATTTTTTCATAGGGAAAAAATTTGCCGCTACAAAACACATACACACAACACAAGCACACCAAACAAACAGCAATCCACACACATACACCTAAACTCTTACACCTAAACCCTACACTAAACTATACATACACCACTAACTATCCACTTACCTTAACCCAAACCCTAACACTAAGGTCCGTCACTATCTCACAGTCACCTCACCCGTGCCCTAACCCTAACTCACCTACCCCACCCTAACCCTTGTGTCCACACAATCGCACACTTACCTGACCCGTGCCCTAACCCTAACTCACCTAACCCACGCTAACCCTCACGTCCACACAACCGCACACTTACCTGAACCCATCCTGTAACTTTCCACCACAGCACTGAAAATACTGAAGCAACACAAACGGACAACCAAATTCTTTCCCTAGGAAAAAATTTGTTTTTCTGTTTCTTCGATATTTTCAGCGTTGGCTGAAACGGTTCGATATGAGAACACTCGAAATTTTGAGCATTCGGTGTTCTAATATAGACCCTTTAACATGTTATATATACACACACACACACACACACACACACACACACACACACACACACACACACACTATTGGAAACTCCTGGTGTTCTGGCTGCGGTGTGATTCTCAAACAATATGGAAATATATCGCTGATTGATAAGTATATTTCTTGACATTTTAACCTTTCAGAGTTCTGCATTGTCTTAATTTTGTCTAACTGAATTATTTTATATATTTTTTGGCATTGTTTTCTGTTTCTCATCTGTCCTGAAACTGTTTTCCCCCTCCCCCCCAACCCTATTCTTTTGGTGGTGTCATAGTTGGTGGCTTTGCAGTTGCTCACCCCTACTGTAAATTTGATCTGGGACACCCCTCCCAGTCGGGTGTTTACTCTACTTAATACAGAGAGAACATTTGAGAAGGCCAACCCACTTAGGTTCTTAACCTTGAATTTTTCTTCTGCTCCTCCTTCCTCTCTCCTTGCACTTTAGTAAAAAATTGCACTTTATTTTGCTTTTGCCTCTTTCTTAAAAGTACTCAATTGTATTTATTCTTTTCCATTTATTACTGCTTGGTAGTAGCCTGATTAAATTGTAACTGTTACTCTAAGCCTTTTGGTTTAAGCACTTGGGCTCCAGACCAGCTGTTTTACATTAAGAAGGTTTGTGGTCTGTACTATTGTGGCAGAACAGGTAGCTTACATCCTTCTAAGTTGGGAATTGCTGATTTAAGGCTCAGTGTCTGTTATTCTAAAAGTGTATTCGTTCTGGTTAAAGCACTTGGGCTTCAGGCCAGTTATTTTTCATTAAGAAGGTTTGTGGTCTGCACTCTTGTGGGAGGAGAGGCTAGATTCTGCCCTTCTGAGCTGGGAATTTCTGGTTAAAGGCTTATTGTGCCTGCTTATTTGAACTGTTTCTTTCTGAAATTGGTGCACCTTGGTTGCTGTAGCATAGACTAGATTCAGGCATCCTGAATCTAGTTTTGTTTGTATAACTTGAGCACCAATCCAGGCCATCTCTTTTGGAGAAGGTTCCCCTGCACCCTAGTGACAGGATTGTGCAGTTAGACCTTGTCTGATTGAAGACTGCTGGAATGGGGCTCAGTTTTTTTGCTTTTTATTGGTTAATTGGGTAATTTGTTTAAATCAGTTTGCTCATTTGCTACGGTTATAATATTATATATATATATATATATATATATATAATCTATACACACACACTTTATGGAGCCGGGAATGGTTTAACCCTAGCAAAGTGGCGATGCATGACTGCTCTTCAAATTTTCCCTTAGAACGAGCCAGTTTTTAAAGTTTTAGCACTAAAATCTGTTTCTTTGAGCTTAGCACTTGTTCATAACTCGTAAGCACTAAATAAGCTACAAATTACTACAGCACTCAACTTTCCTCTCTTGCCTAGAGCATAACAGTTTTTAGTAGTTAATAAATAAGCGCCTATCCAGGCATGTCTAAGGGTCAGCTCCCGGCGTTTTCTCCGGTCTACCTGATGAATCTGGGCATCTTGGGGCAATGCAGCAATTGCCTCATGTACACAGACAACTCTCTCCTCCTACCAACCAACACTACAACCTGAGAGATGCACTTATATAGCCAAACTGGAAGCAAAGCTCTCTAAACCCAAGACTGGACTAGACAGTCAAGAGGAGAAGGTAACACTTGCACCACAACACATTCATCACATAGTCCCTCAAAACCTACACTACCAAAACACACATTTGCAGAGGCTCTCAATAAAACTCTGCTCAAGCAACAGAGACCTCCAAAGCAGAAATGCAAGCAACCTCCACCCTCCCGAACACAACCCAAATGATATATAGCCCACAAACTCAGTGTGTCACTCAACCACAGCCCATAAAGCATAACAATGCACCAAACACTCTAGTCACAGGTGACTATAGTCAGGCACACTGATGTTCCACTCACCAGGCTAAACAAGGAGAAAGTTACCGTCAGCTGCCTGTCGGGTGCCAGGATTCGTCACAAAAAGCACACACTCAGGTCACTCCACAACAAGTACAAATATGACTCTGTTATTGTCCATGTTGGTGTGAATTACCTGAGACATACCTCCCTGGACTACATGAAGAGACATGGAGGAGCTCTCCAATCTTGTAGCCCAGGCTGGTATGACCCCAGCCCCGAGTAGCATCCTGCCATCACCCAGAATGATACCACAGTACAATGACAAAATGACTGACTTCAACAATTGGCTAAGCTTCTGGTGTCATTCTAAGGGGATCCAGTATCTGTCTGCCTGGAATGACATGATCGACAGACCACGATGCTTTGCCAGAGATAGCCTGCACCTGTCACCCTTGGGATTCCAGATACTGGCTAAGGCTCTTGCCACCTCTATAGTGCCTTTTCTTAGGCAAGGTTCAAATGTCAAATTCTTCACCTTAACAGATACAAGCAAGCAAAATCTGAGGGTAATGCTACTCAGTGCTAGAAGTCTAAACCTTAAAATGCATTCACTTGAGGCACTCCATAAAATGGAGAATATCGACATTTGTGCAGTGACAGAGACCTGGTTCAAGGCTCAAGAGAGCACCCCTGCGTTACCAGGCTATAATTCATACCACACCTTTCGGCCACCTAACCTGGACCGAAACACTAAAGATGGAGGTGTGTCCATATTCATCAAGGATATCCACACCTCCAGGCTAGTTGCTCAGCATAATGCATCCGACATTATCCAAGTGCAACTAACTCTGGACAAGACCACAATTCAAATTGTAACTTGCTACAGATCTCCCACCATGCCCCAGGATTCCCACTCCTCATTTCTTGATACACTGGAAAATATCAGGGTACAACCCAACACCCTAATAATGGGTGATCTCAACTACCCCACCATTAACTGGGAAAACTACTCATGTACCAACTTTTGTGCTCAAAGTTTTCTGGAATTCATAAATTCCAATGCCTTGGATTAAATTATCCACAACCCCACCAGGGGCAGCAATATCCTAGACCTGGTCATTACCAACATGGGCGACCGGTATTCCACACCAGAGGTCAATTCCTCGGTCAGAACAGACCACAAGCTAATCACCCTAGACATCCATATCCTGCCCCCACATTAGGGAAACCACCGTAAAAAATTTCTCCAAAGCCAACTTCACACTTCTTAAGACAGAAGTGACAAACTTCACGACACCCATGCAGATGGACAACAGAGATACGACTGCTGAATCCTACACAAATGCACTTACACGAGTGCATGGATCGTGCTATCCCTAACAGAACCAAGATGCTATCCTCCAAAAAAAGGAAGCCGAAGCCAATCTGGTGGTCCCCTGGCATAAACAAACTCTACAACAGAAGAAAGAAACGGTTGCAAAAAAAAAATTAAAAAGTAAAATCCCATGATTGGAGGAACTCCCTAGTCAGCCTCAGTAAGAAGTTGAGATCCTTCATAAAATCCTCAAAAGCTAGTTACAAAAACAAAACCGCCACTGATTCTAAAGAAAACCACAAAGCATTCTATAGCTATGTCAAGAATCTCAATGGCAACACTAAGATCTGCTCAGAGTTGCAGCATAACGGCACTAAATATATAGAACTGATATTGCCAACATTCTGGCAGATAACTTTACCCCTTTTACCTCCATCTCACCCCCTAAAGGGCCCCTTTTACCTCCCTCTCACCCCCTAAAGGGCCCATCTCTATACTGGAAGAATGCAAAGTTGCTGTAATCACAGCTGGACAGGTAAAAACCACACTCGCTAAAGCTAAGAACACAGTATCCATGGGACCTGACAACATGCCAGGCTGCGTTCTACATGAACTATAGAATGAACTGGCATCCCACCTAAGCACCATGCTCAATCATACCCTCACCTTAGGCTTTGTGCTCACTGAATGGTGCACAGCTACGGTTATCCCACTCCACAAAGGGTGAGTCACCACAGACCCCGGAAACTACCACCCCATTAGCCTAACAAGCCTTGTCTGCAAGGCCATGGAATATATCATCATGGATCTTCTACACAAAGACATTGGTAATCTCCAAACTCTGGATCCCACCCAGTTCGGGTTTGTAAAAGGCAGATTATGTCTCCTAAACCTGATAGACCTCTTTGAAGCAGTCACCAAAGCCGTAGACGAGGGTAAGGTGGTTCACATAGCCTATCTAGATCTCGCCAAGGCTTTTGACACCGTCCCCCACTCTGGAATTATAAATAAACTCACTAAACTAGGTATAAATCCCTATGTCACAACATGGGTTGCCAACTGGCTCACCGACAGAACCCACACTGTGAAAGTAGTAGACTCCAAATCCGACTTCAGACCACTGACCAGTGGAGTACCACAGGGTTCAGTCCTGGGTCCTCTTCTGTTTGGTATCTACTTTTCTGAAGTACAGGCTAACACAGAAGGTCTTTAGCTAATGAAGTTCGCAGAGGACTGCAAACTAGGAGCCATAATCGAAACTCCTAACGATGTGGACATCCTACAAAAGGGCCTCACGGAGACAGATGCCTGATGTCAAAGTCATGGCCTCAAGCTCAATGCCAAAAAGTGCATTGTCATCCCATTTGGTAAAAAACTCTGCACCCATGAGCTACCACATAGGTGGTAGTCTACTTAACACTGAAAGTGTGACAAGAGACATTGGAACACAGGTGAACAGTAGTAACTCCTTTGATAATCACATCGCCACAGTAGTCAGAAAATCCTATGTGGCACACCTCATCACAAAAGATTTCTCATCCAGGAAAAAAAAAAAAAAGAGGTCATTGTTCCCCTCTACTAGTCACTCATTAGACCCATTATAGAGTACAACTCCCCTTTTGGCAGGTACTTCACAAAACATCTACAAGAACTGGAAAACCACAGAAATACCTCTCAAAGAGGATTACTGGCCTCAAACAGATGCCCTATGCAGACCATCTCAAAAAACTCCAGCTATACTCTGTGGCATATCGTCTACTCAGAGGCGATCTCTGCTTAACATACAAGGCCATGTCAAACCCGGAGCCGTCGGATATTCTCCACTTAAAGAAATCACAATCCCTCAGAGCCACGTGCTCCAAGGATCTAAACCTTGTCATCACAATGAACAAAACATGCTGGAGGGATAGGTTCCTGACCCAGAGACTCCCCATACATGTCAAGCAGAGCACCTCCTTGCCCCTCTTCAAAAGGAACCTTGACGATTGGATGGGAGATAGGAAATTCACCCCGGGGATCATGTCAGTCGCCCTGCTAGACAGGGGTCCAGGGAAGTAAATACTGTGAGAAGAAATATCCAGGGAATTGTTATGGCTAGGCTTGTATAGGCCCTAGGGCCGATAGCCTAATACCAACATATATGTGCGTGTGTGTCTATATCTATATATGTATATATATGTATATATATATATATATATATATATATATATATATATATATATATAAACATAAACATACATACATGTGTGTGTATATATATATATATATATATATATAGTGTGTGTGTGCATATATATAAATTACCACTTAAATCATTAATTTCTGCCCTTGTGCTTTAACATGAACTCTAAGGAAACACTGCAGTGCAACCCAATTTTACTAAAATAATGCAAACTTCAACAATAAGTACAAAATGAACATTTAAACTGACCACTTTATTACACAAGTTCTAACCTTAGCCTTAAAACACAGGTACGTAAAGCAACCAGCTAGCTAATGAAACCAGTTTACAAGATTGGACTAAAGGGTTCACAATATGCAACCTCCTAATAAGTTCTATTAACAGTCGGTGCTTAAGTACAATGATAAAACTGCTCAGTTAAATACTTGCTATAAAACTTAAGTGCTTGTACTGTGCTTAGAACCACACTAAACAGGAAGCAAGGTAAAGCTGCTTAACCACTTATTACACAGTTAATAAATATAACTACTGTGAAACCCCTTCAACAGAAAAAATAAACGTCAAAATATTAGCTATCACAGTAACATCTTTTGTGTATGTATGCAAAAAAAAAAAAAAAAAAAAAAAAAGTACTCTCCAAGTTAACAAAATATACCTAACTCATGTCTAAATCCTCACAAATTAAATTTAATTTAGTTTAAATTAAGTAAATACTAGAGGGGAATATCATGGTTTAATACAGGAGGATGGATTTGTTCTTCAAATATGGTATCCAGTATTTAAGGCCAGCAATACTATCCTCCAAGTGGAAATACAGGATAGTTGAATGCTTTGTGCTTATAACATGCACTTGTCCTTGTGTACTTGGAGAAGAAGGAAAGCCAGAGAACGTCAGAAGAATTATTGTTTCACATCCATAAAACATTGCTGAATTGGTTTCAAAGATCCCAAGTGTCCCCATGGGGATGTGCAGGTAAAGAAATCCTTACTCGGAAACTTCTTAGAACCAATATTTATGTCACTAACCTGAAGTACTTTTGAACATACACTACCCAATATAGCTCTTTATCTGCTGATCCACTACACTCTGGGAAGACTTCTAGACAGCATAACTCCAACAATTAAAGCAGTTCTACAAGGAAGGCTGCATTTAGAGGATACAACACTTTTCTAGTGATTACCTGCCAAGAACATTCTCCAATTACTACAAAAATCTAAATTACTTACTCCATATTGTTTGCTCTATAAAACTGCGCATGTTACTGTATTTAAAATACCAATTTATTGTTTAATGCAAGTAGTTTGAATCATGATACATATCTATAACTGACAAACCACATGCCTACTTACTACAAGCACAATACATCTTATTTTTGCTGATGTACTAATCGATGACCTGTAATTTAGCTCTCCCTGTATATAATAATGTGTTGCTATGGTCAGTAATACTTATACTGTGATTACCCAACAACTTATGGCTGAAAAATATCCTGGGCCCAGCACACCTACCCAATTAGCAAAGTTTAAGAATAATAATGTCCCTAAATTTTTCAAGGACCATTGCAGACAGACGTGGTTACCCAATATTCTTTCTCTACCCTGTCATATTAGCAAACAACATGGCTTTGCTTTATTTTCTGTATACCCATAGACATATAAGCTACATGAGTTACTAAAAACTTGTCACACAACTTTATGCAATTCTTTTGCTAAAGTTTTTAATTCATAATCTCTACTTCATTATTCAGTTGTAATACTACTGAAGGCAAAACTGAAATCAATATCTGTGGTGTTTTCTCAAGGCCTGTAATAAGCATCAACCAAAAAACAGTTAATGAGATGCAGGGGCTGCATACTACAGGTACACAGAAAGTTACTCACAGAAGTTTTCTTAGGGAACACTATACACTTTATATGTTTCCCTGAATCACCAGTTAAGATAATGTCTGAAAAGTTAACTTTAGAACTGAATATATCTAAATAAAGCTGAATGCCCCATTCATTTTCATTCAAAAATAAAAAAAGAATAATATTTAGCAAATTTCCCTGCTGCCTCTACAAATTAATAGCCAATAAATCAAAATAATACACATACTGCACTACTTGGGCTTTAAAAAAATGATGATAGTACATGTACATCCAAATAATGCCCAAAATAATATTGGTGCAAAAGCCAAAACTCTAGTAATACCCTGTTTTTGTAAATATTCTCTTTCCAAACAAAGGTATCTTGCCACTTAAAAATGCAGCTATGAAAATACGCAAGAGGCATAAGGTCCCATACCTCTAAATAAACCAGCACAAGTTGTATGGATAAGAATGAACTCCCACTTTTTAACATTGCCCCCAAATAGTCTTAATGTAAGCCTTTGTATGAAGTGAAATATCCTTAAAGGATTCTTCTTATCAATCTTTTTTTTCAAAATACCAGCTAACAGTAGCCCGACATTCTGTTTAAAACAAAAATATTTTATTAAAAAGATTACAGGATGTCCAGGTAGAGTCTGCTAATCCTCATGAATTTCTGACACAGTGTAGAAAACCACTTTGTGTGGGAATACCTTCACTACTCACAATTTAAATTACTCAGCAGATGTGCTTTAATTCTGAATTAAACTACTGTAAACAATCACTGCAGAGATGTAGTTTCTCAAAGTCAAAATACAAGCAGTCCCCAGGTTACAGACATCTGACATATGGACAACCTATAGAGAACGGGCTGCCGCAATGTTGGAAATAATGTGAAAAATAAATAAAAATCCTTAAAGTTGCCCAAATCTTACCTTGAAAATGAAGAATTATGTCGTACTTTCCTTCTCCGTGTTTTCCCCATTTGTGAAGCTGCTCGCATGTCTTGTTAGAGCAGTTCCTTCCCCTTCTCAGAGAACAAGAGATCCAATTGGTTAAGAGATCGCTATCTTGTCAATCTGAATGGTCAAGACTGCTGGGTTGTACAGTACAAGTATTGAAGCAGTTACTGTACTGTACAGTAGAATGGGAAATGACACTGTGGATCACTAGGGTTTAGGTGACAGTAGGAGGTCTGGCAGAGGTCTGAAAGGTCAGGAAAAAGTGGAAAACATTCGCAGGTGATGCCTGTAGTACAGAAATGTGAAGTGAAGCTTAGAAAGAGGCACATTTAACATTTTTTGTATGGAACATTCTACTGTACAGTATTGTATGAACATAGTCACTGCAGTGTTACACTGTACTTACAGGATTATTATTATTACTACAGTATTATGTTTAAGATTTTTTTTTTATTTGAAGTGTTTCTAAGATGTTTTATATGCAAAGAAAAGTAAAATAAATACTAGACTGAGGCAAACATTTGACTAAGTGACATTTAATAAGAACCATATGTACTTGTTTCAACTTGCATACAAATTTGACTTAAAGACGGACTAAAAAATGGATCTCTCCCTTAACCTGGGGACTGCCTGTAAGTTATAGTCCTATTTTAGTCATCCCTTATTAGCTCCATCGTTCAATATAATGCACCTTTCGGCATGCACATTGCTAAGCACCTAAACCAGCTTAACAGACCTCAATGTTTCTGCACCAAAAAGATCTTGGGACTCATTAGCTACTATGATAGGCTAAAATCCCTGTCGTTCTACTCTGTGTCATACAGACATGAGGGGTAATGTCACTGTAGCCTTCCATGCTATGAATGGCCCAGCAGTCTTTGAACTTCTTTACATAAACAGAACCATTGTAATGAACTGTAAATGCTCGAGACCTAAATGTACTACCACGTCAACACCACCTAGGGTTACCATCTGTCCTTCTTTGCAAGGGAAATTCCCTCTTTGGGCAGCTGCATCCTGTGGGGAAAAAAAAACTTTAAAAAAATGGTAAATGTCCTGAGATTTTAGAACAAAAAATATTTCCCAGGTTTTCTTTAATACGTAGTTGCATAAAACGTTTATTTTGTATCTGAAATGCCTAAATGTTATATGAAATAGCATAAGTAACTCAAATGCTACAAAAATAAGCTTTTCTTTTTGTAAAAAAAGTGAAGTTCTGTCCTTTGCACTGCCCGTGGGTATGTTTTGTCCTGCAAACTACAACCACCCTGCTACAGGTTCCATGAGGAGCTCAGTGTCTCTCCAACCTAACACCACTCTAAGTAATCAGCTGCAATAACACCTTTATCTTTAACCAGACCGGTGGATACACTGTTCTATGAAAAGTACAGTCCAGGTCTGAACTGTCTGCAAACAAACAGCTAAAGTTAAGTTTGTACCCAACACTACTCTAAGTAATCATCTGCAAATAACACCTTTATCTTTAACCTGACCAGTGGATACACCGTTATATGAAAAGCGCAGTCCGGGTCTGAATTGTCTGCAAACACAAACAGCTAAAGTTAACTTTGTGTATGTGTCTACCTGTTTGAGCTAATAGGTTCATAGGCTGATACTAGGCTATCTGTTGTAGGGCATTTATAAGCCTAGCCAGAGTGTGTGTTTGGCTTTCACCACCCTTTTAGATTAGTTGACTGTGCCTCTGTATAGTAGGTCACAGAAGATAGCCCTTTTGAGGTTAGTTTACTGTGCCTCTGTCTAGTAGGGACACAGAAGAGATCCCAGGGGTAAACCTACGATCTCCCGTCCACTAGTCAAGATTTCTATTGAAGAGGGTCATTGAGGGACTCTGCCTAACATGGATTGGGATTTTGTTCCAGAGTACGGGGAGCCTTTGTGATATGAATCTGTCCCTCCAGCATGTCCTATTTATTTCTGTGCTGAGGTTTAAGTCCCTGGAGCGTGTAGCTCTAAGGGATTTGGATTTCCTGAGGTGGAGCATGTCCATTAATTCTGGCTTGGACATGGCTTTACACATCAGGCACAGATCGCCTCTGAGTAGGCGGTAAGCAACTGAGTAGAGCTGGAGGTTCTTTAGCCTAACTGCATAGGGCATCTGTCTGAGTCCCTTGATCCTCTTGGTGAGGTACTTTTGGGGTCTTTCCAGTTGCTGCAGGTGTCGGATAAGGTACATCCCAAATGGGGCATTGTATTCAATTAAGGGCCTGATGAGTAGAGGGGCACAATGACCTCTCTTGATCTAGATGCGAACCCTTTCGTGATAAGGTGGGCTATATAGAAGGTCTTTCTAACCACTTTGGCAACGTGATTGTCAAAGGAGAGATTGCTATCTACTTGGGTCCCCAAATCCCTAATTACTTCTTCTGTACTTAATGGATTACCACCTATGTGGTAATTTGTGGGGATTTTGTTTTTCCCAAAGGGGATGACTATGCACTTTTTGGCATTTAGCTTAAGGCCATGGCTCTAGCACCAGTTATCCATCTCTGAGACCCTTTTGGAGGATGCTTGTGTCAGTCGGCGAGTCAATTATGGCATCCAGTTTGCAGTCATCTGCGAACTTGGTCAGCCATAGTCCTCCCATGTTAGCCTGTACCTCAGAGAAATATATACCGAACAAGAGAGGTCCTAGGACTGAGCCTTGTGGGACGCCACTTGTAACTGGTTTAGAGTCTGACATGGCACCTGCAATTCTGACCATGTGGATTCTATCCCTGAGCCAGTTTGCAACCCATCTTGTGACATAGGGGTTGATATTTAAGCTGATGAGCTTATTTATGATGCCCGAGTGGGGTATTGTGTCAAAGGCTTTTGCGAGGTCTAGGTAGGCTGTGTGGACTACCTTCCCTTCATCTATGGCCTTCGTGACTGTTTCAAAGAAGTCGACCAGGTTCAAGAGGCAAGATCTGCCCTTAAAGCCGAATTGGGTAGGATCCAGTGTTTGGAGGTTCCCAATGTCTTTGTTTATGAGTTTCATGATGATACGCTCCATAGCTTTGCAGACCAGGCTGGTCAGGCTTATAGGGCGATAGTTTCCGGGGTCCGTTGTGGAACCACCTTTGTGGAGTGGGACCACTGTTGCTGTACGCCATTCCTTGGGTACATATCCTGGAGTAAGGCTGAGATTGAACAGTGACTTTATGTGAGGGTTCAGTTCTTCTTGGAGTTTGTGTAAGACGCAGCCCGGGACACCGTCTGGTCCCATTGATGCCGTGTTTTTGTTTTGGAGAGGGCAGCTCTCACCTGTGCATCTGTGATGTCAGGGAGGCTACACTCTGTTGGGATAGACATTTGCTCTTTTGGGGGGGGGGTGTTTACACTGAACCTGTCTGCCAGGATGTTGGCAATGTCTGCGGGTTCAGTGTATTTTTTGTCATTTTGAACTAACTCCCGAGCATATCTGGGAGTTGCCACCCAGGTTCCTGACATAACTAAAGAACTCCTTGTGATTATCTTTAGAATCTTATGTAATTTTTCTTTCGAAGCTGGCCTTAGATGATTTTATGAGGGATAGTCATAGTTTCTTGCTAGTACTGATCAGAGATGCCTTCCCTTTTTGGGATTTTGCTCTATCATGTAGTAGCTTCCTCCTTCTGTCGTATAGCTTACTTATGGTTGGGGTCCACCAGACAGGTCTCCTGCCTTTGGAGGAATGAGTCTTGGTTTTATTTGGGATAGCACGATCCATGCATTCCTGTAGGTATCCATAGAAAGCGTTTGTAAAGGATTCTGCGGTTTGGGCCATATTTTCCACTGGCCCGGGGGCTTTGAAGGATTCCACCTCGGTTTTGAGAAGTGTGAAATTTGCTTTTTGAGAAGTTCTTCACCGTGGTTTCCTTGGCTGGGGGTGGGGACAGGATATGGATGTCCAGTGAGATTAATTTATGGTCAGATCTTACCAATCAGGGGTATACCTCTGGTATGGAACACAGAGTCCCCATGTTGGTGATGATCAGGTCCAATATGGTTTCCTCTCTTGTGGGAGTGGTGACCAGTTGTTCCATAGCATTT
Organism: Protopterus annectens; assembly: GCF_019279795.1. Taxonomy (NCBI): domain Eukaryota; kingdom Metazoa; phylum Chordata; order Ceratodontiformes; family Protopteridae; genus Protopterus; species Protopterus annectens. The sequence goes on along the minus strand of NC_056739.1, from coordinate 124,574,094 downwards.
GAGTTTATAAATTCTAGGAACTGTTGGGCGAGGGTGTTGGGGCTTGAGTAGTGCTCCCAGTCTATGTTTGGATAGTTGAAGTCACCCAATATAATGGTGCTTGGAGAGACCTTCATATTCTCCAGTGTTCCCAGGAAAGCCGAGTGGGGTTCCTGAGTTTGGGAGGGTGGTCTGTAGCAGGCTACAAACTGAAAGGCAGTTTTGCCCAGTGTTAGTTGCACATGGATGGTCTCTGATGCTTCATGCAGTGCCACTAACCTGGAGGTGTGGGTATCTTTGATAAATATGGATACTCCACCTCCTTTTGTGGTTCGGTCCAAGTTTTGGGGCCGAAAAGCATGGTATGAGGTATAACCTGGTAGTGCTGGGGTGCTCTTGGGAGTCTTGAAGCAGGTTTCTGTTACTATACAGATATCGATATTCTCCATACTGAGAAGAGCCTCGAGTATGTGCATCTTGAGGTTTAGACTTCTGGCGTTGAGCAGCATTGCCCTTAGTTTCTTTTTCTTTGTGTTGTCTATGGAGGTGGGTTTGTCTTTTGAGCCTTGCCTAAAAAAGGCACTATGGGGGTGGCAAGAGCCTTAGCCAGTATTTGAAAGCCCAGGGGTGACAGGTGCAAGCCATCCCTAGCGAAGCAACGTGGCTTGTCGAGCATGTCATCCCAGGCTGACAGACACTGGATCCCCTTTGAATGACACCAATACTTTAGCCAATTGTTAAAATTGATCATTTTGTCTTTATACTGTGGCATCATTCTTGGTGAGGGTAAGATGCTACTCAAGGTCAGGGTCATACCGGCCTGGGATACATGATCAGAGAGCTCCTCTATGTCTCTTTTCATGTAGTCCAGGGAGGTACTTCTCTGGTCATTCACACCAGCATGGACAATGACGGAGTCATATTTACACTTGCTTTGGAGTGACCTGAGTGCTTGTGTTATGTGGTGGATCCTGGCACCCGACAGGCAGCTTACAGTAACCTTCTCCTTGTTCAGCCTGGTGAGTGGGATGTCAGTGTGTCTGGCAATAGAGTCACCTATTACAGGTGTATTAGGCGTGTTGTTTAGCCTTAAGGGCTGTGACTGTGTGGCACACTGACTTTGTGAACTATGTGATACGTGGGTATTGTTGTGGGGTAGCGGTTGCTTGGATGTCTGCTTTGGAGGTCTCTGCTGCTTGGGCAGATTTTTATTTAGAGCCTCCGAGTATGTTTTTGTGTGTTTATGTGTTTGGTTTTCTGTTGCAATAGGTCTATGTGAGACTGGATTTGTGGTGTGTGTGTGGTTACCTTCTCCTTCTGACGGACTGCACCAGTATTGGGTTGAGAGAGTTCAGCCTCCAGTTTGGCTATATAGTTGCATCTCTCACATATATTTGAGCTTGTTGGGAAGAGGAGAGGGTGGTCTGTGTACATAAGGCAGTTGTAACATTGCCTCAAGATTCCCAGATTCACCAGCTGGACTGGAGAGTAAACCCAAAACTGACTTTTGGACATGCCAAAATAGTATAAGGAACTACTTTTTTGACTGATCTAAAAGGACCAATAGGGAGCCAAGTACTTAAAGGGAGTATAAGAGGGTGTAGTGCTTTAGTTTACTAGTGCTTACTTATAAGATTACTTATACGCGCAACTGCAGGGATTTAGAATGAAAATAGAGTGCTTACTTTGAGATTTAGAACAATTCTAAGGGAAAAAGTGAAGAGCAGACTTTGTGGAGCCAGGAATAGTTTAAACCCGTTTAAGCGGCGCTGCCCGATGCTAAATGCAGATTCTAAAGCAGGGAAACTGAAAGAGATAGGAACTGACCCAGAGCGGCCAATAAGCTACTAGTTTCAGGGCTGAGACCACTCCTCCAGGGACAGATAGGCTGCTCAAAGCTCCCCACTCTCACTGGTGAACAGAGAAGCTTCCTCCTATCCAAGTAAGGATATGGGCAACACAGGAAACTATACCACAGTTCGGAATTCAGCAAAACCTGAAATCTGGATTATTCTAGTTCAGCAAAAGCGGGAAAATAATTTTTTTTTTGTTTTTTCAGGAAACAGCAGAAAAACACACAGAAAACACTGTAAATGCTATAAACAGGCTAGCGCACTTTAGTGTGTAGCCTACAACAGTTATACAATACAAAAATGACTTAAATTGATATAAAACAAGTGCAAAAACTGTAAAAAGCAGAAGGCAAATGCAATTTAAACTTTTTAAAGCACAGATCAGTAGAAATTCACTTTTCAGGCGGGAAAAGACAGTCGTAGCAAAAAAAAAAAAAAGAGAAAAAAAATACTTAAATCTGGAAAAGTCTCTCTTGGGTCTCTCTGTTGCCTGTATCACTCTGCTGGACACTACGATGAGCTGTGCGGAGTTGTATACTGGTGCAAAACCACGCAAATGCGGGTTTTAAAGCAGGGAAACTGAAAGAGATAGGAATTGACCCAAAACAGCCAATAAGCTACTAGTTTCAGGGCTGTGACCACTCCTCCAGGGACAGATAGGCTGCTCAGAGCTCCCCACTCTCACTGGTGAACACAGATGCTTCCTCCTATCCAAGTAGGATATGGGCAACACAGGAAACTATACCACAGTCCGGAATTCAGCAAAACCTGAAATCGGGACTAATCTAGTTCAGCAAAGGCGGGAAAAGAGAATTTTTTTTTGTGTGTGTTTAATTCAATTGAGAGCACAGTAGCCTACAGATACAAGGTTATGCTGTTTTTCCACCTGATAAATTGTTAAGAAATTACTTACAGCTTCACAGCAGTTCTTGGTCAATTTTGATTGTTTTTCTTAAACACAAACTTGTCTTTGCCTGGGTCTTGGCTCATTAACAGCAGTACAAAATAACTCCCAGCCCACACTCTTTTCCCCCTCCCCCTTCCCTGTTTATTACCTTAAGCCAATCCCAAAGTTAATAAATATTACCTGCGGCAGGCAACATTTTAGATTTTACACAGCCCAACTGGGTCTGAAGCACTAACAGCTCCCTTCCAATCAATATCTTAGAAAACCTTTACCATTAAAAAGAGTACTTCCGTGGAAAACTGCTCAAGAAAGCTTAATGCTTTACGTGTGAGCTCTTGAATGCTAAATGTCTTACCTGGGCATAAAAGTGAAATTTACTCTCATAGCCATAAAACTATAAAACATAACAAACGCAACTCATTAGACAAACTGCTATAAAAAGGAGGAGAGGAACCTAATAGAAAGTAAGAAAGAACCTACTTTTAGCTCCAGTGCACTCACAGTATACACAGACCCTTACTACCTCGTGGCCTGGTTTGGCCCTGCTCCGCTCACCCTCACTGTGCTTGGGCTTGCTCCACACCTCCACCCTACCCCAAATTCCACCCGCCCCCAGTGGTGCTAAATATACAGTGCTACAAGCACACACCCTCTTTCTTCAATCAGCTATATCCAAGTCATCAACAGGCTCTTCAGTACTTAACCTTTCTATCCTATCTTAAAAAGTTTAAACTGGGGACAAGTCAACCTCAATAATCCCAATGTTACTTGGAATGAAACCACTTAAAATACTACCACTGTACTCTCTGCTACCCTTTCTGCTTGTCCCATATCTTCTTACTGCCTATGAATATAATACATTCCCAGGTTTCCACTACCCAAAAGGCCAAAGCTCCACACAAGCTTGAACACAATACAGCCCCTCTCAAACTCCTTACTTACTAGGTATCAGCATCCCATTAGAACAAGATATGCCAACCCTAAAACCAAAAGATACCAAAGTCTATTAATTAAAATCTGGAAGCTCACAATCAGATTACAGTGCAACTTTACAATGGATGGATATATCCACCCAAATCCTGGCGCCCATCCTCATCCACTGGCTCTAGGTCCTTTACTAACTGTCCCACTACTAGAAAAATCTTAGACAAACCCCCAAACTCACTCCTGATCAGCCACCTAAATATCAGAAGTGTAAACCATAAGATTCAACACCTACATGCCCTCTTAGATGCTCTGTCCACAGACATACTATGTCTAACTGAAGCCTGGCTAAAACCTTCTAATCAGATAAAGAAGTTATACCACCAGGCTATAACATCCTAAGGCTTGATTGAACCAATAGAAAGGGAGGTGGGGCAGCTGTTCTGTACAAATCCATACTTGCAGTGTCCAATAATGCCCTGCAAACATCCCCATTTGACAATGCTGAAATTCTTATCACCAAGCTCCACATTAATAAGAACAAATGTATAAATCTCATCTGTGTGTATATTCCCCAAGCAATAACATAAATACCCTTGAAGATATCCTACATTGGTTATCCGGCAATTTCCCCCAAAAAAACATTGTACTTGGGGACTTCAACATAGACTGGAACACGTGTTCCTCAGAACTCCCTACTCACCACATAAACCTTTATGGATTTCCACAGGTCATATCCTCCCCCACTAGGATAGGTAAATCCAACAATAAAGCAAGTATTCTGGATTGGATTCTTGTTAACACCCATCCCCTCAAATACAAGAGTGGGACTCTGCCTGATGATGCAAGTGATCACCTCCTCACCTATTTAATCAGGAAATAAGCCAATATTCACAACCAGTCCATTTTTTAAACAATAAGGAACAATAAGAATTTCAACTCCACAAATTTCCAAAATGAACTCAAATCTTGCAATTGGTCAGTTCTGAAACAATTACCACTTGAAGAAGCAGTAAATTACTTTAATACCAAATTCCTATCCATCCTTGACACCCATGCACCAGCACGGACTATTAGAACCAAAACAAAAGTTGCGCCTTGGCTCTCAAAAGAACAGGCATAAAATGCTACTTAGAAATAGGGCTTGGGACACTTCGAGGACCACAAAAAAACCCAGAGATCAACTTAGATACAGACAGCTAAGAAATGAAACAAAAAATCCACCACATTAGACAAGAAAAACTATTACTGCCATCTACAAAAAAAACATCAAAACATGCTACACAAGTTTTGGGTAGGTTTAAACAAACTCCTTAGTCCAGGACAGTCCTCCACTCTTACACCCTTGGTTCTAACCAACCCCCCCCCCCAGCAGAAATTGCCAATAGCTTTAACAGCTTCTTTACAACAACCATCCAGAACTTAGCTAAACAATTATCCCTTGGATGTCCATATTCTCCAGCCACTACACACTGCTCCCAACCCCCCTTTAACTTCAAGCCAGTTTGAACATCTCTGGTCTGAAAATTACTTAAATAAAGCCTACCACCTTGTCGGCTGATCTCCTCCCTGCAGAATATCTACAAAAAGCTGCAGATGCCATAGCATACCCAATTAGTATCCTGATCAACAGAACTATAACTGAAGCATCCATTCCCTCCGTCTGGAAGATATCCCATGTCATCCCACTCCATAAAGGGGGCAAGCTCTACTGAACTTTCAAAATATAGACCCATTGCTATTCTGTCACCCTTGGCTAAAATTATGGAAAAATGCATCCACAATCAACTCCTGAACTATCTTATCCATAATAATCTTCTAGCCAACACCCAGCATGGCTTTAGACCATTCCATAGTACAACCTCAGCCCTCCTATCCTTCTGTAACATCACTAACCAACACCGAAACAATAAAACTTTCCTTTGCCATCTTTCTCGATCTTTCAAAACAGTTTGATATGGTAAATCACCAAATACTCAAACACTAATACATTTCCCTAGAGGACCAGGTCATCCAATGGTTTCAGTCATATCTCAGTGGTAGACAACAGGCTGTCCTATGGCAGAGAAAACCATCCACCTTTTTACCCATCACCCTCGGAGTACCCCAAGGCTCCATACTAGGCCCACTATTATTTTCCATTTTCAATGATTTGTATAAGGTCATCCCAAATGCAACATGCATTCAATAAGCGGATGACTCCACTTTAGTATGCTCCAATACTTCACCTACAGAGTTGCAGATTCTATCCCAAAATAGTTTTAACACAGTTGAAAATTGGCTCCTTAACCGTCGTCTCATGTTAAATCCTAATAAAACCAAACTGCTGCTTTTCTCCCCCACTCACATGTCTGTCCCTATAACCTTTACATTAAAATCCAACAATGGCACCATTATTTCCCCAGATTCCTCAACCAGACTGTTAGGAGTTATAACCTTAACTTTGATCTGCATATCAATAAAACTATTAAAACAGTTAATAAAACACTTGGCTCACTATATAGCATCAAGCCCTTCCTAACGCCATTAGCCAGAACAATAATTGCTCATACACATCTATTCTCCACCCTCCTCAATGCTTCCCCTCTATTTACAAAACTCAGCAAAACTGACCTTAATAAACTTTCTAGCAGCTACAATCAAATTGCTAGATTTGCTACCGATGCAGCCTACAGAACTCATCACTGTCATAACCTAAATCTACTAGGATGGCTTGAACTGCCTAACCTATTTCAGGTTAACCAACTAATAGTTGCACACAAGATCCTGTACCAACCAGATAATACACCCGTACTTAAAAACCTCATCACCCCCTACAGTGACCTTAGCGCACTTGGTTCATCTGAAAGACTAGTAGTTCAAACTCTCAAATCCAACACAGCCAGTAAATCTCTATTTGCTAACTCTGCTGGCAAAACTTGGAATTCTCTTCCTGCTAATTTTACATCTGAACTCTCTCTACCGCAATTCAAGAAAAGTCTGATTCAGTACTTTAAAACACGATGGATATGTCCTTGTCCTAATCCAGACTAACTCTAACCATCACTCGTGTAAACATGGAGGATTTCTGCCTACACTTTGTTTCTTAACTTATAAATCCTATGATCTCTTTGGATCTACTACCAGGTTAGCCTACTAGGCATTCAATACCCTATCATTCATAAAAAGGCTGTCTAGAATTTTCCATCCGAGTAAAAATGTAATAATTTGTCTGTTTTTGTGTTTGTTTACATCTGTGTAAAAATCCTTATTTACGTTTTAAACTGTAAAAATGTAACTGTTTTTTTAATGTCTTTTTGTAGCTTTTCTCCCTGGGCCTCTGCTGAAATTGGACATGTATCCAGCTGGACTATCCTGGTAAACAAATTTAAATTAAATAAATAAATAAATAAATAAATAAATAAATAAATAAATAAAATCTCACATTTCTATAAAAAATGTCCCTCTTTGGGCATCTGAAATTGCGGCAATCCTACAACCAGATGACACGACAGACAGCTAACCCAGTTACTCATATTTCTGGAATAGGCTGCCTGAGCCTAATAAGCAGAGTACATCCCCAACAATCTTTAAAACTAATCTGGAGGACTGGGTGGGTGACTGCAAATTTTCATTAGAGTATGTGGAGAAAGTCTGAAAATCTACTTATTGGTGGATTGTAGGTCTTCCATCAGTGTTGGGTGATGTAGCTGAGCTTCTCATTGGTCTCTTCTGGTCATTAAGTTTGTAAGAATCAATGAGCCTCTAAGATAATCACTTTTGTTTGCTATACAGACAACTACAAACATAGACTTCAATTCCTATTTTGTCTGGTATGAAATATAAAAGTACCACCATCTCAACCATATTAATTGTGGCATTACTTCTAAGGGAAGAAAGGGAATTCGGATATGTCCTAGTCCTCTATGGGCCTCCACAACATCCAGTTGTTCAACGGGGAATGAATTACTATACGCAAAAAGTCTGCAGTTCTAAACAGGTCTCACCACTGTCATGTGGCACCATATGAGAGAATTAAAAAGGATGATAAACCGCTTTCTGGGCCACCTGGCTCTTCCATGAAGACTATGACTAAAGGATGTGTGGAAGTATCCAAGGAAGCCCCTACTTTTGCAGTTTGATAACCAGGAAGTGAGCTGGTTCCCTAACCCTTTTTGGTCACAACCTGGGTATAGTCTACTAAAAAAAAAAAAAAAAAAGACTTACGGTATTGTTAAAAACAAATTATACAATATAAAAAATCAATACAATGCAAATAAAAATTGATTGAAATGTACAAGTATATGTTGCTAGTCTCTTAGTAATATATTTACACAAAAATAGAGTGGCTGGGTAACCAAAATAAAGTAGTGTACTTAGTGAGAGTTAGAATTATATTTTCAGTATATACAACAATATGTTTTGATTTATACAAATTACTACATGTTGTATAATGTTAAGAATTGTAATCAGTGTAAAAAAGCAGGTATACTCTGATTTTGAAGACACTGATTAATTTGTTTTTTGAATAAACCCAGAGTTTTAGAATCTCCTTTGCATGCAGAGGATCTACATGACTGCCAAGACTTACAAAAAAGTGCAATACTACCGAGTTCCAGTCAGCATTATGAGAAAAAAAGTACCTGGTTATATCACTGTGGCATCACAAACTGACAACTGTCCCTCCAGACTGCAGCAGCAAAATGACATGTGTAATACAAGTGCCGCAAACTCAAGAATATAAAATAGAAACAGACATAGCTCTCAACCTTTCATCCCCAAAATGAGGAACACTAGCCTTCATAACGTGGAGCAAATGGACAAAATGTTTAACACCTACTAATAGCTTACTAGCAAGTTCAACTAGGAAGGTCATAGGATGGACAAAATATGCTGGTTTAACTTATAAAAAAATCTTTAAATTAATTAATATAATTTACTTCTATTTACCATGGGTATCAGTTAAAAAAAATGTGTGACAGGCCCTTTCAATGTAGAACTTTGAGGAACATGAACTTTTTAAGACCCCAAATGAGGTACATTCCTCATAATGTGGGACAATTTGAGAGGTATAGCAACAGATGTTATCAGAGCTTCCTTCTAGGTGTAAGCCATCCATGCACAGGTGGCAACACCACATTACTTAAGCCTTACCAGGACTACATACACTGACAATAGCCATTGACACAAGCGCAGTGGTTTCCACGGATTCTGACAGTCCGAATTCAAACAGGCCAAGCACTCTCGAGCTTCCAAAAGTAAGAATAAACAGTTCACCATTTGTAAAAGTGTTGCTTTGTTGTTGTCATCTGCCATATCAAGACCGTTGTAATAAACTGTAAACACCAACTGCACCAATTTCTGCCACAGAGAAGGCTTTGAGCTCATAAACAGCCCCTAACAAGTGGCTCTAGTGCCATCACAACACGAATGGTGCGAGTGTTGTTGTTGGGTAGCATACGCACAGCAACGATATAGTCTTTAGAGCACTAGTAAGTGACAGGAGCACAAGAAAAATCAAACAGCAGTTTGTAACAACAACCACAAAATGGGGTAACTACCCCAAACGCACATTCACCACTGGTGCATACAGAGCCTTGCAGTGCCCGTATCGCCTTCCAGTGCCAGCTGCCTGACAACCAACAACAACACAGCCCCTACACAATGCAGAGCCCTGACCTTGACGACTTTGTTGAGCCAGTCATTCTAACGGCACAGCACAACCAGCATAACGTTCATGATGTCATATAAGAAAACTCTCTCATAAGACTAAGCAAACAAGTAGACATCCAGGTCATTACCACGGCACTGCTGCTTTTTATGTATTCAAGCCGCTAGCTGCGTTTTAGGGCATATCTGTTTACTTTTCATTCGCGATCCTTAATTACATCACTCACTAGGCAGAGTAGTTTAACACCCTTAAGTGATATATATGCCTCTTCAGGGAAACGGGGTTAGGCAGAGAGGACCGTTATTTACTAACTTGCACAATAATGGTGTTGAGAGGTCCACACTTCGGGGATGACAAAAACACTGCTCTCTATTCCCCAGCTCTGTCAGCGCTTACCTGGATAGGTGCTTCAGGATCTGTTTCTTAATGATCCCCGCCATCTCTCTCTTCAAACTGAAAACAACTCCCGACTTTCAAATGGCTCCTAAAGTTCTCCGTAAAGGTACAGTTTCGTCACCGTATCACTGGCACCATATCCATCCAACAAAACACACAACACCACTGACAGCCTGTAAAGGACTAAAGGATCCTCATCTCCTCAGCTATGGGAGCTCTCACTCACTGCCAAGTTCCGCCTCTTGTTAAACGGTAACCAATCAAACAACGCTACGTAAAGATGGCGGGGTTAGGTTGTCTCTAGGAGTGTTGTCACTGGAGCAGCGTTTACTAGTTACGGGGGTGTTGCACTTTGTGGTGGGCGTCTGTAAATTGTTTCGTTTCTTTCTTACGAAACGCAGCTGGATCTCTTTGCCATCTGGTAGTGGTAATGCAGTTCCCCCAACAGAAAAAGAGTAGTGCACCTGCCAACTTCGTTGCGAAAGAACCAGGGATAAAAGTTAAACGTAATGAGGGAGGCATCCCTCTCAAGTGTACCTTATTCCTCATTTTGAGACAAAAAATCTGCGTTCCTCGGTTTTACATTGAAAGGGTTTTCATACACAGCTCTTAACGAATCAGGGGCAAATCTGAACAGAAACAGGGACGAGTACAGAAATCACAAGGACACTTAAAATAGCAGTACTATTAATTTGAAACACTGGCAAAACAGAATATGAATTGATATCCATTTTCCGAAGTGAAGAAAGTCTGTAACTGTTGTCATTGTTTATTAAGTGCAAAGCCCACTATTTTATCCAATAGTCACCATCTTTAGGAGGGATTAAAAGGGAATGAGGTAAATTTGAGTGTAAATCAGGGACAGTTGAAAGTTATGCTGCCATACCATTACTGTTAAGATTTTTGTAACTGATATCCATGTTAAATAATACTGAATCGTATTAATTTATACAAATAATAAAGTGACATTTTAACCACCATATTAAGTATTCCACGTTTTGCCCATTTGTTCCACATCAAGACGGTGGTGTTACACATTTTGGTGACGGAAGGATGAGAGCTGTGTGAGGGACAAAGGCACAACATCTGGGACACAAGTGTACATTATTATGAGGATTTAAAAAACCGCAGCTCGCAGCGCCATATTAAAACAGTCTGTCACAAATTCAGTGTTAATTGTGTTAACTGATATCCATGGTAAATAATACTGAATCATATTAAGTCATGTATAAAACTTTTTATAAGTACAAAGATCGATGCAGTTGTACCCAGAAGAAACAAGCAAAGGGCATAATACAAAAAACAATTCTACTAGTGGAACTTTACTATCAACAGAACTACACTGAAAAGACCAACTTGCTACCAGGAATAACACAAGAACAAGTCCTGAAAGTGCTATCAAAAGTGAAAAATACTGTATCAATGGGTCTGACAGTATCGCAAGATGAATTTCAAGTAGCATGAAGCACTATTCAGCCATACCCCTAACAACACTGTTCAACGTTAGCCTCCATATTAGTTTTGTACCTCCAAGTGAATGGAGAACAGCAACAAATTTTTCCCTATGTAAAGAAGGACCTTCCACGGAGCCAGGTAATTGCAGTCCGACAAACCACATATGCAAAGCCATGGAAAGAATTATCTTGGAATTAATCAACAGTGACATAAAGAATCTCCAAACACTTAAGGAATTTCAAACTGGATATGACAAAGGCAGGTCGTGTTTTGACTTTTTTGAAAAAGTCACCAAAGCAACGGATGAAGATAGAAATGGTACACACCTCTTACCTTGACCTGGCCAAGGCTTTCGACACAATCCTCCACTCAGACATAGTAGAAAAGCTTAGTAAACTAGGAATACACGCCTTTTTCACTTACTGGATTGCTAGTTGACTCACATGTAGGGTACAAGTGATCAAAACTAGGGGAAGCTACCTCCACAAAAAAAAAAAAACAGTTACTAGGAAAGTCCTCCAGGGTTCAGTGCTGGTACCTCTCCTGTTTGGCATCTACTTCTCAAAAGAAGTAAAAGCCAATACCAAAAGTCTCTGGCAAGTTTGCAGAGAACTGCAAGCTAGAAGCAATGATTGAATCCCCCAAAGGACTCAGCCATCCTACAGGAAGACATGTCCCAAACAAATAACTGGTACTGGAAACATGGACTAAAGCTAATTGTCAAAAAGTGCATTATCACCTCCTTTGAAACGTTGACTACACTGGGGAATTACCACATTGACAATACACCCCTAATAGTTAACCCTTCAGGATTTGAGAAGTTATGTGGACAGTGACCTAACCTTTGACCAACATGTGCCCACTGTGGTAAAGACATTCTAAATTGTGCAGCTTATAAACAAGGAATTGCTTCTAAATACAGGGATGTCATTGCTCCCCTTTAATAATCCCTCATTAGGCCAATTACTGAGTATAATTGCCCCTTTTATCATGTATCTGTACAGACACATACCACAGAGATACCTTATAAAAAGGATACAAAGCCTAACAATATGTCTTATGTGGACCTCCTCAAAGCCTTATCACTATATTTGGTCTCTTACAGACTGCTAAGAAGTGACCTATTTCTAACATACAGGGTACCCTCTGACCCATTACTGATTGACTTACTTCACATCTGCAAGTTAAATGCTGTCAGAAATACTCAATCCAGGGACCTTAACCTCTTCTGCAATGTTAACAGAACAGTTTAGCGGGACAGGAATAACACTCAGAGGATACTACTGCCCTGGAACAGACTCCCCATCCAAGTAAAACAAAGCTATCTCTGACCACATTCAAACATATCTTGGCTCAATGGATGGGGAATAGGAAATTTATCCCAGGCCTCCTCCTGTGTTGCTAATATACAGAGGCAGCTCCTAAAAGCTTTATCTTAATGCATGAGCCCCCTCCAAATATCTAAGCTTTGATCTAGTAATTACCGCTAGAGTAATATATGAATGCAGATCTTAGAAAAGATTAGGTGAATCTAAACTCCAGCTGGACAGGTTAACTTTAATCACCAAATGGGATAACTGGCTAGGCTTAACCCACATGGGACGTTAGCTTAGTACCAACCTATGAATCTCTAAAGTAATACATTTCAGCCATCATCTAAGCTTCCAAGCTGACATTGTTTGTAAGTGTTCCACATTTTGTTTATTTGAGCCACATTATGAGGCAAGAGGTTGACAGCTATTAGTATTAGTGTAATTTACTTACAAAGTTAAGAGAACAACATGCGTTGCATCAACGTGCATTTTTGAAGAATAAGAATTATGAAACACTGATGTACAGCATTACTTTACTGTAATCCTCCGTGATTAACCAGAAAGTCAAAACATTTATGAGTGACAGAACCAAAATAAGAGGTAAAATCAGAGTCAGCTGAGAGCTATGATTTGACATATAGAATCAGTCATACACAGTCATCTTAGTTATTGTGTTTATGTTCCCTTGGAAATCGTCTTACCTTTATACCAAAAGCTAGTACCCCCCCCTCCCACATACACACACATTTAAAAGGAGTTTGCTGACATCTTTTTCTTTGCCCCCCCCCCCAACAACAACCTTTCAAAAACATTAAAATGTTTTCATGGATGTTTATGCACTGGAAGCACAAGATAAGAATCAGTTTGGGATGTGCAGCAGACCAGTCACCGTGGATGTATTTTACCAATAGCTTCTGAAAAAAAAATTAAAAATGTATGTGACCCTTTCGCACATTGCTTTCTTGCCTTAAATCACTCAGTCAAATGCCTTTAAACAAAATCTCCACATAAAGCCACATTCTTTCATAAAGGTTCCCTCATCTTTTTCTGGATTTCTCCAGGTGAATATTGGTTAATGGAGTACACATTCTTGTTGACTTGCCAAAGGTAATTTTAGTAAGTCCCAGCTCTCCAGAACAGTTTTGCTGAAAACCACATTCAGTAAACCTAAAACAAAGCCTGTTTTATAGGGGGGGCAATGTCCCCTGCACCCCCATGCACGGGGGAACCCTAATCCCTTATATTAACTCCATAATCACATACCAGTTGCAAAAAGCTAAAGTCAGTTTCACTGGGCCTAAGTTTCCAGTGAAACCGTTTTGGAGGCTTGAGACTCATACAAATTACATTTATAGAGCAGCCATGTTTCCATGAGGCATTACTATGGTATACAGAGGCCACCTTTCTTAGTCAGACTTCACTGTAGAAGAGACACCTATAGAAGCATATCTCACCAGTTTTCAGGTAGGTGCTTTTCTACCCTCACAAATCAGAATCACATTTTATTGGCTAAGTATACACGGATACAAGGAATATGGCTCCAGTTTCAGTGACTCTCCAAGCATTAATTACATAAATCAGAATATAGATGAATAACCACAAGAAACACGACCAAATATAAAATAAAACCAACTATGATAAGACTGGGATTGACTATTTGGATGTGAGAGTGGATATAATTGACGAATAGTTAAAATCTAGGATCCACAGAAAAAGCACATGTAGTAATTCTTACCTTTTTTACACTAACACGCACCCATGGAAACAGAAGAAAAGTATTGTGAAAGGTCAGATGGTCAGGGCAGCTAGGATGACCTCACAAAGAAGTGACCTCTTGAACAAAATTGAATTTATCTCAAAATTATTTATGGAAAGGGGATACTCTGTCGGTTTAATTGAAGTGGTAGTTCCAGAAGTCACTGAGGGGTGGGGTGTCAAATATATGCCCTTACTAGGTGAAACAAAGCAGACCTTTTCACGAAATACTAGGGATGATGAGCAACACTTTTCAAGGGCCTTAGTGATTGAATACAACTATGCTTCACAAAGGATTAAGAATTTGGTTAAAAAATGGTAAAATGTAAAACAGACATTGTACAAAAAATAGGTGAGACCCCCAGGTTTGTCTTTAAGATGGGTACAAACTTGAAAAAAGTGTATGAAAAAAATTGGAATGAGATGAATTATCAGAGAGAGAATGGAACTAGAAAATGTGGTAGCTGTAGATACTGTAAATACATCTTCGATAAGGAACAAACAATTTTGGGGCAACGTTAAGAGTGTAATACATTTTAAAAGGGGTAAGTGTACGACCAAGGGTATAGTGTACCTGGCTCTATGTAAGGACTGCCCTAGTTTTTATGTGGGCAAATCTGAAAGAGCACTGGGAAAGCATATTTATGAGCATATTTACAGTATTAAGAAGAAAAACTTGAATAACGCCCTCTACAAACATCTTTCTGTGCAGCCCACACACACAGGGTTTTTATTTGGGATCTTGGAGCAGGTACTTATAGACCCGGGGGGGGTGATTGGGAGAATTGGTGTAGCTGTAGGTAAACCTATTGGCAAGTCAAATTGAATGCCACGACCCCCCCCCCCCCAAGCTTTAAATGACCACATTTCTATTAAGTCATACCTTATAAAGAAAGCTAGTAAATTATAGAGCTGGGATATATTGTGAGTGTATATTTACACAAAAGCATTGTTTTAATATTGTTCTTTATACTGATTCTTACTTTATTGTTTCTACAAGATTTTATCTGAATTATGTGGAGCTATCTGAATATGATTTGACTTGACTTTATTGTTAACTATACAGTTTTTTTAGATAATGTATCTTTAAGACAGTTTGGCACCTTTTTAAGGAATAGGGTATTTAAATGATTGTGGTTGTTCTTGCTTTTATTCACTTGATAAAGCCATGCATTGTAGCAGGGCAAAAGCGCTTGTGTTGATTTGTTACATTTAATAAATGATTGTGTCAGTGAGCCAGTCTTGGCGTGCCCGAACCGCTTGGTTTTATGAATTACATAAATGTCATACATACAACTATTAAGAACAAAACAAATATCATACATGCAACTATTAGACAAAAAAGTAAATATACATATACATACAAGGTGCAAAGTGCAACTCAGTGCAAGGAATACTGAAATAAACTCTGAAAGAAACAAGTATTAACAATATGTAAACAATACTGCAGAATCCGCGGAGGCTTAGGAAAAAGAATACCCCAACGTAATAAGCTGAGTTAATCGTTTATGAACTTGATGGCCTGTGAAAAAAAAACTGTTCTTATATCTGCTTGTTTTGGTGCGTACTAATCTATAACACCCGGCTGATGGTAATAGTTCAAAGAGATGGTGGCCTGGATGTGAAGGGTCAGTGATGATCTTCCCTGCCATTTTCATGACTCTGGAATAGTACAGGTCTTGTAAGGATGGCAAACTAGCACCAATGATATTTTCGGCAATCCTGACTATTCAGTGTAACCTATTTTTGTCATGATTAGACAGAGATCCAAACCACACTGTTATGGGTGAGCTGAGAACAGACTCAATGACTGTTGTACAGAACTGAATCAACAGTTCCTCTGGGAATTGGAACTTCCTCAGCTGTCACAGAAAGTACATTCACTGTTGTGCCTTTTTTATGATGGACCTAACATTGGTCTCCCACTTCAAATCCCAGGAGATTATAGATCCCAAAAACTTGAAGCATTCCACAACTGACACAGCAGTATTAAATATAGAGAGGGGGATAATATTGTAGTACCACTCCTAAAGTCATGATGTAAAGTCCTAAATGGCAATGATGTATTTGCATGTGGACAAGCCATAGCCGAGACAGCTGCCGCATGTGCTAACTGTGGATTTGCCAGATTTAAACATCAGTATAGCATACATGCTCCATCCCACACCATCAGATGTTTGCTGAGGTCTGGAATCCTACGAATGAACAGGGATGAAACTACTGATACTGACAAAATCTCAAGATCCATTACACTAGAACTTCAAATGTCGATTCCTACATCTATATGCATACTATGGCACTTGACTTTTTTTTAGTATGATGTTATAGTTTATGACTTGCATTTCTGTGTGGGACAAGCCCTTCTGCAGCTTTTACATTCTTGTTGCTTTAATGATTCTTTTTTAACACTTTTATTGAATTATTACTTAAGGCATTGGCAACATACAGTTATACAAAAGGAAATAGACCATATTAATACGTTTCTAGTGACAAACATTATACATCACATATGTTGCTTTTTTCATATATCTTTAATCCAACATTACATAAATTGCTCATTTCTTGCCTCCCCTTAAATTTCACTCTTCCTCCAAAACATTTTTCTGCATGTGTTGTTCTCACAATTTCCATTTTTTCTACGTAATTTCCTTCTACCATTTTTTAAATATCCCACTTCCAGTTATTTTATCTCTGTTAGAATACCCAATACTTCAAATATAGTTGGTTTAGACTTTGATTTTCCATTTTCTAGTAATTGCTTTTTTTGGCAGCCACCAGAATTAAACATAGCAAGGCCTTACTATGTCTAGATAATTCAGATCTTGTATCCCAGCTTAAAAATAATAATAATTTACTTAGTTACACCAATTTGCTCGCCCAATATTTCTGACAGAGTACTCTGTATAGAATTTTTGAAACCTGCCAACTCGTTACACTCCCAAAACATACATTCCTAATAAACCCTTTTTCCGCATCACACGCTACCATTTGCCATCTACCTGAAGAAAAATTCTCTGGAGCCTGCTTGTGGTACAAAAATACCTGTTGAAACACTTCCAAGCAAAAATTCTGAATCTTTCAAACTTTGCTGTATACTTGGGAGCCATATATTATGTCCTCACATTGCTTGCTTGAGAATTGCTTATCCAATCTCTCTTCCCAAACTTTTCAAACCTCCTCTGATTGATTCCTATAGTTATCGTGCAATATTTTATATGTCCTACTAATTATACCTTTTTTACCAGCAGCTTCTGATCTAGATTCCACTAAAAACTCTACCAGAGCAGGTCTTTCACTTACAATTCCCCTATCCCTTTCTCTTTGCCTGTACTCTGATATCAATCTCTGATAGGGAAGGCAGTCTCTAGCCTGCAGTCCAAATGTTGTCTTGAATTCTATTACTTTTCCATCTTTAGTTATTTGCTCCCAGTACCTTGGTTCCTTTGCCAGTTTTCTGTAGTAAATTCCAGCCCCCTCTTGCCTACTGTCTGTACCCCTGATTGCAGTCATCCCTATCGGCAGAATCTCCTTTCTCCACTCTCATGTTGGCTTAGTCCTTAAAATACTTTCTGCTACTTTATGAATATCATACTGTAAATGGCTGATGTTATTCTCCTCAAGGATCTGCATCCAAAATCCCACTTTCTCATTATTTCTAGAATCTCCCTGCCATTTCACCACCATCCATTTCCATTTTGAATTATAGCTTTCTGCACGTGTTACATTATATGAGCCTTTACTGTGTAGCTCTAAGATATCTCTTTAAATCAGGTAATGCTAAACCACCTCGTTCCATTGGAAGGATACTCTTATCCTCCTTGACTCTTGCCATCTTTCCCTTACAGATAAACTTCTTCAACTCTTTATTATTATCCACAACTTCTCCTCCAGTTGATAAAAATATGCCTGAGCTATATATAAAACTAAAGGTACTAAAAACATTTTCAGTGCTTGTATCTTTTTATCCATAAACAATAAATAAGGACTTTAAGTTTCTGTGAGGCCATTTTTTGCTTGGGCTAAAGGAAAGTCTCTCTGTTGATCAGTGGCAGTGAAAAACATTGAGCAGCCTGCCTGCCCCTGTGGGAGTGGTTACTGACTTGAAACTGTAGTTTTATTGGCCATTTTGGGTCAATTCCAAAACTCCTTCATCTTCCTCTCTTAAAACCCTCTTTTGCGCGGTTTTGCGCATTTTTGAGCATAGCACAACAACGGGCAGCGCCGCCTAATTCGGTTTAAAGTATTCCTGGCTCCACAAAGTCTGCTCTTCACTTTTTCCCTTAGAACTGCTCTATCTCTCAATTTAAACACCATATTCTCATTCTAAGGCCCTTCACTGGTCCAATTAAGTAATCCTACAAGTTAGCACTATTAAACCATAGCACTACTTACTCTTATACTCTCTACGATTACCCTGTCCTTTATTGGTCCGTCTTAAATTCAGTTTCCCTGTTACTCTAGCATGTCCAAAGGTCAGTCAATGGTTTCCTCTCCAGTCCAGCTGGTGAATCTGGGAATTTTGAGGCAATGTTACAACTGTCTCATGTACACGGACAACCCTCTCCTCCTCCAAACAGGTTCAAATATATGTGAGAGATGCAACTATTTAGCCAAACTGGAGGCTGAGCTCTCTCATCTCAAAACTGGTGTAACCAGTCAGGAGGAGAAGGTAACCTCACACAACACAATTCCAGTATCACATAGTCCCACCACATCAGCGAACCAAACACATAAATACACAAAAACATATTCGGAGGCTCTAAATAAAAATCTACCTAAGCAACAGAGACCTCCAAAGCAGACATCCAAGCAAACGCTACCTCAAAACAAAACACACACAACACATAACCCACAAAGTCAGTGTGCCAAGCAGCCACAGCCCTTAAGGCTGAATGACACACCTGATACTCTTGTTATAGGTGACTCTATTGTCAGACACACTGACGTCATGCTCACCAGGCTGAATAAAGAGAAGGTCACGGTGAGCTGCCTGTCAGGTGCTAGGATCCGACACATAACGCAAGCACTCAGGTCACTCCAAAGCAAATACAAATATGACTCAGTCATTGTACATGCTGGTGTGAATGACCTGAGACGTACCTCCCTGGACTACATGAAAAGAGACATAGAGGAGCTCTCTGATCATGTAGCCCAGGCTGGTATGACCCTGACTTTGAGCAGCATCTTACCCTCACCTAGAATGATGCCACAGTACAAAGACAAAATGATCGATTTTAACAATTGGCTAAAATTTTGGTGTCATTCAAAGGGGATCCAGTGTCTGTCAGCCTGGGATGACATGCTCGACAAGCCACATTGCTTCACTAGGGACGGCTTGCACCTGTCACCACTGGGCTTTTGGATATTGGCAAAGGCTCTTGCCACCACCATAGTGCCTTTTTTAGGCAAGGCTCAAAAGTCAAACCCACCCCCATAGACAGCACAAGGAACAAGAAACCAAGGGTAATGCTGCTAAACGCCAGAAGTCTTAACCTCAAGATGCACGCACTCGAAGCTCTCCTCAGTATGGAGAACATCGATATCTGTGCAGTGACAGAAACCTGGTTCAAGGCTCCAGAGAGCACCCCAGCACTACCAGGCTATACCTCGTATCATGCTTTTCGGCCACAAAACCCAGACCGAACCACAAAAGGAGGGGGAGTTTCCATATTTATCAAGGATATCCACACCTCCAGGTTAGTGGCATTGCACGAAGTATCAGAGACCATCCATGTGCAACTAACAGTGGGCAAGACTGCTTTTCAGTTTATAGCATCCTACAGACCACCCTCTCAAAGTCAGGAATCCCATTCGGCCTTCCTGAAAACATTGGAGAACATGAAGATCTCTCCGAACACCATTATATTGGGTGACTTCAACTACCCAAACATTGACTGGGAGCACTACTCAAGCCCCAGCACCTTAGCCCAAAGATTCCTGGAAATTATAAACTCAAATGCTATGGAACAACTAGTCACCACTCCCACAAGAGGGGACAACATACTAGACCTGATCATTACCAACATGGGGACTCTATGCTCCACACCAGAAGTATATCCCTCATTGGTAAGATCAGACCATAAATTAATTTCACTGGATGTCCACATCCCGACCTCACCCCCAGCCCAGAAAACCACAGTGAACAGCTTCTCAAAAGCGAACTTCTCACTTCTCAAAACCGAAGTGGAATCCTTCAAGGCCCCCAGGGCCAGTGGAAACTACAGCCCAAACTGCAGAATCCTATATAAATGCATTCTACTGACATCTCCAGGAATGCATGGATCATGCTATCCCAAACAAAACCAAGACCCAATCATCCAAAGGCAGGCGTCCAGTCTGGTGGACCCCTGCCATAAATAAACTGTACAACAGAAGGAGGAAGCTACTACATGATAGAGCAAAATCCCTAATAGGGAAGGCATCTCTGATCAGTACTAGCAAAAAATGACCATCCCTCATAAAATCCTCCAAGGCCAGCTTCGAGAGAAAAATTGCACAGGACACCAAAGACAATCATAAGGCTTTTTTCAGTTATGTTAGAAACCTGGGATGCAACTCCGAGACTTGTTCTGAGTTGATTCTAAATGACAAAAAATACACTGAACCCACAGACATCACCAATATCCTGGCAGACAGGTTCAGTGCAAACTTCTCCCCCCCAAAAGAGCAAGTATCTATCCCGGCAGAGGGCTGCCTCCCAAACATCTCAGATGCTCAGGTGAAGGCTGCCCTCTCCAAAGCAAAAAACACTGCTTCCATGGGACCAGATGGTGTCCCAGGTTGCGTCCTACATGAACTACAAGAGGAGCTAATCCCTCAAATAAAACAACTATACAATCTCAGCCTCACTACAGGATATGTGCCCACAGAATGGCATACAGCAACAGTGGTCCCACTCCACAAAGGTGGAGCCTCTACGGACCCTGGAAACTATCGCCCCATAAGCCTGACTAGCTTAGTCTGCAAGGCTATGGAGAGGATCATCATGGAGCTCATAAACAAAGGCATTGGGGACCTACAGACACTAGATCCTACCCAGTTCGGCTTTGTCAAGGGCAGATCCTGCCTTTTGAACCTGGTTGACTTCTTTGAAACAGTCACCAAAGCCATAGATGAAGGGAAGGTAGTCCACACAGCCTATCTGGACCTTGCAAAGGCATTTCACACAATACCCCACTCGGGCATCATAGATAAGCTATCCAGCTTAAATATAAACCCCTATGTCACAAGATGGGTCGCAAACTGGCTCAAAGACAGAACCCACAGAGTGAGAGTTGCTGGAGCCATGTCAGACTCGAAACCAGTCACAAGTGACGTCCCACAGGGTTCTGTCCTGGGACCACTCTTGTTCGGTATATACTTTTCCGAGGTACAGGCAAACACGGGAGGACTATGGCTCACCAAGTTCGCAGACGACTGCAAACTGGGTGCCATAATCAACTCTCCAGCTGACACAGACATCCTTCAAAAAGGTCTCACAGAGACAGATAACTGGTGCCAGTGCCATGGTTTAAAGCTAAATGCCAAAAAATGTATAGTCATACCCTTTGACAAAAACAATGTGCCCACAAATTACCATATAGGTGGAAACCCATTAAGTACAGAGAAAGTTATTAGGGACCTGGGGACCCAAGTTGATAGCAATCTCTCCTTTGAAAACCACATTGCCAAAGTGGTTAGAAAGACCTTCTACATAGCCCACCTCATCACGAAGGGTTTCACATCTAGATCAAGAGAGGTAATCGTGCCCCTTTATTCATCCCTTATCAGGCTCATCATAGAATACAATGCCCCTTTTGGGATGTACCTTACCCGACACCTGCAGCAATTAGAAAGACCCCAAAAGTATCTCACCAAGAGGATCAAGGGTCTCAAACAGATGCCATATGCTGCTCGGTTAAAAAAACTCCAGCTCTACTCAGTTGCATACCGCCTACTTCGAGGCGATCTATGCCTGACATACAAAGCTATGTCAAATCCAGAATTAATGGACATGCTCCACCTCAGTAAATCTAAATCCCTTAGAGCCACACGCTCGAGGGACTTGAACCTCAGCACAGAAATAAATAGAACTTGCTGGAGGGACAGGTTCATAACCCAGAGGCTCCCTTCGCTCTGGAATAGAATTCCAGTTCATGTGAGGCAGAGCACCTCACTGAATCTCGATAAGTGGATGGGGGATCGTAGGTTTGTCCCAGGGATTACTCCCGTGTCACTATTAGACAGAGGCACAGTAAACTAAACCTTAAAAAGGGCACAGTATACTCAAATCAAGGGGTGGCGTAAGCCATACAGAATCGGGCTAGGCTTATAATTGCCCCAGGGCAGATAGCCTAGTATGAACCTATGAACCTATGACTTTCAAGTTTCTCAGTTTTGCATTGTCTTTCATTTAGCCTCTTCCCACATATCCTTAGCTACCATATAGAATATTTTCAATCCATACTCCTCAATACTTTACTTTATTGTGTCCCCATAAATACGGGTGATTTTTGAACAATTCATGTGTGAATACATAGTTTACAGCAATATCGTTTGTTTTGTCTTCATTCATTTTATATCCCAAAAAAAACTTTAAACTAACTCAAGATGTTCAACAACACTAAGATATCCTTTTCTGTTTTTATCAGGTACAAAATAATATCAAAGGCAAATAAAGCCAGCTTTTCTTGATCACCATATCAATTATATCCTTGAATTTGTACTGCAAATCTGACACTATTATGTTCTTTCCTCTTCTCTCACTAGCGGAACTCCCCTAGCAGTTAATATCATTACTCCCCTTATCCTTTCTCCCTCCTACTCTGCTGAATATCCATCCTTAAATCCTATCTTTATCAAATTCACATGCTCACTTCTTTCCAAATGTGTCTCCTGTAACATTTCCGTTTGCTGTCTGCATTTCATAATATAATTCAGTGCTCTTTCCATGTCTGTTCCTGTGAGGCCATTAACGTTCCAAAATAATATAGATTGTGTAGCCATTATGATTAGAAGTTATTATTCCAACCTATTATATATGACAGCTTTTTTAAAAGTGCATTTCTAGCTTTTGTGTTACATGCCCCCACTAATGTTTGGCAGATTGATCTTTTTATACAGTTGTTTCCTGTCATCTCCATTTGAACTTATGTCACATTTTACAAGATGTTTTACTTTAAACATTTTTCTTGAAGATTTTATAAGCCCTGGGATAGGGCCATCTGTGGTACCTAAGAGGTTGTTTATAAATTATGGGAGCAGTTCAAAAAATTGCATTTTTAAGGTAAAAAAACAGGCCAAGGTTTTCTTGGGAAACCTTTATGCAGCCACTGCCCTAGGAGTGTTTTTCATTGTTGGTTTATAGTTTATATTGTACATTTTTCTTTCCTTCTTTCTTTCTTTCTTTCTTTTGCTGAAGTGTTATTTTACTTGAACTTTGTATTTTCTTAAACTTTTAAAAATGTTAGGTTGAGGCCAAAAAGGAGACACCATGTATCCTTCTGATTCTGATGGGATTAAATGTTTCTCAATGTTTGATGGAGCTGAGAAAGGTGCTTTTATTTTAGGTGAGAAAATTAGGCCAAGGTACTGGCAGAGCTGCCAGAAACTAATATTCTGCGAATGGTTCTGTTCTGTTTTATAATTTGTATACACATGTTGTTGTCTTGTTTATTTGCTGTTTTGTGCAGTGTTATTTTGCTTGAATTGTTTTCTGGGAATTCTAAAAGTTGTAGATTAGGGCCAGACAGCAAAGCCCTGTGCTGCTTTTTATGAGGTGAATGCATTACTGGTTTTTGAATTCTAAAAGATGGTTAGAAATTGTATAATTTCATGTAAACTCCACTCTAAACCTGTTTCTAATATACATTTTTTTATTGTTTCTAGATATTCTGTGTATTGCTAATGCTCCAGAATTACTTCAAGTGTTTCTCATATGCAAAAAATACCATTCATGTAGATTGCTATATTGACATTATGTTGTTTGTCAGTCTTTTTGTATTCTTCCCAGGTGGACTTTGGATTCCAATACTATGAAATACACTAGACAACATAATGTTTTCCTTAAAAGTGATGGTGCTATAAATCAGTGATTTTTTAGGTAGTCTTTTAAAACAGAGCTGGCCCGTCTATTTAAAAGTTATTCTAATATGCGCTTGCTTTAAGCTTGTAAAATGGTTCTCTGGACCACTTGGTCCACTAACCTTTTTCTGTAATACAAACAAGATGAAAAGTCATTTTCTTAAGTTTACAATGCTGTACTCAGAAAAGTTCCATAACCTCTCTCCCTCATATTCGTTTTAGGTTTGAATGTTGTCAGCTCTACTCGTTTGTCAAACAGTGACAGTTGCCATTTCTGAGAGCTTGTAAGCAAATAAAACCTACCTGTAGATTTAATACTAAGCTTAATTTTTGTAGTTACGTGGGTAAAAGTAACATCTCATTGTTTATGTGGTATTAAACTTACATCATCAGTATAATTCATGTACAAATGTGCACCTCATGGGAAAAAGAGTTTGATTTAATACATTTATAGCACTTTACAAACCTCAGCATGATACAATTTCAGGATGTAAAACTGTGAGAGTGCTAGGAGTCCATAACAACAGAATACCTGGGGTCAAGCCAAATTCGATATCCTTTAATGCAGACACTACTACCTTGCAGCCCAAAAGCATCCTTGTGATTGACAACTTTGTTGTGTGTAAAAAAGACACGTGCTTTGCTGGCTTTTAGAAGGCTTGTGACAGTATGATATCTGATTTGACCCAAACTTATGGCCATCTCAGCGAGGATAAAAGTAATTAAGGGTAGTTTTAACATAGCCCCCCCTTTTTTTTTCAAATGGGTGTGAACAGTATTCTCCTGGATTTTCAATACGATATAGCAGGATTTTTGAATGTACTGGCAAGTATGCAAAATTCTCTGCTTAGCAAAATCCTCTGGCCACTTTGTATACTTTGTATTCTATAGTGGCCAAGGAAATAGTATCATAGATAGAAGTGGGATTTATTGCCCATCAGTATGGAGTAAAATTTGCAAACAGTGGGTTTCACATCCCTTCCTAGGGGGGACAGGTACTTCTTTTTTTTTTACATTTGTATGTATGTTATTTGACATCACCAGGGATGTTTTACATTTGTTTGGGCCATGGGTTACTAAAAGTTTACAAAGCTTTTCATTAAATAACATTGCCAATATATTATGAGAGAGAACATGCAAAATCCATTGCAGCACACATTTCATCTTATGTATGATGCTTCTACAAATGAAAGCAAAACACTACGGAAATTGCTTTCCTGGGTTAGATAAACATGATTCATTGATCACCTGCAGAGAAAGAAAAGGTTTATACTTTCAGGATGTGTTCCTGATACTCTTGGTTTTGGAGTATATCGCAGGGTATCAGTATGTATGGCCATAATTGGATCACTCAGTTTATAGTTCAATATTTTATTGTTGTTAATCCCACCCCTATGTCTCCTATAGAGAGTGCCTGACAGTAAACATTCCCTAACTAACATTCTCTTCCACATAACTTTTTAGCAATCTCCTAACAAACATAACTTTCCTAAATAACATACCCCTCCAGTTTAGGTGCACATGTTACAAGGGGGCAAAATTGGGTTAAGTTGTGCAGCTAGGTCTATAAAGGTCCTGGTGATCATTAATCCTGTATATGTCCATGTATCTATTTAGTCTGAGTTTTGCAGTTATTGCGCCATTTGATTTTAGTGTGAAAACCATCAGAAAGATTCCTTGCCAAAAAAGTAAATACTCGTTTGATATATTTATGTGGTGTTATCAAACAGTTACAGTACTTCAAGTACTCTGTAATTTCTTATTTTTAGGCTACAGGTTCAAAAAATATTAGTCTTTGTCATAACGTTCAGATGGTACTGCTGTTGAAGTCTTTATGTTGTAAACTATCTCACGGTCAGTTTTTCAAAAAGTTTCCAGTTGAACTTGATTTCTGGATTATTTCCTCTGATAGTGGTCCTAAGGACATGCATTGTAGACATTTAAAGAAGATAAAGAACAGCTCTTACTAATGGTAGAAATATTATGGACACAGCAAACACTAAATAAGGTTGAGAACAACTCTTCATAGTGAGACAGGTTCAAAGTGTAGCAACCAGTACAAATGATAGAAGACATCTCTGCCTAAAGGTCGAGGTCCTAAGGGCATGGCAAATAGGCAGAGGATAGAAAAAATACTCTTCCTAATGTAGATTGGAATCTTGTTCCAGAGTATGGGAAGTCTCTGGGACAGGAATCTATCCCTCCAGCATGTCCAATTTATTGTTGTGGTGAGGTTTAGATCCCTAGAGCGTAGATGGTAGATGTTCAGAGGGCAGGACAGGATATGATAGCAGCTGTATCTAGTAGTAAAGATCCCAAGGATGTGGAAAACATTAAAGATGGTAAAAAAACTTAGCTCCACCTAGTGGTAGGTATCTTAAGGGTCAGGCAGCCGGTGCAGAGAATAGAGGACTGATCTGCCTAATGGCAGAGGTCCTAAGAGCATGGCAAAAAAGAAAGAGGATAATGGACAGCTGTGCTTAGTGTAATGTTGACGACAAATAGAGATGAGGAAAGATGGCAGTTTCACACTAGAAATAAAGGTCTTTAGGACATGGCAAACAGAAGTGAGGATACACAGCAGTTGTGCCCAGGTGGTCAAGGTCATAAGGACATGAAAACCAGTAAAGGATAGAGTGGCTCTGTCCAGAGGCAAGTACATGGCAGACAGTAAAGTGGATGAAGAACAACCCTGCTTGGTACATCCATGTAACTAGTCAGCATAATAGTTTATCAACTTTTGTACCCTTAACTCTAGAACTTGCTCATATGGAAGTTGGAGTGTCTTTAAAGTTAGTGGGGATTAGAAAAAGATGAATTTCAGAAATGCTTGGAAGAGAGAATCCTAGCTGACTCTCTGCTTTATAAAGGAACATGGCTAATTTTTGCTCATTGGTTCTTCATCCTGGGATAAAATGAACAGATCTTTATTTATTACATATTTCCCCATTTAGAGAAATTAAGAACTGGTTTCCTCTTCACATAAAGCAAAGTACTTTCCTTACTCCATTCAACCATAATTTGGATGAACGAATGGGAGACAGTCACACCTGGTTTAGTACCCTTGCCCCTTATGAATAGCGGTAATATGTAAATGTTCTGGTGGCACTGGATTATTCATACGTAAATTACAAGGACTAAAAACTTCATGGGAATGCAGGGTTCAGCTTCTAAAGATCCAGATCAATAGCCTAGTAAGTACGTATGAACCTTTATATACACACACACACACACACACACACACACATATATTATATATATATATATATATATATATATATATATATATATATATATATATATATATGTATATATATGTATATATATATATATATATATATATATATATATATATATATATATATATATATATATACATACACACACACACACACATATATTTATAGGTTTACTATCAAAACTTGGAAACTGGATCAGTCGACCAGCATGTGGTCGACTTGCAGTTTCCAAGCCGA
Organism: Protopterus annectens; assembly: GCF_019279795.1. NCBI lineage: Eukaryota > Metazoa > Chordata > Ceratodontiformes > Protopteridae > Protopterus > Protopterus annectens. The sequence goes on along the minus strand of NC_056739.1, from coordinate 124,546,324 downwards.
CAGAATGTCAAACCAAAATCTATCAACTACACTACAGCTAATGGGTAGTGTAAGTTGATCACTAGGGTTTGACATTGTGCAGGGAGGTCGTGGTTCAGTGAGGAACAGGGAATTAGCCTATTTCCTCATTGTAGTGTGATTTCTGACTTGGTATATTTAATGTGCAGGGGGTGTGGGGATGCAACAAATAGTAGAATTAACTTACCATTCACTGGAGAGTTCAATGGTAATGTGCATAGTAGGAGCTGAGTGACGTCACCTCCTGGTATGTTGAATACATCAAACCACAGTGGTTGATGTATTCATTTTAGCTTACATTTCGGAATTTCGAATTCAGCATTTCAGGTCAACATTTTAAACAGTCAATGAAGCTGATTCAAAATTCCAGTAGTAAACCTATATTATATATATATATATATATATATATATATATATATATATATATATATATATATATATATATATATATATACATACACACACACACACACACACACAGTTACACACATGACTATTTACTGTTATACACTGCACTGATATAACTAACTAGCCTTGAAACTATTACCAGACCTTAAAAACATTGCACTAAACACATTTTAGCTATTTAGCAATCTTGAAGCTTAACGAGTGGCTTCTTTATCAGTCTGTAATAACTAGTAGACTACTGATTATCCTGAGCCTTACTAACAATGCAATAACTAGTACACTACTGATTATCCTGAGCCTTATTAACAATGCAATAACTAGTACACTACTGATTATCCTGAGACTTATCAGCAATGCAATAACTAGTACACTACTGATTATCATGAGACTTATTAATGCAATAACTAGTACACTACTGATTATCCTGAGACTTATTAACGATGCAATAACTAGTACACTACTGATTATCCTGAAACTTATTGACAATGCAATAACTAGTACACTACTGATTATCCTGAGACTTATTAACAATGCAATAACTAGTACACTACTGATTATCCTGAGACTTATTAACAATGCAATAACTAGTACACTTCTGATTATCCTGAGACTTTTTAACAATGCATTAACTAGTACACTACTGGTTATCCTGAGACTTATTAACAATGTAATAACTAGTACACTACTGATTATCCTGAGACTTATTAACAATGCTTTGATTCAGCCAACACCTCCCTTATTAATGGCATAGTTACAGGTAGACTGTGACAGTTCAGCTGATGGTGTGACAGTTACTTCAGGATGAGAGTCAGTGGCTGAAGTCACTGCTACAGGAGAAGGCTACTGTTTCAGATAGTTCCTGGTAGCATGTATTCAGTAAACCCTCTGGGGCAGGTTCTTGGTGTGGCAAGTTCAACAAGTGTCTACAGCTTCAGCGGAGAATAGGAATTCTGAGGCTTAAGCTTGGGGGTGGGGGGTTGGAGACTGAGTGGGAATATGCTGCATGGTAGAATCTGCCAGTGGAGACTGCGGGGAGGCGGGGGGTCACACAGAGGTGTTATCTACAATGGGGCAGGGTCATGATTATGATGCAAATAGAGGCATAATGTCATTTACAAGGCCTAGTATATACCACCCCTTGGATGCTATGCACCTAAACAGGGGACTGCCAGAAAATTCCACTGGCTGTCTGGATGAAGGTTCCTGCAATCACCTCTCCTTTATTGCGTAACAGAGAACCAGATGATAGCAGTAAATATGATGGTCAACAGGCAGCACATAAAAAAGGTTGTCCTGCGTTTCTTCTCTGTAGCACATGTGCTCTTGAGTTATGCATATGCACCATTTACAGCTGTTTGAATTTACAATTTCTGCCAATTAGTCTGCTTTACAGTCATTCTTACACTTTCTCATTCTTTTACCAACAAAAGATTTTGTGCTTTTCTTTCACAGAATTGTTTTACTTCATTTGTCTTCTTTTAAGAAGCGCTGTTGCTAGCAATCTAGTCCCAAATGCTAGTAGAGAAAATAATATATGCAATTGAGTTCTGAACCTTGTCCCTATTGACACGTGAAATGATGAAAATCCTGTGGCCTGTAATTGTTTATTTCTGTATACAATTAATGCTAATTAACAGTCTTGCTGGTCAGATGCATCACATTTATTGAAGATATTCTTACCATTTCAATCAAATGTTCATTTTGTTCATTTGACTGTGATTGGTCATGATGAAGCATGCTCAGAGTTGTTATTTCTGGTAAAAAGTTTAAAATTCTTTGCAACTGAATTGGGAACCACTGTCACACACAATTTGTTTTGGTATACAATGACTTGTGAAAGTTGTTTTCGGTACATTAATCATAGAAGTTGCTGTACTATCCCTATCAGGTGGTGCAGTGGTGCAGTGGTTAATGTTGTTGCCTCACAGCAAGAGATACACCAGTTCGATTCTTGGCTGGGGTGTCTTCTGTATGGAGTCTGCATGTCCTCCCTGTGTTCATGTGGGTTTCCACATAATCATCTTTGAATAAGAAACCTTGTATATAGGATAGTTCATCTTTAACTGTGAACTATGGCTTGATAGATTAATTTGCTTCACATACTCTGGTTATCTGTTCATAACAGCTTCATGTAACTGCATCTCTGTAGCAGCTCTAGCAGCATCCTGCAGTTCCTGCAGTTTCTCAGCATTAATTAGTACTTGAGTCACAACCAATAACACCTTTAATTCTACTATTAGCAAACTATCTTTGCATTCTGTAAAGCTGGAGTATGCATCATTTTAATTGGTTTGTATTTATTTCCAAGTAATAGTTCTGGAAAGTTAATAAATATGATCCTTTGCAATCAAAGTGGTGCCTTCTGTTAAGTATTTCTTTAAAATAATTTGCAAAGGCTTATGGTCAAACTGTACCTCGATATGGTTCCTGGAAACATAGTCATGGAACATGTTGTTTTTTAATATCCTTTTTGCCTCATTCACTATTAAGAATCAAGCTTTTCTCAGTGTGTCCTGGCCCATTCATTCCCCAGTACTAGGCATTCCCTGTAAAGGGATAAAAGCTGACCAGAGAGGCTGTTATTCAGGTAGCTATGGAGGTGATCTGCATCCTTGCTGGAATCCTGGTAATGAGGGTGGTTTTGTGAAGTCTCTGTTCCCACCACTTCTGGCTGACATGAGCACCTGCATCATCATTGCGTATCTTACATCATTCACTTATGTGTATGCTTCTACCCAAAAGCTATGTGGATCAGCATCATTGGTTTGGGATCACCCAGCCAACATCCCCAGTCTTGTCTATTTTCTTACTGTGTAAGCATCTATTTGCATGGTGGTGATTAGCTGATTACAACCAACCCTTGCCTTCAGGAAAGGTAAGCCAGCACTGTCAGACCACACCCACCCTCTCCTGCTTGACTCTTATAGCACCTTAGCTGTTATTTAAACTTGGGTCATCTTGGTTACTGTTAGTGCTTTATCCCTTTACTACAAAGAGCCAAAAGTAAAGTCATCAAATGTTGACATTCAAACACTCCTGAAAACATACCCTTTTCTTTCTGTGCACATCTGGTCTTTGCATCTGTCCATGCTCATAATTAGTAGGTAACAGTTCTGACCTCCTGCAAGAGCACTATTCCTATCTCTTTGTGGTTTGCATTAATTTTTACGGACAATGCTATATCATAGTATTTTAGAGCTGGTGTAGTACTCACTAGCCTGATTAGCAACTCAAAACTTGTAGCTTGATTCCCCAAACAGCTACATATCACATCATTCTCTAACAGTATTCTGAGAGGTATGATTTTTCCTGATAAGTGTGGCATGAACTACAACACCTATTGTATCATCCCAAGGAATCACATTACTGAGGATTTATTAGTATACATTTACATGCACTTTGTCAGAATTTGGCTATAACCCATTTCAATATATACGTTACTCATAAACATCAAGGAATAAAGACCAGTCTGATAATGGGCATGTTAAACTTCAAATCAATTGAATTTAATATGTTGAACAGTTTGATTATTCCACTCTATAGTGCTTGTCTTGCAGTACCCTAGGCTAGAATGCCATTGGTAATATTCACAGTACCTTCCCTTCTCCCAAGATTGTTAGCAATTGCACATTGAAATACTTCTGGTGCTAAGGAAAGCTTGAAAGGTAGTCTCAAAAATGTGTATCAACCCAATGGCTTATTTGATGTACAAATCTTTAAGCTTGCATCATCCAGATTAATTTGCCAGAGATTTACATCCAGTGCTGAAAAGAAATTGACACTGCACACTGACAACTACTTCTACTCTTCAAAAGTCTATAAAGGGTGATGTTCCCTCTTAATTCATGTACTCAGGCCTTGTGGGTATATTGATATCCTGAGTTTAATTTGTCTAACTATAGTCACTGTGCTGTTTGCCCCTTTCATATGTGCTGTTCCTCTGATTATCAAACCTAGTGAATCCAAGTATTTAAGCTCATGTTCCTTCTTGTTCTTAGCAGCAGTAGACACTTTCTCTGGCATATGTATCACCAGCACTACTTCTTGTACTAATTTGATTCGATACTGTTTTCAAACATACTAAAAACAGTATCAAATCAAATTAGTACAAGAAGTAATGCTGGTGATACATATGCCATGGAAAATGTCTACTGCTGCTAAGAACAAGAAGGAACATGAGCTTAAATACTTGGATTCACTAGGTTTGATCATCAGAGGAACAGTACATATTACTGTGGTGGTGGTGCTGCGGTAGTGTTGTCGCCTCACAGTTAGACGTTGCCCGTTCGATTCTCAGTTAGAGCGTCTTCTGTGTGGTGACATGCGTGAATGGGTGTTCCTTCATTGAAGGTTGTGTGTTAGGCCCGGCAAGCCAGCATGTAAAAATCTACTGCCAATCATTAGCGGACCGGAGTTCCGCTGTGGCGACCCCTAACCGGGAAAAAGCCGAAAAAAGAAAACTGTTTTCAAACATATTAGACCCTCAAATAAATCACTATAATTCTGCAGGATATCACTGCTTGACTACTTTTACTTCAGCACTTTGTATTTTATACTACTGCACACTTAATGAAGCAGTCACTGCTGACGTATATTTCTGCAGCCTGTTTAAACAATAGGTGGTTTATATGAAGACTTCTGAATTATTGCTTTCTACTGAATGAATACAGGTGCTGCATAGATAATACTAGGCAGTCTTTGCATTACTTTTGCCTTAACACTACTCAAACATTTGCAGTGTCTGTCTCTGTGAGCACACAAGCTAATTTCTTGTTCTTTCCTACAGAACTGCATCAGAAAAGTTGTTCTCAATTCTGCAGTATTCATACATACAGACTGTATTCTTTAAATCATGCCCACAACTGACAAGCACCTATGCCTGTCATAGCAGTATACTCACCATTTTCATACTATGCAAGAAAGGCTACAATCCAAAGTAGCACCTATACTGTACTCACAAGCATCTCTGATTCTGATAGCTTCTATACTTTTGCATCCGTTTTTTCTTTTTATTTTATCTTTATTTATTGTGGTAGTATACTGATCTCAGCTGAGCATTTTCAGGTACTGCCCTGGTGAATTATTCACAAAGAAGAAAAAAATGTTAACAGGCAGACATTTTAAAGTTGTTCCTATCAAAAACAGAACAGAAAATAACAATATGTAAAAATAATAACCAGCAGCAATTAATCTAGCAACAATCATGAGAAAAAAATGCACTCTTAACAAGTTCACATGATAATATCTGTGTGGAGTCTGCATGTCCTCCCTGCGGTCGAGTGACATTAAAGACATGCAGGTAGGTGCGAGCGTGAATGGGTGTGCCTTCTTTGAAGGTTGGGTGTTGGGCTGGCAACTCGGCACCGTAAAAATCCACTGCCAATCATTAGCGGACCGGAGTTCCACTATGGTGACCCCTAACCGGGAAAAGCTGAAAAACATTACTAATATTTCAAGTTTACATCAAGGTGGAAACACTGTGAGATAATGAGAGTCAGGACAGGGGAGGATGGGAGAGGTGAAGTTAAGAGGCATTAAGTAGTTGAGAGACGGTAAGGCTAGAGATTGAGAGGCCCTTATGTGATGTGGTCAGCTGTGTGTCATGTGCAGTTTGATTTGTTTGAGAAATTGTTTTAAGCTCAGCTCTGACTGAACAGTATTGTGGTGAGATATAGATTTTTATATTTGAATACATTCTAATGACAGGCCTGTTTCTTCCTCATATTCTACACATTTGTTTTTTTAGTTTTACATTGTGTTTAATCATGTTTGTAGCTACATCTACAGTGTGGTTCCTTGCTGTTTGATAGTTAGCACACATCATCTTGGATACTATGCAATCACTTGCATTTCTATTTTTATTTCTTACAGTTTCTAGGCTTTTTCACTTTATTTTCATGCACAACCTTGATCTTACATACCTATAACCTCACAGTAATAGTTTTCAACCACAGACGTACTAAGGCACTCATACAGCATAACAAATTTTGCTTTTTCCAGTGGTAAATCAGATTCTTTTAACAGTCAGGATAATATGTGATAATTTCTTATGTAACACATTATTACACTTCTAACATAAGGAGCCAAATAGTTGCCCAGTTTCACAGTGATGTGCCCTGTATCCCACTTTGGAGACCTTTATTTGTGTTGAAAACAAATGCCTCACATAAGGTAAATTATTTGGCCAAAGTATGCCTGAAATTTACTTTTCAATACTGATAGCTTTCCTTTTTCCTCTTCTTTTAGAAACAGTATATTCAGTACATTAAGGATTTCCTTACCTGCGATGTTGAAAAAAATGACACATTGGAAATGATATTGCAGCTTGTCTCTGAGGACAGTCAGTGAGATAGAGATCAAAACATCAAATCCAGGACTCCCACTTCTCTCACAGCATTTTTGAGCTGTCAGTAGTTGGATGGTTGCCATTTTTGCAAACAAGTACAGAAACCAATTTGTCTAGTAGACTAGGGCAGCTTAAAATTCATGCTTGTGAGTGAAATTGAGTAATATAATATTCTGTGCAGTTGAATGAATTATTTTGGCACTGCTCTTAGTTTACATACAAAAAGAAAGAGCTTCAGTAGAATAGGTTTAAATGGTTAAGTATTACTTGGGCCTTCTGTTGAGCTTCAGTAGAATAGGTTTAAATGGTTAAGTATTACTTGGGCCTTCTGTTGAGCTTCAGTAGAATAGGTTTAAATGGTTAAGTATTACTTGGGCCTTCTGTTGTGACACAAATTTTGAAAGGCAGAAGATCAAGAACATATAGATTGTGGCTTTTTCAGTACTCCTGAGGAAAAAATTATCTAAAACATTCCTTCTGGCACCTTAACAGATCTGTAGTGAAATAAATTGTTGACAAACATATCAAGATGGGAGATAAAAGCCATAGAATACACAAGTAGACACAACTTGAGATGCTTCAGCAAGCATTTACTCACAAGTGGTGAATATCTCTCCCAGACAGGTGACTGACATCCTAGGCAGCATGTACTTCCTTAAAGAAACAGTACATCATATAGAAGGCATGTGACATCTCCTTACCCTAGACACAATCATATTTACCCACCATTTATCCTATGACCTATCTATCTGGCATTTTTCAAGAGGACAGAGTCTTCCATTCAGGCATAGCCAGCACCACCATAACTCTATATTCTGCTTCAGCACCATGGAGCTTGCCACTGGACATCTGTGCTGTCTGATGGAGCTTGCCACTGGGCATCTGTGCTGTGTCTGATGGAGCTCACCACTGGGCATCTGTGCTGTTGTCTGATGGAGCTAGCCACTGAGCATCTGTGCTGTTGTCTGATGGAGCTAGCCACTGGGCATCTGTGCTGTTGTCTGATGGAACTCACCATTGGGCATCTGTGCTGTTGTCTGATGGAGCTAGCCACTGGGCATCTGTGCTGTTGTCTGATGGAGCTAGCCACTGGGCATCTGTGCTGTTGTCTGATGGAGCTAGCCACTGGGCATCTGTGTCTGATGGAGCTCACCACTGGGCATCTGTGTCTGATGGAGCTCACCACTGGGCATCTGTGTCTGATGGAGCTCACCACTGGGCATCTGTGTCTGATGGAGCTCACCACTGGGCATCTGTGTCTGATGGAGCTCACCACTGGGCATCTGTGCTGTTGTCTAATGATGCTAGCCACTGGGCATCTGTGCTGTTGTCTGATGGAGCTAGTCATTGGGCATCTGTGCTGTTGTCTGTTGGAGCTAACCACTGGGCATCTGTACTGTTGTCTGATGGAGATAGCCACTTGGCATCTGTGCTGTTGTCTGATGGAGCTAGCCACTGGGCATCTGTGCTGTTGTCTGATGGAGCTAGCCACTGGGCATCTGTGCTGTTGTCTGTTGAAAAGCAAGAGAGTTAAGGCAGAATGAAGCATCCTATGAGCCATTTCTCTTGCTTGAAGGAAGGACAGCAGTAAAGATTCTCAGCAGTGTAGACTGGTGATGTAGCAAGGAAGGAGTGATTAATATTTAAAATGTAGCATCTGCATTTTGACACTGGTGGCATTACTGCACTGGCTTTAGAAACATTCTTGTCTCAGATGACATCACAGCACAGGTGATAGGAGCATACATGGTAATAGTGACATTACCAGAAATCTGATGAGAAAACACTGGCTGGGAAAAAATCCTGCAGCTGTTCAGTAAAATGCAGTTCAAGCTTCAGCACTGGTACAAGAGATGGCTTCCAGTAATTTACAGGAAATAGTACATCAAATGTACTCAGAATTGATTAAAATAAATGAAACTCTGAAGGAATATATCAACTCAAATAACAAAAGGCTGGGAAAATCTAGAGAAAGCTGCAATTAGATATTCAGATGAGGTGATAAAACTACAAAAATCGGAGGTTGAAATGAAGAAAAGGCTGACTGACTATGAGGCTCAAGAAGACCTGTTTCAAAAAATAGTTAAGTGAGAAGACACAGTATATAGAGATTTTCTACTGTGTCAGAGAAACTTTAAGGAACAGACTGTATTAATTTTATGAAAACGCTCATAATCAACTGAGCTGGTATTCCACAGTAGGATTTGTTAACTGAAAGGTCACATTGAGCGTATCCTCCAAATCTGGCCATGAAAAAGTAGCCAAAACCTATATTAGTAAATATGCAACCACACCAGTAGAAAGAGTTGATCCTGACAAAACTGTGGTAGAAAAGAAAAATGTTAAAACTGGAGACAATAGACTGTTTGTGGAAAATGATTATTCAGTGTACACCAGGCAGATCAGGGAATGTTAAGAGGCAGGTATGAGATTCAAGATGCTGTACCCAGCTGTCATCAGAATATTTCCCCAGGGGATTACAGACATTTTTGGATGTAGAACAAGTTGGGGGGGGGTTATCCAACAAAAAGTGAGCCAGCAAACAGAAGGGGACTTTTCTTCTAATCTTTCTAACAATAAAACTCACAGAGAGGCTTTGCCAATGAAACCTTTTCCATTCTTGGAAAGGAAAATTCTTGAGAGACAAAATAAATCACACAAGCAGAATAAAAGAACAAGGAGTATCTCAAACTTGAGCCAGAATCTGGAGATGGGAGATGGAGATGATCAAAAGACCAGCATCAATGAATTTGTGAAATGTGGCTTTGCAATAAAAAAGTAGCTCAGAAAGACTGGAATTGTACTGACTTTTTGTTAAACTTATGGGTGGACTGTATAGCACATATTTTACTTCATGTCAATGTTTAGAAGGACACTAAAGGGAAAAGAAGTAACTGTAAGTAAAACAATGTTTGTTCTTACTACTATTTGTATATAAAATTTCATGATATAAAATGCATGTTATATTGTAAAGCAGATTTGTACAATGTGCAGTCAGGAATATTTTAAATTGAGGGATATTTGCAGTGACCTTTGTATATGTTAAATATATTAAACTAAACAATTATTTTTCTTAGTTGTAAAAAGATAGGCATTACACTATAACAAGATAAAGGCTTGGGAGAAGCAAGTTTAAGCTAATATAATGCTGTGATCTTGGGCTACTGAGATGGGGTGGGATGCAGAGGAGTACTGAATATATTATGTTATATGTGGACTTAAGATAATAATATATCTAGATTAATATCATTGGCTTAAGCTATAACCGAGTTTTTTGTACAAAAATATGTTTGAAAAATCAGGTAAAATGATGAAAGGCTTGACAATCGCTACATTTCTTGCTTCTGAAAAGATACTAGCTTGTTTTATTTCCATTAGCAAATGCTGTCAATGGGAGACAAGAAGTCTGCTGCTGAAGGCAGTAGTCTGGGGAATTCTGTACATTGTATTCTGAATAAATTTTGCAAAGCTTTCTTCATGCATCTGCAAAGTTGTTTGCTGTTTTTTTCTTAATTGTAGACTAATTTGACATGGAGGCAAGCTGTCTGCAGTGTAAACAAATAATCTTGAGAATTCTGAGCATTCTTTGCTTTGAGAAATGCAAAATGTAACTATAATGGCAAGCAGTTAAGCAAAAATAAAGTTTGAAATTATGGGTAATAAATTAGAGGAAGTATCCTCCCCAACAGCCTTAATACTTTAATGCATTTAATAGAACAGTGCATAATTTAATTTTATTTAAAGGAATCTAGTGCAATTTTTCTTAGGGTTAAACATTAATATTTTCTGAAAGCATGCAAACAGCTTTTCACATTTGGGAGGGAATAGAGATAAGAAAAAAACAGACAGCAATTAGTGTAAGTGGGAACAAATGGCATAAGATGTGTTTTAGGATGTTTAGTTTTAATTTTAGATTTGGCAGTTCCTGTGGATGCAGCTGTCAATTTGGGGCAATTGTTCCTATCTGGCGGGTCAAACTTCATTTGTTGAAAATGTACAAAGTCTTTTTTTTCTTTAAACAAGAAACATCTTTATTAAATTATCAGTTATGGTATAGCCACTCATACATTCATATGAATGAAAACAAATCATATTGACATACTTTTAGTTGCAAACATTATACATCACTTATAATTTATGCAGTCGTTGTCAGTCAGACATTACATACCTCATTCAAATCCTGCCTTTTTGTAAACTTCATCCCCTCTTCAAAATGTTATTCTGCATGTATTGTTCCCACAATTCCCATTTTTCTATATAATTTGCTCCTATCCTTTTCTAAATATCCCATTTTCAGTTGTTTTATCTCTGTTACTATATTCACTAATTCTAGTACAGTTGGTTTAGACTTTGATCTCCATTTTCTAGTAGTTGTTTTTTTGGCAACCATCATAATTAGACTCAGCAAGGACGTACTATGCCTAAGCAATTCCAATTCTGTATCATAGCTCAAATAATCATTTCCTTAATTACTCTAATGTCCTCACCCAGTATTCCTGATAGAGTAGTTTACAAGGAATTTTTAAAATCTGCCAACTCATTACACTCCCAAAATTATTTTCCCAATTACCCCTTTCTTCCCCATCACACCTCCAACATTTGCTATCAACCTGACAAAACATTCTTTGGAGTCTTCTCAGGTTATAAAAATACCTATGTAAACATTTCCAAGCAAAGATCCTAAATCGTCTAGAGTTTGTTCAATATTTGGAATCATACATACATCCTCCCATTGTTTCTTTGTGAATTGCTTATTCAATCCCTCTTCCCAATCCTTTCTAAACTCCTTTGATTGATTCTTGTAGTTATCATGCAATATTTCATATGCACTACTAATTATCCATTTTTTAACAGTTGCTTTTATTCTAGATTCTAGTAAAAACTCTATCAGTGTTGGTCTTTTATTTAGGATCCCCCTATTTCTTTCTCTTTGCCTATACTCTGATATAAATTATTGATAGGGAAGGCAATCTTTACTACTTTTCCCTCTCTAATTAATTGCTCCCAATACCTTGGTTCCTTGGCCAGATTTCTACAGTAAATTCCAACCCCCTTCTCTCCTATTGTCTGTATCCCTAATTGCAGTCATCTCTATCGGCATAATCTCCTTTCTCCATTCCCAGGTTGGCTTAGTTCTTCAAATACTTTCTGCTACTTTATGAATATAATATTATGTATGGTTATTGTTATTCTCCTTAGGGATCTCCATCCAAAATCCCAGTCTCTCCTCATTTGTTGTGCTTTCCTCCATTTTTCATCATCCCTTTCCACTTTGAATTAAAGCTTTCTGCTTGTGCTATGTATAGGAGCCTTAACTGTGTAGCTCTGAAATACCACTTCAAATCAGGTAATCCCAAACCAACTTGTTCTATTAGAAGGATCAGCATATACCACATGACTCTTGCTGTCTTCCCTTCCCAGATAAAAGCCTTCAATTCTTTATTAATTGTTATCCACAGCTTCTCCTTTGATTGATAAAAATATGCCTGACCTGTGTATAAAACTAAAGGAACTAAAACATTTTGACTACTTGTATCTTGCTATCCATATTTATAAAACAGAACTTCCAGTTTCTCTATTTTTACATTATCTTTTGTTTAGTCTCCTCCCACATATCCTTAGCTGCTATAATAGAATCCTTTTTAATCCATATTCCTAAGTACTTCATTTTATCATGTCCCCAAAAATATGGGTATTGATGAACCAATTCATGTGTGGGTACATAGTTTACAGCTATTGCCTTTGTTTTATCTTCATTAATTTTGTATCCTGAAAAGACTTGAAACTGTCTCAAAATGTTCCACAGCACTGAAATATCCTTTTCTGTTTTTATCAAGTATAAAATAATATCATCTGCAAATAAAGCCAGCTTTTCTTGATTACCATACCAGTTATATCCTTGAATTTCTGAGTCCCTACTTTTCTTTGTCAGTGGTTCTAAATATAACACAAATAAAGGGAAAAGAGGACACCCCTGCCTGGTTCCTCTGCTCAAACATAACTTAGCAGAGAGGAACCCAACCACTTTAATTTTGCCTCACATCCCTCATATATCCTCCTAACTTCATAATTTTTTATCAGGGAATGAGAATGCTTCCATTGCCCTGCTCATAAAATCCCAGCTTACTCTGTCAAATGTTTACTCTGCATCAATACATAGCAACAACAGTGACATTGTCTTATGTTCTGCTTCCCTTTGGATCATCATTTTTCTATTAATGTTGTTAAATGTTTGCCTCCCCTCCATAAGACCACATAGATCCATATCTCTCAATTTTTGCTTCACCTTTGCCATTCTTTTAGCCATTATAGACATAAACACTTTATAATCATGGTTTATAACTGAAATGGGCATATATGAAGCTGGATCTGATGGGTCTTTACCACTACCACTTTCTTCCAGGATGTTGGTGCTTCTCCTTTTAAAATATTTTTAATTAAAATCTTCCAGATCTTTAACAGTTTTTCTCTCCTAGCTTCCAAACTTCAAAAGGAATACCATCTACTCCTTGGGACTTTCCTGTAGATTGTTTATAGATCACCATTTTTATCTCAACCCCTCCTATACTAACTGTTAGTAATTGAGCCTCATCTACCTCTAACCTTGGCATATTTAATTCTTCCATAAACATTTCCATTTGTTAATTTTCTTGAGTTTCATATTTCTCTGCTTTATACAGATTTTCATACAATTTCAGAAATATTTCCAGTACCACTAAAGGGTCTTTGATTATCTTCCTTGCCACAGGCTCCCTAAGCTTGGCAACAACCCTTTCTACTTTATTTTTCTGGACATGTGCTAAATGTTTTTTGTGTTCTGGAGTTATTAAAAAAAGCAGTTGCTTAATAGCAGTCTTTCTAAACTTATGTATATTATTGAGGTAATCCCTTATTTTCTGTTTAGCGTTCTGCAGTTGCTGCTGTTCTTGTTCTGTGAGATTCCCCCACTCTGCAATTATTTAAACTCTGCCAGACCCTCTAAATAATTACTGTTACTTCATAACCATATGTCTCTCTTTTATTTCCACCCCATTTTTAAGCTCCACTTTAAATTTATCCCACTCCCTAGCTATATTTTCAGAAGAAATTTCTATCTTTCATAATAACTCCTGAATAATTTTCACTATCCATTCTCTAAATTCCTCTCTTTTCAACAGATAGGTGGGGAAATGCCAGTTTTATTTTAGTTATTATCAGCACATGATCTGAAATTGTTATTGGATGCATATCCAAACTTTTAATTAATACACATGTTTCTGTGAAATATAAGTTCTGTCTAGCCTAGGCCGGGTTTTTGTCCCTTGAAAAATAATATGTACATTTGCTCCAAACTCCTACTACTGAACTCATCTTCTATGCCAAATATTTTCATATGTTTCTTCAAAAATTTAACCTCTCTTGTTATATTTCCCTTCTGGGGCCCCTGATGCATCCTCACTGCTGCAATTCAAATTCCTATACCCACCTACAAGTAATATTCCCTGCTGAAAGCTGATTATGTCTCCCAGAATTTTTTAAGCTCCATTATAGCAATTTTAGGTGGAATATAAATACATGCCAGTGTAATCCTCTTCCCTTGCCAGTCGCCCCTTAGCACTACAAATCTACCATTATTATCTTTTTTCCTCTTCTATCATTATTGGAACTCCTCTTGCAACTAATAAGTACTCCCTTTTTCCTTTGTCTCAGATATTCTGCCGAATAACCATCCTGAAATCCTTTCTTTATCAAATTCACATTCTCAGTCCTTTCCAAATATGTCTCCTGTAGTGTAACTATTTGCACACTACATTTTAAATATAGTTCATTACTCTTTCTTTTTGTATATATCTTTGAGATCATTTGCATTTAAAGATAATATAGAACATTTTGTCATTATGCTAAGAAGTTATTTACACCGGTTATGTGTAACAACTTTTTAAATGTCTAGTTCCAGCTTTTGTTTTACATGCATACACTAATGTTTAGCATGTTGATCTTTTATACAGTTGTTTCTTATCATATCCATTTGATCCTATGTCACATCTTACAAAACCTTTTGTTTTAGTGAAAACTCTGAAACAAAAAAAAATCTGAGAACACCCCTAAAAACCTATTAACTTAATACTATCACACAAAACTATATACAACTACAAATATTGAAGTTTAACCCTCCTAACAGGAACAATTGTCCCAGACTGACAGTCACACTCATAGACTTGGATTAACCTATTAGAAAGGTTATCCATGCTAAGATGCATGGTACAACCTGTGCTTCTACTAAGTGCTCTCTGTTTTTGCCTCATATTTATTTCTCTTCCAGATTACAAAAACACTTGAATGCTTTCAGAAAATATCTCCTAGTCATTGAAAGAAAGTACTATTCTGTTTTTATTGCCCTTATCAAATTTTCTCCATAGAGACATGAACATCAGATACACAGTTGCCTCTACTACAAGCACTCATTTATTTGCTAGAAGAAAACTTTTTATTATTTATTTATTTTATTTTATTTTATTTTATTTTACATTTGTTAACCGGGGGTGTCTGACTGAGCCGAAAAGGCCCTTTTTCAGCAGAGGCCCGGGGAGAAAAGCTCCACAAAGAAAAATTACAGACACATTTAGTTATTTAGACATAATCAGTATACACACAAATTACAAGAGACATGTTTTTACAGTGGCATGCGGCACAAACAGTTACAGTGGAGAGAACAATCAAAAAAGATATTAATTTTAAAAATAAAGGTAAGTAATAGATTTGTGGTGTACAGCTGAACTTTGGAATGTAGGTAGAATACATACATAGTACACAGGTACAGTACATACATTGTAGATTAGCCAGTGTTTGTGAGTAAGATTGAAAAACTATTATAAATTGCTCTAGATTTAGTATGCATATATTCAGTGTTCTTTTTTATTTGCTTCCCATTAAAACATGTGACTAGATCAAGCCAAGGGCCTTAATTCAGTCCTTCTCCTACACAAGATTAAGATAAAGCATATTAATGTTTCTTGTATCATGCTCTTTTATTCAGACTTTTCTTCTTCTTCTTTTTTTACATTGCAGTGCCTACATTTCTTAAAACTGAACAAGGAGAAAGAAAGAAAGAAAAAAAGAAAGAAAAAAATGGGCACCTGTTTATTTTAGTATCCCTATTATACTCGAAATAACTAAGAAAGCTTTACTGGCATGCATGTTATGTTATGCATTATAAAAATACTACTGTTAAGAACAAAATTTTGTTTTACTTACAGTTCATTCTTTCCTTCCTCTTCCCCTCTCTTAAATGTTCTTCACAACATTAATGCTATGAAGTAGTGTACATGTTTTGGAGTCCCCAACAAGATTAACAAAGTCAAAGAAGTCAAATATTTCCAGGATTTCGTCTTCCATCATGTTTCACAAATATAATTAATGCTTTGTAATCCCACATTTATTAGTCAGTTTCAGAGTCAGTAGTTTTCTTCCTGTTGATCTCCACCTCCCATATTAACTCTCTGCTTTATTTCCAATGTACTCCTGGTTCTTTTAGTCAACTCTTATGATTTTTTCTGTCTCTTAAGCATTTTCCTTTGAAACAGTGGAAAAGGTTTCAGTGGCACAGTCTATCTGTGGGCTTTATTACCAGAATAACAAAAAGAAGAATTGCATTCTGTTTGCTAGCTCACTTTTTGTTGACACAAGTTTGCATTTCCTCCTTAGAGTGTTCTACATCAAAAAATGATTTTGAACCTCCAGAAAGGAATATTCTAAAAATAGCCGAATACAATTGTTTGAATCTCACACCTGCTTCTCAGCATTCCCTGATTTCTATAATAAATTTCCTCCCCTTCTGCCTGGTGTACAGTAAGTAATCATTTTCCACAAATACTCTACTGTCTCCCACTTTTAATACTTTGTCCTTCTGCCACGTTTGTCAGAATCAACTCTTTCTGCTGGTAGCATTGTATCTTTACTATTAACGGTTTAGGTTGTTTTTTTCATGGCCAGGTTTGGAGCATACAGACAATGTGCCCTTTCAGTTAACAAGTTCTGCTGTGGAATATGAGTCCAGTTGCTTATTTGTGCTGTCATAAAATTAATACAGTCTGTTCCTTCTGGCTTCTCTGATACAGCAGAAATTCTCTGTTTTTCCCTATGTACTCTGTTCTCTAATTCTATTATTTTTTGAAACATTTCTTCTTGAGCAGTCTCATATTCAGCCAGCCTTTTCTTCATTTAGACCTCTGATTTTTGCAGTTTTATCAATTTATCTGAATATATGTTTAAAGCTTCTCCCATTTTTACAGCTTTTTGTTATTACAGTTAATATAATCTATCAGTGTTTTGTTTATTTAAATCAGCTCTGAGTACATTTTACTTATTATTTTCTCTAGGTTACTGGAAGTCATGTTTTGCACCAAAGCTGGAGCTTGCACTGCTTTTTGATGAACTGCTGCAGAATTCTTCACAGTCAGCTCACCTTTTGTGATTGATTTTCTTTCAGGTTCTCTGAATTTCTTTTTTGCTAGCATCCAAGCAGTGTACTTACTAACCAGTTACTGAAATTTATCCAAAAAGACAAGTTTACTGGCTCTCTTTTCTGAGTTTCTTTTTTTATTCTGGGAGAGTTGAAATTAAGCTTTTACTCAGCGTGCAGCCATCTTGGTAGTCACCAAAATGTACATAATTGTGTGTGATTGTTCTAAGTTAATAGGAAAGAGTGTTGTTCTGAAAATATATTTAAGGTTTTGTTTGAGGATTGTCATTAAAGCAAAAAGTCTTGCAAATTTGACAAAAGTTCAAATGAAGATGAGAAGAAACAACAGTGTAAATGATCAGCCTGACAAACAGTGTGTGCATGTAAGAGAAAAGTTGGATATGCACACTAAAACATACTGTCATGTATAATATGTAGGACCAATGACTTTTTCTCATACTGGCTACTCTATCCATATTATCGTAGAATGTAAATGGCCTTACAGGTATAGAGATGAAGGAAAGAGTACTGAACTATATTAAGAAAAGCAGATTGCAAATAGCAATGCTGTAGGAGATGCTTTTCGAAAAAAAATGAGCATGTGAATATGACAAAGAAAATATTTCAGGATGAATATTCAGCAGAGTGTCAGGGACAAAGGAAAAGGGGAGTAAGAATGTTGATTACTAGAGGGGTTCCAGTCATGATAGAAGATGAAAAAAGACAATAACGGAATATTTGTGCTAGTAAGGCGCTATTGGCAATGGAGGAGGATTACGCTGACATAAATTTATACTCTACTAAAAACTAGCTTAAGAAAACTATGGAAGAAATTATCAGCTTTCAGTAGAGAATATTACTTAAAGGTGGGGACTGGAACTTGATTTGGATTAGTGAAGATATATCAGGTAGACCTAGAAAGGTAATATATAAAAAGAGGACAGATTTCTGAAGGAATTTATGAAAATATTTGGTATGAAAAAAGGGAACTATAAAAACAGGCTAGATTTCTGAAGACATTTATGAAAATATTTGGTATGGAAGACATGAATCCAGTAGAAGAAACTCTGACAGACTTTACATATTATTCCACAAGGTACAATAACTGCACTGGGAGTAGGACTTTGCATGTCATTTACGACATTACTACATTGGAAACAGGACCATGCATGGTATCTGTTACATAACTGTACTGGGAGTAGGACTTTGTATGTCATTTATGACATTACTACCCTGGAAATAAGAGAGTACATGGTATCTGTTATGTAACTGCACTGTCAGTAGGACTTTGCATGTCATCTATGACATCATTACACTGGGAACATTAACTGCACTATGAGTAGGACTTTGCATGTCATTTATGACACTATTATACTGGGAACATGAGCATGCATTGTATCCATTATGTAACTGTACTGTGAGTATGACTTTGCATGTCATTTAAGTCATTATTACACTGGGAACAGGAGCATGCATGGCATAAGTCTTAAAAGTGCATATCATCCTAGGAGCAAAGCAAAAACAAGAAGTAACCGGATGTTAGAGTGCAGACTCCAAAAACATCTGCCATTTACCATGACTAACCTGAATGAGGCTGCAGACTATTCAGATGGATTGGGGTAGTAAGATCCTTTTACCCATGCCTTATTTTAGAAGCATATACATCTGTGGTGGTGCAGCGGTAGCGTTGTTGCCTCACAGCAAGAGGTTCTCCCATTCGATTCTCGGCTGGAGTGCGGGGAGTGCCTTCTCTGTGGAGTCTGCATATCCTCCCCATGGTTGGGTGGGCATTCAAAAGACATGCATAAATGGGCGTGCCTTCGTTGAAGGTTGATCGTCAAGCTGGCACCTCGGCATTCGTGAAAATCTACTGCCAATCATTAGCGTACTGGAGTTCCGCTTTGGCGACCCCTAACCGGGAAAAGCCGAAAGACAACAACAACATCAGTAGCAGAAATGAGGCTGGATAAAACATGTGCAGCCAAAGAAGGTTCTGGTGCATCCCCATGGTTGTATGTTGGTGGTGACAAATGTGCAGGATTCAATCAAATGAAAGTATATATCATTTTTTTCTAGGTGCTAACTGCCTCCATGCCTGCTGGTTTCAAATTCCCCACTCTTGGACATGAGCCCGTTTGCTTCTCCATACTAGTTATCTCCAGCATGGAGACAAGAGATCTCTGGAAGGGCCTTCATTCAGGCAGCTACAATGGTGCTTTGTTCCCCTGCCAACATCTCAGCAATGTGGGCATATGATATAGGCCCTAACCACTCCCTGGCTGGGGAGGAAGCAAGTGACTCATCATCACCATGGAAGCCAGTATGACCTCTACTGAGTCAGTGCACAATACTGAGACCATCTGGGATGGGGGTTACCACATTCATGGCTTAGTAGAAGAATACCAGCCTCTGGCTTGCCTTTGCCTCTCTGCCTTCTCTCAGAAGGACTGTGGTATTCATTACTCATAATCTGCCTCAGTACCCTCCAGGGTAGGCATACTGGTTATTACTAACAAGGGCGACCATTGCTCTACACCAATAGTCAATCCCACCCTGGTCAGATCTGACCATTAACTAATCACATGGACATCCACATCTTACCCACACCCCCCGCAAAGGTAACCACCTTGAAAAACTTCTCCAAAGCTGTGTTTGGACTCCTAAAAACAGAGGTGGCTAACTTCACGGCACCCATGCCAGTGGAAAATAGCTGCATGGCTGCCGAATCATACACCAATGCACTGTACAAACATGTACACAAATGCATGGAACTAGCCATACCCAACAGAACCAAGACACTCTCCTCCAAAAAATGGAAGCAATTCTGGTGGTCCCCTGCCATTAATAAACTCTACAACAGAAAGAATAAACTGTTGCAGAAAAAGGTGAAGTCCCAAGACTGGAAAAACACCCTTATTAGCCTCAACAAAAAGTTGAGATCCTTCATCAAATCCTCTAAAGCCAGCTATGAAGGCAGAATTGCAGCAGACACTAAAAACAATCACAAATCTTCTATAGCTATATCAAGAATCTCCACCCAGATTTGCTCTAAGACACTGCACAATGGTACCTTCTATACTCAGCCAACAGATATTGCCAACATACTGGCTGACAGATTCAATGGCAACTTTACCCCCCCCCCCCAAAAGGACCAATTACAATACCGGATGAATGCCAGGCATCCAGCATTACTGAAGCACAGCTTAAAGCTGCATTATCCAAGGCCAAGAATACAGCTTCCATGGGATCCAATAATATCCCTGGCTGTGTTCTACATGAACTACAAAGTAAACTGGCATCACATCTGTGTGCCCTGTTCAGTCACAGCCTCACCTCAGGCTTTGTCCCTACTGAATGGTGCACTGCTACAGTCATCTCTCTCCATAAGGGGGAGCAACTACAGATATTGGGAATTATCTCCCCATTAGCTTGATGAGTCTGATATATAAAGCTATGGAGTGCATCATCAATGACATGATTAACAAATATATAGGAAATCTCCAAACTCTAGAACCCATGCAATTTGGCTTTGTGAAAGGGAGATCAGGCCTGCTCAACCTGGTTGACTTCTTTTAGTCAGTCACCAGGGCTGTGGATGAAGGTAAGGCAGTGCATACAGCCTACCTCAATATGGCCAAGGCCTTTGATACCATTCCTCACTCGGGAATTATTGATTAACTCACAAAACTAGGCATCAACCCCTATATCACGAGGTAGGTCCCAAATTGGCTCGCAGATAGAACACACAGTGTGAAAGTAGTGGACTCCAAGACAGACTGCTGACCAGTCACGAGTGAAGTCCCACAGGGATGGATCCTGGGTCCTCTCCTGTTTGGCATCTACTTCTCAGAAGTCTAGGCCAACACAAAGGGACTCTGGCTGACCAAGTTCACAGACAACTGCAAGCTGGGAACCATTATTAACTCCCCAAGTGATGCAGACATCCTACAGAAAGGCCTCACTGAGACCAATGACTGGTGTCGAAACCATGGCCTTAAGCTTAACACCAAAAAATACGTCATTCCCTTTGGTAAAAACTCAGTTCCCACTAATTACCACATTGATGGGAGCCCACTGAACACTGAAGGCATTATAAGAGATCTGGGGATGCAGATTGACATCAACCTGTCCTTTGACCACCACATTGCCACTGTGGTCAGAAAGTCCTTCTATGTGGCACATCTCATTACCAAGGGTTTTGCATCCAGGAAGAAAGAGGTTATCGTCTCTCTCTACTCTTCCCTTATTAGACCAATTATCGAGTATAATGCCTCATTTGGCATGTACCTCACTAGACACCTGCAACAGCTGGAGAGGCCACAGAAGTACCTCACGAAGAGGATCATAGGCATTAAACACATGTCCTAAATGGACAGACTTAAAAGACTCCAGCTATTCTCTGTCTCATATTGCCTACTTAGAGGTGATCTCTGCTTGACTTACAAAGACATGTCTGACCCAGCTCTGTTAGAAATGCTGTATCAATCCCTCTACACCACACGCTCCAGAGACCTCAACCTCATTACCACAATCAACAGAACATGCTGGAGGGACAGGTTCCTCACCCAGAGACTGCCCACACTCTGGAATAGACTTCCCAAACATGTCAAGCAGAGCACCTCGCTGACCCTCTTCAAGAGAAATCATGATGAGTGGATGGGTAATAGAAAGTTCACCCCAGGGATAACTCCAGTGGCTCTACTTGATAGAGGCACTGGGAACTTACGTCAGGCAGCACAATGCCAGGGCACTTCTACGGGCTAGGCTTGTATAGGCTCCAGGGCCATTAGCCTAGTACACTCCTATGAACCTATGAACCATTTCCAACCGATTCTAGACCTGCTAATTGAACGTCAATCAATTGTGCTGTAATCAGCTCTTTATCCTTCCTCACTAATGTAGCTGGCTCAAAAGTATACACTGATTTACTAAACAAAGTCCTGCAATTTCATGATCAATTAAAAGAAGCTATCTGGACATAATGAAATCAGGAAAAATGGCCATAAAAAATCAGATTTATAGATTGACAACGATGACATATAAATTAAATTTCAACCTCTCTATGTGTTATATATATGGAAAAATCAAATACTAGTCAACATAATGATATTAAAAGGATGTCTTTGTAAATAGTTTAAGTAATTTCATTGCATTTGTTAAACATTGTTATATGAATGCCTATGTGAACATTTTTTGAATTGTAAATACTTTTATGTTAAAATAATATGTAATTGTTTATACTTATCTCTTTAAAATCAATAGAATTGTTTAAAAAAAATCAGATTTATAGTTACTGCCTTCTATGCATCTATGTTTACTGCACTGTAAAATAAAAGAACTGTTAAGCTACACTGTTGTGAAGTTAGACAGCAGCTTGACTTAGCTTCTTAAAGAGCCTGATTTGCCACTGCTGATAAGACCGTAAGTCAAGGAAAATGTATGAAGGTGGTCCATAAAGTAGGAGAGATGATCCCAAGAAAGGATGCCACAAAGGCATTTGACAGGATGGGCCTGCTTCTTATATTCCTTATTACATTTGTCTATGTATCCACCAAGCTTGAATTAATGGAAAAGGGAAGACAAAAAGAAGAATGAATATCTAAAATTTGATAGGTGCATTTATGGCATGGATGAAATTACTGCATTGGTGATATGAGCATGTGTGGTATCAGTAACATTACTACATTGGTAGTATAAGCATGTGTATCAGTGACATTACTGTCCTAGTGGTATAAGCATGTGTGGTATCGGTGACATTACTGTCCTGGTGGTATAAGCATGTGTTGTATCAGTAATATTACTGCATTGGTGTTATAAGCATGTGTAGTATCAATGACATTACTGCATTAGTATGAGCACATGTGCTACCAGTAACATTACTGCATTGGTGGTATAAGCATGTGTGGTATCAGTGATATTACTGTCCTGGTGGTAAAAGCATGTGTGGTATCAGTGACATTACTGTCCTAGTGGTATAAGCATGTGTGGTATCAGTGACATTACTGTCCTGGTGGTATAAACATGTGTGGTATCAGTAACATTACTGCATTGGTGGTTTAAGCATGTGTGGTATCAATGACATTACTGCATTAGTATGAGCACACGTGCTATCAGTAACATTACTGCATTGGTGGCATAAGCATGTGTGGTATCAGTGACATTACTGCACAGATGGTATGTGCATGTGTGCTGTCACTGACATTACTGTAATAGTCACATGATCATGTGTGCTATCAGTGACGTTATAGTTCTGGTCATATAAGCATGTATGGTATCAGTGACATTACCTGCACTGGTGGTATAAGCATGTATGGTATCAGTGACATTACTGTCCTGGTGATATGAGCATGTGTGGTATCAGTAACATTACTGTCCTGGTGGTATAAGCATGTGTGGTATCAGTGACATTACTGTTCTGGTGGTAAAAGCATGTGTGGTATCAGTGACATTGCTGTCCTGGTGCTATAAGCATGTGTGGTATCAGTAACATTACTGAATTGTTGGTATAAGCGTGTGTGGTATCAATGACATTACTGCATTAGTATGAGCATATGTGCTATCAGTAACATTGCTGCATTGGTGGTATAAGCATGTGTGGTATCACTGACATTACAGCACAGATGGTATGTGCATGTGTACTGTCACTGACATTACTGTAATAGTCACATGATCATGTGTGCTGTCAGTGACGTTATAGTTCTGGTCATATAAGCATGTATGGTATCAGTGACATTACCTGCACTGGTGGTATGAGCATGTGTGGTATCAGTGACATTACTGTCCTGGTGATATGAGCATGTGTGGTATCAGTGACATTACTATCCTGGTGGTATAAGCATGTGTGGTATCAGTGACATTACTGTTCTGGTGGTAATAGCATGTGTAGTATCAGTGACATTACTGTCCTGGTGCTATAAGCATGTATGGTATCAGTAACATTACTAAATTGGTGGTATAAGCATGTGTGGTATCAATGACATTACTGCATTAGTATGAGCATATGTGCTATCAGTAACATTGCTGCATTGGTGGTATAAGCATGTGTGGTATCAGTGACATTACTGCACAGATGGTATGTGCATGTGTGTTGTCACTGACATTACTGTAATGGTCACATAATCATGTGTGCTATTGGTGACATTATAGTACTGGTCATATAAGCATGTATGGTATCAGTGACATTACTGCACTGGTGGTATGAGCATGTGTGGTATCAGTGACATTACTGTTCTGGTGGTATAAGCATGTGTGGTATCAGTGGCATTACTGAATTGGTCTTATAAGCATGTGTGGTATCAATGACATTACTGCATTAGTATGAACATATGTGCTATCAGTGACATTACTGCACTAATGGCATGAGCTTGTGTGCTATCAGTGATGTTATTACACTGGTGTATGACTACTGTACTTGTGGTATTAGAATGTGTGGTATTAGGGGCATTACTGCACAGATGACATGAGCATGTGTGTTGTCAGTGACATTACTGTACTGGTGATATAAGCATGTGTGGTATCAATGACATTACTGCATTTGTATGAGCATATGTGCTATCAGTGACACTATTGCACTTGTGGTATGAGCATGTGTGGTATCAGTAACAATACTGCACTGGTTTAGTAGCATGCATTGTACCAGTGAATTTGCAGCCTAAAAGGGAAGGGGTAGGAGAATTCTCAATATCAGTAACAGTATCATTACTGCACTGGTGTAGCAGCATGTGTAGTATCAGTGATATTACTAAGCTACAGGTTGGAGCCTGCATTTTATCAGTGACAGTGCTGTATTGGGGGTTGGAGCATTCTTGGTATCAGTAACATTACTGCTCTGAGAGCAGCTGCCTACATGATATCAGTAATATTACTGTACCTGAGTACGAGCATGCATGGCGTGAGTTACTAACATTAGTGACATGACTGCATAGGGTTAGAAGCCTGCACGGGGTTGGTGACATTACTGCGTTGAGGGTAGGGATATTTCTGGTATTAGTACACTGAGATATCAGCCTGCATGGTATAAGTGGAAATATTACACAGAGGATAGGCTCATGCAGAGTATCAGTGACATTATTGCACTGGGGTAAAAGCATATCTCATATATGCTATCAGTGACATTATTGCACTGGGTAAGATCCATTACGTGTGGTTTCAGTGACATTGCTTCACTGTTGGAAGACAGAAAGATAGAAATTAACAAGTAATGAATTACAGCTGTCATGCAATGCAGGACAAGAATAAAGATCAGGGAAATAAACAGAATAGGACAACATCAGACATAAACTTTTAAGGTTACTACAAGAAGTGGCCACCCAAGCCTCAACTATTGCTTAAAACATGGTGTTTCTTGTGTGCCTTAACATCAGACAACTAAATACATTGATGTTCCACCACTAACCTTCACAAACCAATGAGAAGCAAGGGACAGTTTGTTCTTTGTGCACTGTCCTGGTGCTATCTGTATCATGTGCTCTCGGGATGAAGGGTCATTGTAAGAAACACAACAACCAAAGTTCCACTGAAGCTGTGTGCTCTTTTTCTGCAGATGTGTTTGCCTTTACAGCGTTTGTTGCTGATGTGTACTAAACTGCTGACCACTTCCTAGTGTTCTAAGTTCATCTTTCAACTTCCTCTGTTAAACAGAAATGCTTTGTATATTTAAAAATACACAAAACAGAAGAAAGTCACACAAGCACAATCCCTTTACAAAAAGAAGCTCAGCTAAAATTAGACCACAGTACACAGGTTTTCCGTGGAAATGAATTGTTCCTTAGGTACATGTTAAATGCCTATGTGATCATGTATGTCAACATCCTCTGTTACATTAGTGACATTAAAACAATCCATTTACAATAAAATAATATAGCCAATACTTGACAGGACCTATAAAAGTGTATCTGTGTTACATGCACACATGCACACAAACACATATATACACAGACATTCATGATGTGTGTGTGTGTATATATATATATATATATATAAAATATATATATATGTGTGTGTGTGTGTATATATATATTTTATATATATATATATACATATATATATATATATATATAATATATATATATGTGTGTGTGTGTGTGTGTGTATATATATATATATATATATATATAGATATATATATATATATATATATATATATATATATATATATATATATATATATATATATACAAAAACACACGCACAACACACACATAGACACACACACACACACACACACACACATGAATGCATGGAATAAATGAGAGTCAGTTGTTAAACAAATTAAATATCTTCGTCTGCAGGATTAAGGATCACTTTTCATGATAAGCAGTGTAACCACACATCACAAAATGTATTCCCTAATCTAAGAATACAAAACAACAAGCACTCATATATAATTTTCTTTTTTTTATCTTTATCAAACATGACAGTTTTTAATAAAGTGATATATGTACATATACAGTAACAGAAAATAAAGCAAACCACATTTCCTTTCATAGTTTCATGCAGTATATATTTTAACAATTTTCATTTATTCCAGCATTGCATACATTGCTCAGTTCCTGTCTTACCTTGAATTTCACTCATCCTGAACACTTTTCTGCATATATTGATCCCTCATATTCCATTTATTGATAATTTGCTCCTCCCTTTTTCTAAAAATCACAATTCCAGTTCTTTTATCTCCTTTACAATAATCAGAACACTAGTTTCAGTTGTTTTAGATCTTGATTTCCATTTTCAAGTAATTGCTTTTTTTTTCAATAACATTAAGCTTAGTAAGGTCTTACTGTGCTGCGGCAATTCTGATCCTGTATCCCTGTAGCCCAGCTCAAAATAATAATTTCCTGAGTTTGTACCCTTGCATTTCTGACAAATGAATTTTGTGGGGATTTTTTAAAAATCTGCTAACTCTTTACATTCCCAAAAATTTCTCTTTCCCATTACACCTCCAGCATTTGATATCTACCTGAGGAAAATTTCTCTGAAGTCTGCTTGTGGTGTAAAATACATATGCAAATACTTCCAGTCAAAGGTCCCAAAACTTGTGGACTTTGTTGCATAGTTGGGAGCCGTACAGAAGTGTTCTCGCTGCTCCCTTGTAAATTTCCTTTCTAGTCTCTTTTCCCAATTCTTTATAACCTCCTCAGATTGATTATTAGCGTTATCATGCAATATTTTACATGCCCTCCTAATTATTCCTTTTTAGCAGCAACTTCTGTTCTAGAATTAACTAAAAACACCACCAGGGCTGGTCTTTCATTTAACAACCCCCTGTCCCTTTCTCAATGCCTATACTCTAGCAATCCCCGGTAGAAAGGATAGTCTTTACCCTGCAGTCCTAACTTCTGCTTAGCCTCATGCCACTCTATTGCCTTCCCTCTCAAGTTATTTGCTCCCAAAACGTTGTTTTCTTTTCTAATTTTCTTCAGTAAATTCCAGTCCTCTCTTTCATACCATCTTCACTCTAAAGTCATCAATATTAGCAACATCTCCTTTTTTCATTCCCATGTTAGCTTACTTCTTAGAATACTTTCTGCAGTTTTATGAATATGATATTCCTTGAGGTAGTTATTCTCCTTAAGAATCTGCATCCCACTCATTCCTTACTTCTTCACCTCCACCCATGTCATCATCCTTTCCACTTTGGATTATACATTTCTGTTTATGTTGTGTATATGAGCCTTAACTGCACGACTGTAAACATTCCTTTAAATCAGGTAACCACTACAGCCTTTGTTTTGCTTTCATTTATTTTATATTCTGAAAAGGCTTTAGACTGCCTCAGAGTATTCCACAACACAAAGATAACTGGATTTATCAAGTGCAGCATAATACCATCAACACATAAAACAAATTTTTCTTAATTACCATATCAGTTATAGCCTTGAATCTGTCAAGTACCTTATTTTCTTTGCTAATGTCTCTAAATATAAAGTAATATTAAAGGGGAAAGAAGATACCCCTACCGTGTTCTTCTGTTCAAACACAGCTTGTCAGAGAGGAACTCTCCCACCTTAAGTCTTCCCTCAAAGCCTTCATAAATCCTCAAATTAAACCATTTTTTCTGTCAGGGAAAACAAATGCTGGCAATGCCCACTGATAAAATCCCAGCGTACTCAG
This sequence comes from Protopterus annectens, assembly GCF_019279795.1. Lineage (NCBI taxonomy): Eukaryota > Metazoa > Chordata > Ceratodontiformes > Protopteridae > Protopterus > Protopterus annectens. The sequence continues at coordinate 124,517,999 of NC_056739.1, read as the reverse complement.
TCAGATGCTTTCTCTGCATCAAGACCCGCCAACAGCAGCAGTATTTTCTTATGTTCTGCTTCCCTCTGGATCATCATTGTTCTATTAATGTTGTCAAATGCTTGCCTTCCCTCCAGAAAACCACATTGATTCATATCTATAAATTTTGGCAACATCTTTGCCATTCTTTTAGACAGCATAGACATAAATACTTTATGGTGATGGTTTAAAATTGAAATGAGTTTATATGAGTCTGGGTCTGACAGGTCTTTATCACCTTTGAGTAATACAGCTACCGCAGCTTTATTTCAAGATGGTGGCACTTCCCTCATATGTATAATTTATTTGTTAACCTAGTTAAGTCAATTGGGCATTCTCAAATCCTTGCCAGCTGTAACCCAGGCTATGAGACTATGCGTAAATGCAATGTTAGCTAAACCTTATTCAGTGTCAGAATGTAATTAGTAATTATGTTTATTAGTTATTTCCAGTTTTGTGATTACAAACTGTATTACAGTTTTGCCTTGCATCCCCTCTGCTATTGCAATGAAGCTTTTCTGCCTGGGACTCTGTTAAAGAAAGGGCTCATTTGAAGTCAATCAGGCTATCCCTGTACAAAATAAAATAAGAAACACACATACACCACATACACACACAGACACACACACACACACACATATATATATATATATATATATATATATATATATATATATACATACATACATACATATACACACACACACACACATGCACACACACACACACATACATATATATGTGTGTGTGTGTGTGTGTGTATGTATATATATATATATATATATATATATATATATATATATATCTTCTTATTTCGGCTTTTCCCGGTTAGGGGTCGCCAAGCGGATCACCTGTTTCCATTTCTTCCTGTCCTCTGCATCTTGCTCTGTCACACCAACCACTTGCATGTCCTCTCTCACCACATCCATAAACCTTATTTTAGGCCTTCCTCTTTTCCTCTTACCTGACAACTTCATCCTTAGCATCCTTTTCCCAATATACTCTGCATCCCTCCTCAGCACATGTCCAAACCAACGTAATCTTGCCTCTCTGGCTTTGTCTCCAATCCTTCCAACCTGGGCTGACCCTCTAATATACTTATTCCTAATCCTGTCTACCCTCTTCACACCCAGTGCAAATCTTAACATCTTTAACTCTGCCACATCCAGCTCTGACGCCTGCATTTTTGTCAGTGTGTGTGTGTATATATATATATATATATATATATATATATATATATATATATATATATATGTGTGTGTGTGTGTGTGTGTGTGTGTGTATGTATATATATATATATATATATATATATGTATATATATATATATATGTGTGTGTATGTGTATATATATATATATATATATATATATATATATATATATATATATATATATATATATATATATATATGTATGCATAAAGAGAGTTTGTTGGGAGGTGGGAGGAAACCAGGGGACTCAAACAAAAGTGAGGCAGACACAGGTAGAACATACATAATTTCACAAAGCCAGGGATTGGTGGTCCCAGAGCTGAACCCCAGACTCAGAAGCTGAGAGATTATCTTACACTAAGTCACTATTCTGCCCAATGTCCATAGAAACATGGGTATCTGGTGTGTTTAATACATATAATATCTTGTTTTGTAACTGTATATTTAGGGGAACAAGTCACTAAATAAGTTACCAGAAACATAGTACAGGATATTGCATTTTATTATAACATTTATTAACCAAGTAAGTGGGGTGACCCCCTGACCCTTTTCAGCCATGACCCATGTCATAAATTCACAGTTAAATGCATTACAAATATAAGGCCAGTACTGTAGCCAATCAACCAGAGCATGCATGTGAGACATGGGTAGTAACTACAGTGCCTGAAGAAAACCCTTACAAAAATGTGAGAACACAAACTCCAAACAGACAGTGATCGGAAGTTATGACCTGACAGCAGACCTTGGTGAGGCAGACATTTTTCTACTGAGCCAATGTGAGGCTTTGTGTATCACATAAACGACACTCCAAAGATTTCATTATATGTTTTTGTAATTATTTATGTTAGTGTTTCCTACTGTCTTCAGTGGGCTACATTAGTTGCTTAAGCTTCTAATGAATAGTGCCTTAGGTAGTTTAGAAAGGTTTTATGAAGAGGACATCTTAAGATAGTCTTGCAATTTAGTTCCTGTTAATGTTTATTTTTTTTTTTAATTTGTAGTAAAAGTTCATTTTTATGTATTTTAGTAGTATATTGAAGCTTATATTAAGATTTGTTAGTTTTGCAGTAAAAGCCAGAAGAGCAACATAGTTTAACAAACACAGCCAGTTATGCAAAGTCCACAAGTCAAGAGGAAAATTCCAAAGGTCAGTAGCCAAACAAAATAAATCCTTCTTACTTATTCTGTTTTTTTTTTTTCAGACTACTGAATCAGCAAACAGTAATAATAACACCTTGGAACTATCTTCCTTCTAAAGGTAACCAGGTGGTGCTGTTCTGATAATTAAGCTTTTATACTGTTAAGAAATGAAAGTACTGTTTACGTCTTAGAATAAGTACTTAAGTTTTCTGAAGAGATTTGACAATTGCTGATAATATTAACTTTAAAAGTTGTAAGCTGGATAATTTGCATTTCTCAAGGGGTCAAAATACAAACTCAGACTTTGACATGAAATGTTTTGCTTTAAAAGTATGTCTTGAAAAAATAATTGAATTTGGTTGGAGTACAATATCCCTCTTCTAAGACACTATAAAGAGAAAAATACAGCAGCCAATGTTTGTTCATTAGCTTAAGAAACATGGCATTTTCTGATGTTGAACTGAGTGTTATTTGCAGAGGACTTACATTGTCACCACACAGCATCTGCAAAAGAGTTTGAATTTTTTTATGGAGCTGAAGAAGCTTTTTTAGGAAACTAAAACTGAAACAGTTAATTTCAACAAGTGATAACAAAGAAATGGTAAACATCAATTATTAGGTAACATTGCCAGCCACCCTGCAGTGTAAACCTTGGCTCTAGATGTGACACGCTGACCCCATGTGCAAAAAAATGGGAAAAATGGTTGTGGATGGATGGATGGATTGGTGAGGATGTAGATTTACTCTTGGATACAGTCCCAGAACATGATCATCTTTCTAAATCTTGCAAAAGATTATTCTACTTGCAAGTCTAACTTGTCTTAAATATAAATAATCCAGCTTTGTATGTCTTTGAGAAGTTAGCTTTAAAGGACAATGTACAATTTGGTTTCACAAAACTAGTACCACAGAGTCCATGTGTATGGATAGACACAAATTCATAAATTAAAGGATGAGAGAAATGTGGAAGAGAAACAACCAGGCAGTTCCAATAGTAACAGGACTGATAATAAAAATTTACAATCGTACTTAAATATGTTACCAGTACATGTAATCCAAAACGAATTGCAGAAGGAGGCAGTTCTGGGTTCACTGTGGGTACTGACAGGAGTACTCTTGGCAAACATCAAAGACTGAATGAATACTAATTTCACGAACTTTAATTATGTTCTGACTTCAAAATGGGATCTATTGACATCAAAGTATGTAAAAAAATTAAGCATTTGGAGAAATTAAACCAAGGAATAATCCATAATTTAAAGCGAGAAGAACAACCAGTTTTGCATCATTTAGCTAATTTGTAGAGTGTGATTTTTTTCCTATGTGCTTTTGGGCTCCATGCCTGCTGACCAGAAAGCTTCGCCCTATCAATCCTGAGCCCATTCATTCCCCATACTAGGTATTTCCAGTATGAGGGCAATAGCTAAACAGATGGGGCATCCTCCAGGCAGCCATGGAGATATGTTATGCACTTAATGGCATACTGACAATGAAAACAATGACATATCTGGTGGCTGATGTGAACACCCATGTAACTGTGGGGTACCCTTACATTCCATGTCTTTATGCATACTTCTGCCCACACATTAATGTGGGGGTATCATCGTTCACATGGTGTTGACTGGCTAACAGGAAACCACCTGTCCCTCTTCCCAAGATGGACAAGGTAGCATTGATCACTCACTACAACCTTCCACTTTCCAGGTCTTCCAGCAGCCAAGACACTATTCAAATGCAGGTCATCTGGATCATCATAAGGCCTTTAGTCCTGTACACCAAAGAGCTGAGAGAGGATTTGATTTTTTTAGAATGCAGATATTGGAGCTGTGGGAGTAGTTTTACATCAGAAACAAGATAAAGAGATGGTCATGGGTCATTTATTAGCTAATGGTCATGTCTCTCTTATTGGATAGCAATCTATATCATAAACTACCAGTTACTGGGAATTTACTTGCTTTAGATGTCTGAGTGGGTAATGTGAGCAAAGAAACAAGCACTCAGAAATGCCCATGACAGTGAGTAAATGTCTTTCTAAAGTGTAACAATGTTTGAAGCATTAAACAGAGGTGAAATGTGATGGGGATTGATGGCAAACAGAATGATAGGCAGTAATGAACTAAAATAACAGAAAGGTAAATATTAAAGAAATGGGTACACTGAGATGTGAAGGCACCAGCTTTTTAAAATAAAAGAACTAGGGATTAAGAGAAGTTACTGGGGATAAGAAGCACATCAAAGGAATGAGAAAATAGGGCTATTGGGAAATGATGCGGAAGGCAGTAGAAGGTTGCACTAGCTTTTAATAACAGTATGAAGAGCACAGGGGTTTGAAAATATGGGGGTGCAAGGTAATTCAGTACAAGCACCAAAAGTGAGTCATCTGGATTTAAGGAAGAAGTACAAAGGAGAGAGGGAAATGTAAATAGTTAAGGGGTCTGTTACAAAAAAAATGTTTTCATTTCAGCATATTCTATTGGGTTTTAGCAGCAAAGAGTGCAAATGTTTAAATGAATTCCATAAGGATATTTAAGACAGGGCAGGGCTACATCACTGGAGTACAGCATGGAAGAAGGAACCAATGAGCAATGATGCGTGATGAGACTAGATAATCTACTGAGGCTTAAGCTGGGGGTACTCTCTTGGAATGTTAACGGTTTACAAGAAAAGGAAAAAGATAACGAGGGTGTTAGACTAAACTAGCAAGAGCAAAAGTGATATTATGATACTGCAGGAGACACACATGCAGAGTGACATGAAGACTTGATAAAAAAGCATTCAGAGATGGATATTTGGCAAATGCAATACAGGGAAGGAAACAGGGAGTGATGTTACTTAGGAGAGGAGTGCATCTCCAGATTCAGTAAAGTTGGACAGACAAAAAGGAGAGCTGTGTGTTAGTGAGACAATATGGGGGATGGGGGGAGAGAATAAGCCTGGACAATATATATCCCACCAGAGAAAGCAGGAAAGAGCTAAAAGAAACGATAACAGACATAAAAGAGTTAATACAAGGCATTACTGCCTTAGCTGGGGATTAGAACTGAATTACATCAAAAGAAAATGGCAGTGGGGCACCTCGTTCTTGGAGGGTACTCCTAGAGGGGACACCTTTGGGCAGCTTCATGAGGATATATAGCTTTGCAGATTTAGTGGAGCCAAAGTAAAACCTACAAGAATACAAACATTACTCAGCCAAGTATGGTACTCACTCAAGGCTAGACAGGTTGTATATAACATGAGAGCCTGAAATCATAGTAAAATAAATACTAAAACAGCCTATATTATTGTCTGATCATGCAGGACTAAAACTTGAAATAAAGCAAGAGGGGCAGGAAGTTGGAATCAGGCAATGCAGAGTGCAGATAGCAATGCTGCAGGATGGACATTTGGGAAAAAAACATGTGAATTTGACAAAGAAAGGACATTCAGCAGAATATCAGGGAAAAAGGGGAGTTATAATACTGATTGTAGAATTAAGATGATCATTTCCCTTGTTTTTACAAGGGTGTATGTCTAGATTAATGTTCTTGGTTTAAGCTATAAACATTTTTTGTAAGTAAATATGCTTGAAAAATAAGACAAATAATAAAAGCTATGAAAATGGCAAGCTTCTTACATCTACAAAGATATTAGCTTGTTTTTTTCATTTCTCACGGAGAGAAGAGGCAAGAGGTCTGCAGCTGAAGGCAGTTAGCCAAGTGAATTCTATACATTCTGTTCTGAGTGAAATTTACAAAGATTTCTTCATGCATCTACAAAGGTGTTACCTGATTGTTTTATCTCTCCTTGCTGACTACTTTTACACGAAAGATAGGTTGGCTAGCATAATGCCAGGGTTAGTAGCTGAAGATCAGCATGGGTTTGTGAAAGGCAGGCAAACATTTCATAGTATGGGGGATTCCTTCTGAATCCTCTGAAGTAACTTGGATGTTACTGGAAAGGGTGGAAAAGCATACAGGACATTCTCCTCCGTGGAAAATTAAAGGGATCTGTCTTCCTGGCCTTCTTACATGGAGATCTGGAGCAGAATCTTTTCAGCTGATTATTCAGAGAGGGGGCAAAGAGGTCTGCTTGAGGAACTCCCCATAGATGGATCATATCTTGGAAGACCCCTGATCTAGCTTTCATTTGTAAGGATCTGCTTTGGTCCTGCTCAGCCTGTCTGCCACACAAAGTCACTCTGATGGAATGTAGAATGCTTGTAGTAGAGTGAGATTATACTGGGAAGCTATATCCCAAGCTAACATAGCCTGCAAAAGGGGTACAACACAGTTCCCCCTTGCTTGTTGATGTACTACATGACTTTGGTATTGTTTGTAACAACTTGTGGTCCCTGGGACCAAAGATGGTTCAGAGAGTTGAGTGCCTTAATCAGGGTAAGCATCTCTTTTGTTATTTATGTATCTGTATCTATCCTTGGTATCCCACACACCTTGCATTTTATCCCTCCTGAATTTGCTTCCCAAGTAAAGTTTGAGGCATCTGTGATAACTGACTGCTTTGGAACAGGGAGAGAGAAGGAAGGAGAGACCTAGATTTAAGGATATCTGTTGTCTCCACCAAATGATTTCCCTTCTGACAACCCCCAGCCTGGGATTTGAAATAACAAAGGGTGTTGGTGCTGGGAGACTTCCGATACCATTGTATCTTTCTCATGTGGAGTCTTGCTAGGGGTATCATGAAAACCATGGAAGTCATGAGACCCAAAATCCTGAGGTATTCCCTCACAGTGACTGATGTTTGAGTGGAAAATCTTAGAAATAGATCTAGATATAAATCTTTTTTCCTGTAGAAGAAAAGCTCTTTGAACCGAAGTGTCTATCTGAAATCCCAGGAACACAATCCTGTGCGAAGCAGTTAAGAAAGACTTTTGAATGCTCTCTTGGAATCCCAGCTTGTGTAACAGATCTCTCACCCAAGAGAGAGACAGATTCCTTACACTTTGAAAAAGACTCTGCAAAGATAAGCAAATACATATGGAAAAATGTGGATACCCTGTAACCTGCAATGAGCTATAACTGGAGATAGATACTTTATGGACACTCATGGTGCAATGGATAGTCCAAAGGTAAGGCAGAGAACTGATAGTGTGATCCAGACACACAAAACCGTAAGAAACATCTGAAGTCTGGATGAATAGGGATGTGATGATAAGCATATTTTACGTCTAGTGTTACTAGGATACTTAAAAGAGGAAAAATAGGTAACAGGTTGTGAAGTGACATCATTCTGAATTTGTGCACTGCTATGAGCAGGTTTATGAAAGAGAGATCCAGAACTGGTCTCCAAATATTTTCTTTCTTTGGCACTAAGAATATCCTTGAATAAAAATCCTTCCTCAACTGTGAAGGAGGAACCTATTCTATCACTCCTTGGGACAGCATGTGATGAAGGACCAGTGGAAAGAAAAGAGTCTGATCTGGAGGATGAGGAATGACCCCCCTGGAAAGGAGGAATTTCCTCCCGCTGCCATCTGTAACTTTGATGAATGATTTTCAGAAACTATTTGTCTGAAACTCTGTTGCCAAACAGAAAAACTGAGATTCAGATTTCTTGGAATTAAAAACTGACCACAGTGAGAAGGGGGTCACAAGGTCTCGTGAATAGTCATTCTGACTTGTTAGACTGTCCTTGGTTTGGGTGGTTTGAGGGTTCCTTTTGGAATTCCCATGCCATTTTCTCTTAAATGTCTGTTCTCCTGTATTTTATTGAGACAGTTTATTTTGTTATTTGACAGAACTGGATAAGGGGTTAGAGAATCCCTTAGAAAATTTGGAAAAGGAGGACTGAAAAATCTTAGAGTTTCCCTGGATCAGCTTACCCCTTTTATCACACTTTTAGATCACCTCTGTAGCAAAGGGGCCAAAAATTAAATGTCACTCCAAAGAAGAATTTAAAATCTCATTTTTAACATTGTGTGGGAGGTTCTGAGAATGCAGCCATACAAACCTCCTCAAAACAGTATCAGTCGGTATAACCCTGAAAGAAGTAACAACAGAATCATTCACACGTCATAAACAATGAGTCGTGACCTGTACAACAGAAGAAACTAAATTATTTAAAGCAGATTTTTCCTTACAAGTAGAAGCTGCAGATAAAACATTCCTCATAGTTTTCCAATTAGTCAAATTTTAACATATGGGCCTGACAATTCACAATTCTATAAATAAAAGTAGCAGAATTATACACTTTTTCCCATACTTATAAATAATTTTGCCATCCTTAACAGAAAAATTAGGATTGGAATTGTCTAAGTGTTTAGCAGTGGGATCAAATAAAGGTATAGTTGCGAGGTCAGGTTTGGGAATATTGTATAAAAACTTAAAAGATTGAGTGAATTTATACATCCTATTTGCCTTATTGGGGCAACTAGCTGACTATCAAGAGAAAATTGCAGGCAGTAACACACACAGACACAGACAGACAGACAGACACACACACACACACATCCTCTAAAGCAGACAGAAAAGGAGGAATGAATGTAGGTTCTAGATAATCGTTCTGTAACAACTCATGGTGTTTTTTGGGGAATTGAGAAACTTCAGTGTGTTCTCCCACTGAAAAGACTGGCACAGTCTAAAAATAGTCTTAGAGAAAGAGACACCCCCTGTGGAAAATTAGAAACTGAGCTCTCTTCTGAGTCTGAATTGTAAATCTGTGGGGAAAAAAATATCTGTTCCTTCATCTTCCTGTTCATATTCAGAATCTTGACTCTCTTCAGAAAAAACAAGCATCCCTCTTTCTTTTGCCAGAAACAACTTTATAAGAAGGATCAATAGCCAGAATGAAACCAGCTAGACCCAATAAACTACTCCTGTCTAAGGAAATTTGAGGAGAAGTAGACACATGCTTAGTTTTCTGTTTCTTTTTGACAGGCAAAATAAGGCCAGCCATGTTACTAATGGAACAGCAGCTTCCCCAGTGATGGACACAACATTCTGATAAAATAGGGAATCATTCTCTGTTCCCTTTCCCTTGACTGACAGGAGTGGCTTTCTTTTTACCGCTGAGTGGCCAGCAACAGCTGAAGAGGATGTGGCTAACCCACTGTCCATGGTGGCTGTAGGTGCTACAAAAGAAGGATGTGGGGTAAAAGATGAGTGATTTGAGGAGCAAGACATGGTCACAGCAGAGTCATCCACCTGCAGCTGTGGCAAATTGCTAGCCAGCTGTGGTGGCAAAGGCTGCCTTTTTTTTTGTAGCTGGAAGAGGAACCAACCATAGGACTGGTAGTTTTTTCCATGGTTGAGCCAAAAATGGTGGCTCTTTTCCAGGAAGATAAGCAGCAAATGCTGGAAAAAATGAAGTCCTTAAAAGTCCCTTTTCTCAGAAAAACGCAGTAAAAAGCACTTTAAAACACTTTGTCAGTCCCCTAAAAATAAAATAAACACAATTTAAACTGACAGGAAAAAAAATGCCCCCGTTTAAAAGCACAACACAGTCTCATGACAGTCCATTAAAATATAAAACTCCTAGCTTTAAAATAACTTTCCTGAAGGGGAAAGTGATAAAACACAAACAATTCTTTGAAAATGGAAAGTTTTTCCACAAGAAGAACCTATCTGCAAAGAAACAGCACAACTGGCAGTCTAGCCTTGAAAACCTTAGAGAAACGTACTCCTCAGAGTCAATTCGAGCTGCCTGACAGTTTGGGTGTGTGGAAGGTGCCCAGAACCTTTGGAAGCTGGCCAGCTGTTATATTCCTGGCATGATATAACTGATACAGCTATGGCTACTGCAGTAGTGATCAATAAGGTGAACATCTGAGTTATTTGGTCACCTGCAGTGACAAGGGAGGGAAAATTGAATCATTTAAAAGAAATAGATGAAAAAAACGACTGAACTAATGAGATAAAGGCTATCAAAAATGAAAGTTTGAATGATAGTAAATAGGATTAATGGATGCACCCTTTCAAATAGAAATTGGAGGGGGGGCAAAACGGTGGAGACATATATAGGAAATTTTTCATTTCTGGGAGCAAATGAGGGAATAAGGAGTTAGGATGTCTTGGGAAAGGATGAATAAGTTAAATATACAGGTGAGCCCACAAACTAAATACAGGGGGCATACATGATGTAAGCTCAGTACAACAGTGAAACCCAGAAGTGGAATAACCAGAGACCCGAACGAGACAATATTTTGAGTGAAACATGACAGGAACAAGCTATAACCTGAAGAAGAAGTAGGATTTACAAGGCACTAATTAAGGGTAGATGGACAAACAAGTCAAAGTTAAAAACGTAACTGGCAAGACAATTTAGGTAGGGATTTTATTGATAGAGAATGGAGGGAAGTGTGCAATACATATAGCATAGTGACCAGACTATCAAGGTTTCGAATTTTTGGTTGGAAGTCTTTGCACAAATACTTCTACACCCCAATAAGGAGACATAAGATTTTTCCAGAGGTATGGGGCAGATGTAGGAGATGTGTTAATTACTAAAATGGAGATTGGACCCACATGTTTTGGTCACGTTCTATGCTTGAGAACTATACAAAAGGGTTGAAAAAGACAATAGGGACTATACTGGGTGAAACTCGAACACTAAATGAGATGAACCTTTGTTTAAGATGGGTGGACAAGTCCAAAAGGAAAGGACATCAAAAGGAAGGCATCAATAACATTTAGACTGCTAATAACTATAAAAAGGGCTAACGAGAAATTGGAAAAAGGTAGCAGTCCCAGACATGGAGGACATATTAGCATTTTAAAAGACATTAAAGGGAAGGAAGGAGTTATGAAAAATGCTCCTAGTAAGTTATGCCAGAAAAATGGGAGATTTGGGAGAAGACACTGGATGCGGTGTGGCAAAAAGCAGAGATGCAAAAGATGTACTAGGTAAGGGAAACTAGATAGTTTTGGAAGAGATATTAAGGAACAATAGGAGGAGGAAATGAATAATTGGCATAATCTATATGCTGCCCGGCTGCAGAATGTAATTGTGATAGTAACAATGCAGGAATGGCGGTGTAACTTCCAGTCATGGGTCGGGCGTGATGCGGCAGTGGTAAAATGGAGACTAAGACTGTATAAGTAACAAGAGCCAACTTCTGGAAGATTTGGGATAAACCATGTATGATTACTGCATCAGAAACTGTAAAGGTGATATTTCAATAATAGTGCTTGTTTATATAAAAAAGAAACAGATGAAAAAAAGATTGCTGTTTTCATTGATATGAATAAAGTGAAAAGCTAATAACTTTCTCTAGTTGCTAACCTGCTACCTTTTGAATTTTTTTACCTGGATGTGTTTGCGAAACTGTGGTGCTCTTCTGTTTTTTGTTTATTGAAGGAACTCTATTTTTGCTGCAGTTAAGACAAGCAAGTACTTTTTTGCTTCTTAAAACAAATATTTAAATCAAACTTACTGAAGATGTGAGGACAAGTATTGATAATATTGACTTAAGCGAGTATGCTTGGAGAGTATTAATTTCCCAAATGGACTGAATAGAAATCTAAAATTTGATTTGGCATGGTGTATCTTAACTATGCCTGGATAAAACAACTGTAGTTGCATGTATTACATCCTGAAAAAAATGTAAAGAGAAAATTTTAACAGACAGAGATCTCCGCTCTTTCCCTAGTCTAGACCTTCTAGTAGACATTGTAACAATCTGAGTGAAGCTTGCAATTGGCTTTAAGTTTGCTATACAGAAAAGCTGTATTAAACCGACTTAAATATTATTTTTCACAAAAACACTGTGGTTGCTGCTCACAGTAAATTTTGCAGTATGTTAAAATGTACAGAATATGTCTTTTATATGGAGCTTTTCTCCCCGGGCCTCCGCTGAAAATGGACATATGTCCAATCAGACCTTCCCGGTCAACAAATGTAAAATAAAATAAAATAAATAAATAAATATGCAATTGCTTTTAGTAGAAATATTCTAGAGCAACTAAAAAGTGAAATGTCTTCTCAACGGCATGTGTATTTATAGTGCCTTGAAATGTAATTCCAGGTCAAAGGATGCACTTATTATCTTATTTGTACTACAGCTTCCTCTCAAATTTATGAAATCATCGAAACTGGAAAGTGTACATTCGGAATTAAAGTCAAACAAGAAATCCACTATCTGAGACTTTTCTAATCAGAGACCACAACTGTTACATGACAGTTTTGTCTTGCTTTTGAAATGAGCACAATGGACTGTAGTTCTGGGACACAGGTTTAAGCCCAAAATAACTTTCCCGTGGGACTGTGCAACTAGTGTTTGGAATTACATGTCAGATGAAGACAGAAATCAGTAACATCCATAGTGATAGGCTGAGGAAAGCTGTTAGACTTGTATGCTACAGCCTATTAAAAATTGATGCTGCATTGCATTGCACATGGGTACAGCTGCTTGTACATTTAATTTTACACATTACTTAATTTTTATTTTGGGTAAAGGGGATTACTAATTTAAATACACACGTATGTCGATGGTGGTTCAGTTGGTAATATAAAAGAACACGTTAAAACATGGTAACATTTCAGCTTTTGTCATTTAATTTTCAAGAGTGAAAGTTTGGAGATATTCATTACTATACAAATAACAGCTGATTCATTACAACAATCAATAGTAATTGTGATCTGCTGTAGGTGTAAATGACTGGTCTGGCTGATGGTTCTGTGTTATAGTGAAGACAAGTAATGAGCACTGTGTGTGTGTGTGTGTGTGTGTGTGAGAGAGAGAGAGAGAATGAGCACACCTGCAAAATAATCTTGGGCAATTTCCAAATTAGGTAAGACAAAACTGGAATCCCTTAGGCTATGAGCAAGATGTGTAAGATCTTGGGAAGTTGGTCACTTACCTGTTCTCTGCAGCTTATCAATGTAAAGTTGATTTGGGTGTGGCAGATACTGTCTACTACCCAAGACAAGACTGCACATCTGCCATCTATATTTAAGGTCAACCTCCCCTCATCTTGCATATTATTTGGGGGCAGTGGTGCAGACTGTAAGAGCATAGCTCTATCACAGATAATGGGTGGCAATGGGTGGGATTTAACTGCTTGTTCATCATATATAATTGGTTGCAGTGGTGTGTCTATATTGCAAATAGGATTTGTGAGGGTTGCAAAACAGGCTTGTCACTAACAACTATGTGTACTATTGTTGTCACAAGTTGCAAATATAGCAGCATGCCTTGCACAACAGTTATTTTATCTTTTAGTGACTGTAGTTAGGGAACAGACAAGATGAGCTCTTCAGAGTAGGAAAAAACTTAGTGTCACAGTTGACTATATATAAATTGAAAGGAATTCTACCTGCCAGCATGACCAAATACAACCAACTTGGGTGCATTAAAGTTTCAATCAACTGACCTTCATGGTAGCCTGGTAGCAGCTATGAGTGCAGACCTTACAACAAGATAACTCAGTCCACCCCCAGGTGATCCAAGATAGAGAGCTGGAGATGAAACATCTGGAGGTTGGAGATGAAACATCCAGAGGTTGGAGATGAAACATCTGGAGGTTGGGGCTACTGGTAGAATGAAATTGTTTGAGGTACAATGAGAAGTGAGAACAAAATGAATCTGCAGTTGCAGAAGAGGAAAACATAGTATCAGCATGAAGTGACCATGGTGCAAGAGATGGAGAAAGATCAAGAAGAAAAGAAAGACGGCACAAGTTTGAAAATATGAAATGGAACTGATACCCCATCACAAATGCCATGTGAGTAGCAGTGACTCATCACAAATGTCATGAGAGTAGCAGTGAGGGAAACCAAGCCCTGGAAGCCACAGCTCTTGTTAAGGTGCTTTCCCAGAATTAAGAAGGGGATAGATTCCATAGTGTTATTTGGACATTTGACCACATATGTAGTAATCATCACCAAACTGACCACGGATAATGGTTGAGGTGTTTTAATTCTGTGTTCATGGGCACAGCAGTGCAAACATTGATAAAAAAATGACTAACTGATAATTTGAAACAGCTGAAAATTCAAAATGCTATTTCGAATGTTTTAAGCTTATTCCTGAATCTTAAAGAAAAAAAAAGCTTAGAGAATACAGAAGAAAAGCACAATACAGAGTTATGACTTTATTGCAGAAACAAGAACTTACTGTAATAGACGAGAAAACAGATGTCAAGTTACTAGTTTTGAGATGCTCTGAAACTTTATGATAGGGAAACAAGCACTCAGATACTTTGTCTGAGGACAAGAGATTTGTTTAGCATGTCAGGAGTGTACTATTGCAGAGGAACTGGGCAAAAAAGGAAGACCTCTGTCTGGCTGTGATAACACAAATGCAGGAGATGAGTTTACCCAACAGTATGTATAGGTAACATGAAAACCATGAAGAGAATCTAAATTTCCACTGTAGGCTCCTCAGGCAAGAGGTGACTCATCAGTTTTGAGGACTTCCAAGATGGCTGTGCAGTTATCTGCAGCTTAATTTCAGCTCTCCCCATGTGAAAACAGTAACTGAGAAAAAAGGACAAGTTAAAATTATAAGCCTGCAAAAAATTCAGTTACTGGCTAGTAAGTGCACTGCCTGGATGCCAGCAAAGACAAAATTTGGAGAACCTGAAAATAATCAGACAGAAAAGGTAAAAAAAAAAAACTGGCTAGGAAGAATCCCATAGCTGTTAGCAAAAAGTAGTTCAGGCTTCAGCTTTGGCTCAAGAGATGGCTTCCAGAAATTAACAGGAAAAATAAATCAAATGTACTCATAGGTGATTTAAGTAAATGAAACAATGAAGGGATATATCAAATCAAGCAACAAAAGGCTGGAAAAAAACAGCAGAAGCTTTAAATGGTTATTCAGATGAATTGATACAACTCCAAAAATCAGATGTTGAAAAAAAAAGAAAAAAATGTCTAAGGATAAGGCTTCTCAAGAAGTGATGATTCAAAAAATAACAGAATTAAAAGACAGTGCACGGAGAGAAAAACTGAGATTTTCAGCTGCACAAGAGAAACTGGAGGGAACAGACTGTACTAATTCTATGAAAGCACAAATAAGCAACTGGACTGGTATTCCACATCAGTATTTGCTAATTGAAAGGGCACATAGAGAAAGCAGGCAAGACCTATATTAGTAAAGCTACAATCATATCAGTTGAAAAAGCTGATCCTGACAAAACTGTGGCAAAAAGAAAAAGTATTAAAACTGGAGACAGCAGAGTACTTGTGAAAATGATTATCTACTGTACACCAGCTGTGAAGATAGGAGGTATTTCCAGCCATGCCAGGAGAAGTAAGTCAGTGGATGTGTAACATATGCCTGCACAGCTAGCTGGAATTTTGTAAAGAATTATATGTCATATGTACATCAAACTTATTTGTACAGATACTTGTGTTGAAAAATGTACTTGTAAAGTTGCTTGTGTTAAAAAGGTACCAACAATCCGTCCTGACTGTATTGCAACTGAATTAAATGTGTATGTTTTCACAGAGGATACTGAAAGAGAAGAGGTTAATCTCAGTGCCAGCTAACTTTGAAAAATAGTTAACATTAAATTAGGCCATAAAGACTGTATCTTACAGTTCTGGTTGCAACCAGAGACAAAATGTCTGGGAAACCAAGTATTAGGAAGCCTACTTTATTGTCTCTGGCAGGGAGCTAATTGGTACTCTGGAAGGGTAGAGGCTTGAAAAAGTTAGGAGCTACAGCAGATTTGAACAGAGCTCTGTGTATGGTAACACATAGGTGCTAAAATCCTGGCAGCTTCTAGTGTTGAAGATAGTGTGAGAAACAGAGTCTGAATACCAGCTGAGATGTCATTCTGTAAGATATCCCAGAAATAATATTTAGATATTATATTGAGAAGTCTCTCAGTCAGACTGAGCAGTCTGTTTCTTGGAACCTGACATAGAAGGATCCCTCACCTACTTCATCTTGCCTTGCTGTAGTAAGTAAACCAGGGAATAGTAACCTTTAGATTAGTCAGGAAAATATAATGAGATTAGTTAAGTACTGTTTTTCTGTAACTGTGTGAATCAGTTCATCTGTGTTATTTTAACATTTCCTGTGATTGCAACAGTGGTGTTTACTGGAAATAGATAATTTGTATTTTCATGTTCTTTATTATTTATTATTAAATATATTTAAACTTTTCATTGTGGCTGGTCCTTTTAGAAAACCTTTAAGCTTTGAAAGTATTTGCATATATTTATTTGGTGACAGCTCTGGCCATTCCTGAAAGCCTTGCTGTTGGTCAAACTATTATATGCATTAGTATTAATTGTACACAATATAATTGGATACCCTTTTAAAAAACCTTATAATAACTGACTGGTGGCACTGAATCTACCTTATAGTGTGGAAAAAGTTGGTAGAGCAAGTAATCTGTGCCAGCCTTTCCCAAGTGTGTGTGTGTGTGTGTGTGTGTGTGTGTGTGTGTGTGTGTGTGTGTGTGTGTGTGTGAAAATTAAAGTTCAAAGAGTGTGTGTGTCAGCTACTTGGAGCAGGGACATTAAGCACTGGTTTCACAGAGAGAGTGGTGGAGGACTTGGCTTGAACACTCGGCTGAGAACTTAACTCTGCAGGTGTGCCAGTGGGGATCATTACTGGGGATTTGGGGAGAGACAGAGAGAGAGGCTCAGACCTTGGGCCAAGTGTGTTCCTGTGTGTTCTTAAGGAAAAGTGTGCTTGATATAGAGAGGTGTGCATCTGGAAATACTGAGTGTATCTATCTGTATTCTGAGTGAATGTCGTTCTCCAATGTCAGTGGTGAGGATTCAGGCTCCTTGATTACTAGCCCAGAGTGAGGATGCCACATATTGGTGAGCAGTGGTGTAGATATAAATTGAACTTCTGTAGCTTGTAGGCAGTTGTCAGTAAAGGAGGGTGTACTCTCAAGCACCCACAAGGTAAACCTTCAGAGTTTCATTTCACAACACTTCTATTTATTATTAGTTTAGTTTAGTCAAGGAATGCAGGCAAAGATGTCAGCAGAGGATTATGGCAAGCTGACAAAGAACCAGTTGGCCAAGGTGTACGAAGCCAAAGGACTGGTGCATGCCAACCTGACTAAAGATGAAATGATTTCAGCCTTAGTAACAGCTCAGACCAGCAAACAGGAGGATAACCAGTCTTTTGATGGGAATTTGCAGTCCTCAGAAACTGGACAGTTCACCTTTTCCTCAGACGACTTAAAAATTCATCTGGAGTTAAACAGACAAACTGGAAGCCAAACATTTGGATTTAGAATCAGCAGAGAGACTGCAGCATTTGTAGGCTGAAGAAAAGGAGAAACAGATGGAATTAGAATCAGCAGACAGGCTGTGGCAGGAGAAACAGATGGAATTAGAATCAGCAGACAGACTGTGGCAGGAGAAACAGATGGAATTAGAATCAGCAGACAGACTGTGGCAGGAGAATCAGATGGAATTAGAATCAGCAGACAGACTGTGGCAGGAGAAACAGATGGAATTAGAATCAGCAGACTGTGGCAGGAGAAACAGATGAATTAGAATCAGCAGACAGACTGTGGCTGGAGAAACAGATGGAATTAGAATCAGCAGACAGACTGTGGCAGGAGAGACAGATGGAATTAGAATCAGCAGACAGACTGTGGCAGGAGAAATAGATGGAATTAGAATCAGCAGACAGACTGTGGCAGGAGAAACAGATGGAATTAGAATCAGCAGACAGACTATGGCAGGAGAAACAGATGGAATTAGAATCAGCAGACAGACTATGGCAGGAGAAACAGATGGAATTAGAATCAGCAGACAGACTGTGGCAGGAGAAACAGATGGAATTAGAATCAGCAGACTGTGGCAGGAGAAACAGATGGAATTAGAATCAGCAGACTGTGGCAGGAGAAACAGATGGAATTAGAATCAGCAGACTGTGGCAGGAGAAACAGATGGAATTAGAATCAGCAGACAGACTGTGGCAGGAGAAACAGATGGAATTAGAATCAGCAGACAGACTGTGGCAGGAGAAACAGATGAATTAGAATCAGCAGACAGACTGTGGCAGGAGAAACAGATGGAATTAGAATCAGCAGACTGTGGCAGGAGAAACAGATGGAATTAGAATCAGCAGACAGACTGTGGCAGGAGAAACAGATGGAATTAGAATCAGCAGACAGACTGTGGCAGGAGAAACAGATGGAATTAGAATCAGCAGACAGACTGTGGCAGGAGAAACAGATGGAATTAGAATCAGCAGACAGACTGTGGCATTCAGTGGCTGAAGAAAATGAGAAGCAGCATCAACATGAGAGGGAGATGCTGACTCTTCACCAGGGTCATGGAGGTAATGGGGAAGGGAATAACGGGACCCCAGAAGGAATAAAAGTCAGTAAAATTCTACTACAATTTACAGAGGGTGATAATTTGATAGTTTTATTCATATATTTTAAAGAGTATGTAAACAGTATAATGTTAACCAAGGTCGCTGGGTACAGTTCCTGACCTCTTACTCCATGATACAGCTGTAACTGCTGTTTCTAAATTGTCTGATATTGATTGTTTAAATTATAATAAAGTCAAACGTTTACTTGAATGTTTTAAGTTAACACCTGAAGCTTACAGAAAAAAGTTTCATGAGCATAGACGCAAGGCAGATGAAAGTGTGTATGATTATATTGCTGAGTTAAGCACCTATTTTCATAAGTTGCTGAGTGGGTATCAGGTCACCACTTTTGAAGGGCTGATAGACCTTTCGGTGAGGGAACAAGCCCTTAGCATTTTTTCTGAGGACATGAGAATCTGGCTTGTAGATACAACACCACAAATGAGTTGGGGAAAAAAGGAGACCTATACTTAGCAAGCAGGGCATCACTGCACAGGAAAGGGATACACAGTGCTGCACATAGATATAAAGGAACCCATAGTGGGCAGCCTAAACCACCAGTAACAGGGGAAGCCACTAGTTCAGGTACACAGCAAGGATCAAGGGTTAAATGTTTAAATGTAACCAGTGGGGCCATGTATCATACACGTCCACAGAGGCAAGGTGGGGAACCAGCAAGTGTGAATAACAGTATGCCAGATGTAAGTTGTCTGGAGACAACAGGGTTACCAAACTATCACAAGAGGTTATATCCTATCTTGGTGGATGGAGAACAGGCCACTGCTAAGAAAGACACAGCCTCTGACATAACCAATGTGAATCCTGCAGTGGTTAAACAGGAGCAGTACTTGCTTGGGTAGTCCACTCCAGTCAGAGTTTAGGAGGGACCCCATTCCAAATGCCCTCAGCTAGGGGTAATATTGACTGGGAAGGTGGAAAAGAAAGCATGCAAGTAGGTGTATTTGAGGATATCTCTGCAGATGTCTTGATAGAGAATGATTTTGATAATGCAGTACCTTGTGGGCATTCAGTTACATGCAATCAGGCCTGGAGACAGGCATGTGGGTCTGGCAGCCTGGTGGAGACCCAGACAGACACCACATCTGAAGCCAGGGCTGGTGGTGTGGCTATTTTAGGGAGTGAGCTACACTGTAGCAATAAGCCTGAAGGTGAGCCACATCTGCTGGTAGGTACTGATGTTCCCTTGGACAGAGTGACTGCAAGGGCAGAGGTGATTGTTAGTACCCAGGCTGACAGTGAGGCACTGCTGTCAGAGGATACCAGACTTCCTGTGGAAGAGGAGCTGGGAAGAATCACAAAAGTACAGCTGACACAGGCTCAGCTCTCAGACCCTGTATTACAAGGCTTGAGGGAGGTAGCTAAGGAGGCACCTGATTTTCAAGGAAAGGGGGAATTGGTATATTGGAATAAAGGGTTACTGTACAGAGAGTGGAATGCTAAGGGAGGGCTAGAGGGTAAGGTAATACAGCAGTTGGTAGTGCCTAGAGCCTACCATCTGGCACTTCTAGCCATAGCCCATGACATTCTTTTTGCAGGTCATATGGGCATAAAGTGTACCAAGAGACATATTATGCAGAATTTTTATTGGCCTGGGATTGCAAGAGATGTAAGAGGGTACTGCAGGACCTGTGAGCAGTGCCATAAAGTAGGCAAGGCAGGAGACAAGGACAAAGCTCATTTGATGCCTTTGCCTGTGACTGAGGAGCCATTTCAGGGAGTAGATATGGATATTGTGGGGCCTCTGAGTACCCCAAGTTCAACAGGGAAGAACTATATCCTAGTGGTAGTAGATTATGCTACCAGATACCCTGAGACAGTGACTCTGTCCTCCATTGAGACAGAGAAGGTGACAAATGCTTTGTTAGAGATTTTTCAGCAGGGTAGGTTTCCCAAGAGAAATACTGACTGACAGAGGTGCCAGTTTCATATCAGACCTGCTGGCTTGTCTGTGGAAGTGCTGTGGGGTGAAGCACCTAAAGACCACCCCCTACTATTCCCAAACTAATGGTCTTGTGGAGAGGTTAAATGCTGCTTCACTAAAGACCATGCTACGGGCATTTGCAGACCAGTTTAAGAGAGAGTGGGACAAATATTTGCCCCATCTTCTGTTTGCTTACAGAGCGATACCCCAGGAATCCACAGGTTTTTCACCCTTTGATTTGCTGTATGGGCACAGCTTCTGGGGGGCCTTTAGATTTGATTTGTGATGAGTGGGAGGGTGAGTGTGAATCCCACAAGGAGTCTGTTGTGGCATATGTCCTAAACCTCAGGACAAGGCTTAGGGAACTCATAGGCTTGGCCCAGGAATAACTGGCAGGAGCCCAACAGCAGAAAACATTCTGGTATGACAGGAATGTTCGAGCCCGGGAGTATGATGTGGGATAACAGGTGATAGCTCTCATTCCTGTCAGACACAAAAAGCTGCAGCAGCTTGGGAAGGACCCTTCAAAGTGGTAATGAAGGCCAGTGATGTTAACTGCATGGTAGAACTGCTAGGCTGGAGGCAGGGGCACAAACTGTACCATGTTAACATGATGAAACCTTACCATGATAGGGAGGCCCTGATGCTAAGTATTTGCAGTAGGAGGCAGGAGAAGTCTGAGGGGGATTTATAGCTACAGCAAGCCAGCCAGCAAAATGCCAAGTTACTATGGTGGAGCCTAGGGTTGCAGACATATGATATGACAGTGCAGCACTGGAGTGGGGTTAGCAATGCAAAGGCAGATGGACTCTCAAGACAGGGTATGGGATAATGTAATCCCAGATAGGCTCATTCCTCTCAAGCAACGTTTCTCAAGGGGCAAGTGAATGTCCCTCTCCAGTGTCAGTGGTAAGGATTCAGGCTTCTTGATTATTGGCCCAAAGTGGGGACGCCACACCAGCAATCAGGAAGGTAGGTGTGAGATTCAAGCTGCTGTATCCAGCTATCTTCAGAATATTCTTCCTGTGGGATTAAAGAAATTGCTTGATGCAGAACAGGCTGAGGAAAAAGTTTATCCATCAAAAGTGAGCCAACAAACAGAAGAAGACTCTGCTTCTCATTCTTCTGAGAGACTTTGCTGTAAAATATTTTACAATGTCGCAAAGGAAATGCTTTAGAGACAGAAAAGAACAAACAAGTTGACTAGAAGAACCGGGAGCATCTTGGACTTGAACCAAGGTTTAATGTTGAAAGATGGAGACGATCAAGAAGAAGAAGTCCAGTAGCACTGAAATTAGTGAATACATAGGAGACTATAAAGCATCAGTCACATGCATGAAATATGGCTTTTGCAACAAAAAGTGACTGAGAAAAGACTTTCTTAAACTTGTGGGTAGACTGTAAATCACATACACCACATTGAGTCATTAATATTTAGAAGAAAGAGACAACTGATTTATAATGTTTGGAACTGGGAGTGTGTCAGTGTGTTTTTTGATGTAAAATGCTTGCAACCAGGATTGTGTCAGTGTGATTTGTTTTCATTTATATAAATGTATGACTGCATATGTAGTAAGCAATGCTTTAATAAAGATGTTTTTTGTTAAAAAAAGGAAAAAAGAGATAACTGTAAGGAAAACATTTTGTGTTCTTATTAGTATTTGTATAAAGCAACTTGAGATATAAACTGCATGTAATATTGTAAAGGAGTTTTGAGAGAGTGTGCAGTCAGGATTATTTTAAATGTGGGGGGAGTCTTTTCATATTAAAGAAATTATACAAGTACCTTTTTAGTTGTAAGAAATGTAGTAGGCTTTACAGTGTAAAAAGAGATAAAAGGCTTGTCAGAAGCAAGTTTAAGTTTATACAATGCTGTGATTTTGATCTGCTGGGATGGGGAGAGGTATAAAAGTGCATTGATTATATTACATGTGAAATTAAGATGATAATTTCTATTGTTTTTACGAAGGTGGGTGTCTAGATTATTGTCTTGGCTTAAGCTATAAATAAGTTTTTTGTAAGCAAACAGGCTTGAAAAAGAAAGACAAAATGATGAAAGCCACGGAAATTGCTAAGCTTCTTGCATCTGCAAAGATATTAGCTTGTTTTTTTCCATTAGCAAATGTTCTCAGTAAGACACAAGAAGTCTGCAGCTGAAGGCAGTTAGGGAAATTTTGTACATTCTATTCTGAGTGAAATCTACAAAGATTCCTTCATGCATCTACAATGTTGTTAGCTCTTTTTTTCTCTATCCTTGCTTACTATTATACATGGAGACAAGGTGTCTGCAGATGCAAGCAATCTTGAGAGTTCTAAGCATTCTCTGCTGAGGGGAATACAATTTTTAAAGGTACAGTGGCAAGCAGTTTGGTGAAAAATAATGTCTGAAATTATGGGAATATGCAAATAAGAAATAGTAACTTCCCCAGCAACTTTAATACTATAATGCATTTAATAGAACGGTGCATAGTTTCTTTTTATTTAAAGATGACTATTGCACTTTTCTTAGGGCTAAAAGTTAATGATTTCTGCAAGTATACAAGCTAATTTTTTTAACATCTGGGAGGGGGTATTCTGAAAAATTATTAATTTTTTGGGGGGTTCATTAAAGCAAAAAGTATTGAAAATGTGACATAGGTTCAAACAGAGAAAGAATAAACAACCATATAAAAGATCATCCTGCCAAATATTAGCTTGTGCATGAAAGACAAGTTGTAAATACACATTCAAAAAATGCCAAGTATAATAAGTGGGAACAATAGCTTTTTATCATTATGGCTATACTATCCATAGTAACTTGAAATGTAAATGGCCTTACAGGTATAGACAAAAAGGAAATAGTACTGAATTATACTATGAAATGCCCAGTGCAAATAGCAAAGCTGCATGAGATACATTTGAAAATAAATTAATGTAAATTTGACAAAGAAAGGATTTTAGGGTGGATATTCTGCAGAATATGAGGGACAAAGGAAAAGGGGAATGATAACACTGATTGTTAGAGGGCCTCCGGTAATGTTAGAAAGTAAAATAAAAAAGCAGTAATAGTAGATTTGTGGCAGTAAGGGGTTATGGGCAAGGAAGGAGGACTATGCTGACATATATTTATATTCCACCAAAACAGCCTCATATAGTTTAAGAAAGCTGGGAGAAATAATTAGCTTTCAGCAGGGAATATTATTTATAGATAGGGACTGGAACTTGATTTACAATAGTAATGATGCATCAGATGGTAGATTTCAGAAAAAAAGTATGAAAACATTTGGTATGGAAGACATGAATTCAGTAGTAGGAACTTGGACAGAATGTATATATTATTATTAGACTGGATAAAAATTATATTTCACAGGGATATGTGCATTTAATTGAAAGCTTTGACATACATTCAATAACTATTTCAAATCATGCACTGATAAAAACTAAGATAAAAATGCAGGGCAATAAAGTACAAATGAGACACTGGCATTTTCCCACCTGCCTTTCAAAAAGAGAGGAATTTAAGGAATGAATAGTGGAAATTATGAAAGAGTTACTATGGAAGACATCAGTTTTATCAGAAGAGATAACTAGCAAGTAAAAAAAAAATGAAAATGGAGTTTAAACATATGGTAGAAATAAGAGAGAAAGAAATATGGTTTAGAAGTAATGGACATTATTTAGAGGAGTTAACAAAAATACTGCAGACTAAGGGGAATCTCACAGAAAAAGAAGAGGAGCAACTGCAGAGTGCAAGAGAGGAGTATTTGGATAACATGTATGAGTTTAGAAAACTTGCTGTTAAACAACTATTTCTTGATAATACCTCCAGAGCTCAAAAACTTTTAGCAGGATGACTTAGGCAAGGGAAAGCAGAAAGGGTTGCCACCAAACTTTGGCAGCCTATAATAAATCAATAAATAGAGATCCTATAGGGATATTAGAGATACTTTGGAAATCTTATACCAATTTGTATAAAGCAAAGAAATATGGAAACCGAGAAAGAGCATAAATGGAAATATGTATTGAAGACCAAATTATGCCAATATTAGAGGAAGATGAGGCTTAACAATTAATAGTTAAGATAGGAGGAGACGAGATAAAGACTGTGATGTATAATTAATCTGCAGTGGAAGTCTCCAGAAACAGATGGTGTTCTGTGGAGGTATGGCAGTTAGGAGGGAAGAAAGTGATAAAGATCTGGAAGATTTTGTTCAACAGTATTTTAAAAGGAGAGGAAGCACTTGCATCTAATAAGAAATTGGCTGTGGTTATATTACCCAAAGAGGGCAAAGACCCATCAGTCCTAGCTTCAATTAGACCCATTTCAATTTTAAGCCATGATTATTAAGTGTTTATGTCTATACTAGCTAAAAGAATTCCAAAGGTGTTGCCAAAATAGATAGATATGAATCAATGTGGTTTTGTGGAGGTGAAGCAAGAGTGACCTATTTCCCATTTGTTTGCTGGCTGAAGTGAACGTTCAGTGAATGGCTATTTGCTGGTTTGTGTTCGATGAATGGCCATTTGATGGAATTAGTTTTCAATTAATTAATATAGACCCGCTGTAAACTATGCACTGACACACAAACTGGTGCAGCAATACCCATATTTATGGGGACACACTAAAATTAAATATTTAGCAGTATGGATTAAAAAGGATTCTGTTATGCTAGCTGAGGATATGTGGGAAGAGACAAAACAAAAGATAAAAAACTGAGAAAGTGGAAGCTGGTGTATATGGATATGGATATCAGGATAAAAGCAATGAAAAATGTTTTTAGACTCTTAAATTTTATATACAGGTCAGGCATATGTTTATCAACCAGAGGAGAAGTTGTGGACCATAATTAATAAAGAGTTGAAAGATTTTTTTTTTTTTTTAAGAAGGGAAGATGGCAAGTGTCAAGTGGGATAAGTTGATCCCCCCAATAGAACCAAGTGGTTTAGGATTACTTGATTTGAAATGATATTTTAGAGTTACACAGTTAAGGCTCAAATACATAACTCAAGCAGAGAGCTATGGTTCAAAGTGGAAAGGGATGATGATGACGTGGGGGGGGTCAAGAATTAAGGAGAGAGTGGAATTTTGCATGCAATTCCTTAAGTAGAATGATCACAGCTATACAGAATATTATATTCATGAAGTAGCAAAAAGTATCATAAAAACTAAGCCAACATGAAAATGGGGAAGGGAGATCCTGCTGAGTAGAATAACTGCAATTAGGGGTACAGATAATACTCAAGAGGGGCTGGAATTTCCTGAAGGAAACTGGCAAAGAAACAAACAAATGTATTGTGAGTAAATAACTAGAGAGGGAAAGATAACAGAATGGGAAGAGGCTAAGAAGAGATTTGGACTGCAGGAGACATACAAACTGCCTTCCCTATCAGAGATTGATATCAGAGTATAGGCAAAGAGAAAGGGATCAGGGAATCCTAAGAGAAACACCTTCTCTGCTAGAGCTTTTATTTGAATCTAGAAAAGAAGCTGCTGATAAAAGGAATAGTTAGTAGGGCATATAAAATATAGCACGATAAATATAGGGATCAATCAGAGGAGGTTAGAAAAGACTGGGAAGAGACGGAGAGACTGGACAAGCAAACAGTGGGGGGACATATGTATGGGTCCCAAAATATGCAATAGAACCTGGAAAATCTAGGATTTTTACCTGGAATTGTTGCATAGGTATTTGTATACCCCAAGCAGACTCCAAAGATTTTTCCCCAGGTAGATGGCAAATGTTGGAGGTGTGATGTTGAAGAAAGAAATAACTTGGAACCTATATTTTGGGTGTGTAATGTGTTGGCAGATTTTAAAAATTCCCTATGGACTACTCTGTCGGAAATATTGGGTGAGCAAGTGTGTGTAACTAAGGAAATTATTATTTTTTTAACTGGGATACAGGATCTGAACTGATTACTTAGACACAGTAAAGCCTTGTTAAGGTTAATTCTGGTGGCTGCCAGAAAAGCAATTACTAGAAAATGGAAATCAATATTCTGTAACAGAGATTAAAGAACAGGAAGTGGGATCTTTAGAAAAGGGTAGGAGTGCATTACATAGAAAAAATGGAAATTGTGGGAATGATACACACAGAATAATGTTTTGAAAGAGGGTTGAGGTTTAAGGGAAGGCAGGAATTGAGCAATTTATGTAAAGATGGATTGATGGTAAGTGTATTTAAAACATGTATGGGATGTATAATGTTTGTAACTGTGAATGTTATTGTGGTTTGTGTCCTTTTATATAAATGTATGTTTGCCTATGTCTTACATGATAATTCAATAAAGGTATTAAAACAGTCTTGGGAAGACTATTAAGGTAAACAAATTTCAGGTAGGAATGGCAGAAGTAACATACTTGGTCACTGGGATAGTGGTAGCAAAATATGTCCACAACTTGCCAAATTGGGAGTATATGGCCTACTTCTGTCACAAAAAAAGGAAGAAGGGCTGTTCCTTGACACAGCAGGACACCACAGAAGGTTTGTATTCACTATATTACCATAGCTATTTTATTCATGGGCCTTACCCATAAAACATGCCACATAAGGTTATCTAGACACTGCTTTGTCAGCAGTCTTTATAGAAGCTCACAAAATACTTTAGGGTACCCCTGTACCAGCTTGTCCTGAGTACAGCCAAAAATAGCATACATGTGGATGCATCAAATTATATACTGGGGCTGTGCTTTATCAGGTCTCTTCCAAAGTAGAGTGTCCACTAGTATATCACAGTCATAAATTCCAGTTTAGGGAAGATTCATATGCAGTGGTTTGAAATAATTTGGGATCTCCAAGAGTTTCACCTCTACCTGTAGAGTAGAAAATGAGTCATAATATTTCAAAGGGGTTACACAGAGCCAGCAGGTAAGATGGAATGCTGTTTTAATGGGAAATGGGGTTATAGTCATACAACAGAATAATCCAGCACCAGATTAGTACTAGTAATGCACATCACAAAGCTGACCAGGTACTCAGTCCTATAATTTAAAAATATCTGTAAACCTCCAAACTGCATTGCTTGATGGTGACACAAGATAAGTTATTGAATCTAAGAAGTGTGACAGGTTGAATGAAGCTTTCAAATTTCTGTCAGTATTAAGCTGAATCAATTATTATTATTTAATGAAAAATAGTGGCTGTTGCTTTCAGTAAATATTGCGGCATGCAAATATATAAAACGTGAACTACATAAAACATGTAATCACTTTCACTGGAAATGCAGCAGGTCTGGTAAAAGTGAAACAATCTTCTCAAACATGCACATATTTGTAGTGCCTAAAGCTTAATGTTTCTTGAAATGTTACTCTGGGTCAAAGGATGTATTTATTTATTTGGACTATATATTCCTCTCAGTATTATATGACTGTAAAGTCTGGAAACTTTACACTCAAAATTAAAAGCCAAGTAGGAAATGCAGAATTTATAATCTACTAAGTTTTTAGTACAGAGTGACAATAAAGTGCCAGTTTTTGCCTTGTTTTTAAGCAGGCAAAATGAAATACAACTGGAACATATGCTTAAACCTGGAATTCCTTGCCTATGACCTGAAATTACTGCTTGGACTTGGAAGACAAAGAGATAGAAATTAGTGAAATCCTCAGCTACTGATAGTGCGAGGACCAGATAGATTGTCAAATTTATCTATGAAATTTGTAGATTAAGCTAGTTATTTTGCATTTCATTATGTAGCTGAACAACTGCTTGAGTATTTAATTTCACAAAGTATATTACCAAGTTTTTAAAAAAAATAGTTCAAGAGCTCCATTAACTTAATTTCAAAAGCAGGTGGTTTATTTATCAGTATAAGGGTATGTGATCACATTTGAAATCTCATTTATTGGTATCTGCCCTTTAAATATATTTAACTGGGAAAACAGTATCACAGCACATAAAATGTAGGCTTTTCTATACTTCCTTTAGACATCAGTATATGCTAGTGTTAGTAGTTAGACCACAGTGCTCACTTTTCATTGACCAGTATACTATTGCAGTCTGTGTTTGTGAACACTGCTGTTATATTATGCTGATCTTTGATACAACCAACCTTATTTGAACTTTACTACTGTATTTGACTGTAAAGACAATAATATTACAACATGTGGGAATGAACTCTTCTACACGTATATGCTAGAGTGTACATACTAGTGCTGATTTAAAAGCTGTGTCTTGTACTGAGGTAATTTTACATTTGAAAACTGGTCTAGCTTGGTTACCCCTGGTGAGTATAAGAGCTAGTGTTGGTGCTGTTTCTAGCTTATATTACTAATAGAAACATAACAGCCCTAACTCTTCAATGGTCTGTGAAATCTTGCAGTCTTCCTTATACTTGTCATGTTTGAGAACCAACATGGCTTGAACTCTGCTAGTGGATTTGACTGATGCAACAATCCAACAACATCTGGAAGTAAACTTTTCTGCACTTATTAAGTATGCCAGTACTAATTTAAAGATTCTGCTTTGTGCTGTGGTATTTCTGCACTGAAAATGGTCTAGCTGGTTCCCCCCGAAAGAATAAGGGTTACTGCTGATTTTGCTTCTTGCATGTATTTCTAGTGGTTACATAATATTGTTCACTTTTCATTAACCTGTGTGATCTTGCAGTCTGCTTTAAACTTGACTTGTATACAGTCGCTGACACTCTATCATGCTATGTTTTGACATGGCCAAATTACCTTAAACTGCAACATCTGGGAATTGATATGTAATGGGTTTGCAGACTACACAATACATCAGTAAAGTACAAGTACTGGTCTTTTTAGGTATCCTCCAACCCCTATTACCTAAACTAGTACACCCTACTGATGATCTGTGCTTAGGTGCATGTGGTGACATGTTGCAGCACCTTCCTAGTGACTGTCTTATTCATAGGTTCATAAGTTCATAGGAGATTACTAGGTTAACAGCTTAAGAGCCATTACAAGCTTAGCCAATATAACCCCATTTTACCCAATATATGCCCCCTAGGGGCTAAAGGATGGCATGGATTTGTCCTTAAAACTTGAGTATCTTACAGACTGACCCTGTCCATAAGGGGCATAGGCATTACCCCAGGTGTGAATTTGTGATTCCCCATCCATTGATCCAAACTATGTGTGAAGAAGGCCAGGGAAGGGCTATGCTTAATGTGAATAGGAAGCCTGTTCCAAAGAGGGGCATTTTCTGAGACACACATCTGTCTCTCCAGTATATTTTTTTTGAGTCGCTGACTAAGTTTAGATCTCTAGATTGGGTGACCCTTGTGCTGTTTGACTTATGGATGTGTAGCAGCTCCATCAGGGCTGGATTTGTGAGTGCCTTGTAGGTCAGGCATAGGCTACCCCTCAATAGTCAGAGGGAGACAGAGTAAAAGGATAGGGCTTTTAGTGTATCCACATAGTTCACGTTGTTTACACCCTATATTTTCTTTGTGAGGATCCTTTGAGGTTGCTCCAGCTGCTGTAAGTGCCTAGTCAAGTTCATGCCAAATGGCGCATTGTACTTGACTGTTGGTCTAATGAGGGCTGAGTACAGCAGGACTATAATTTCCTTGGGACTAGATTCCATACCTTTACTTATAAGTTGTGCAAATTAGAAAAACTTCCTCACCCACTGTGGAGACATAGTGGTCAAAGTTCAGCCTACTATATATCAGTGTACCTACAGCTCTCTCCTGAGTTTACTCTTAGGGGCCATTATTGATGTAATTTGCAAGAGTATCTGACTTGCCGAAATGTTTGATAATACATTTTTTGCATTTAGTTTTAGGACTTGGCTCTGGCACCAAGCATTCATCTGATCTAGACCCTCCTGAAGGATATCTACATCAATGATGATTCAATGATTGCCCGCAGCTTGCAGTTTTTTGGGAAACTTTGTCATTCAGAGGCCTTTCAACATTAGCCTTGACTTCAGAGAAGTATATTCCAAACAGGAGTGGTCCCAGCACTGAGCCCTGTGGCACACAACTAATAACTAGCCTCTTGCTGGATCTGGATTTACCCACTTTAACCACATGTCCTGTCCATGAGCCAATTGGCTATCCATCTGGTGATGGAAGGATTTATGCTCAGTTTTATGAGTTT
The DNA here is from genome assembly GCF_019279795.1 of Protopterus annectens. Taxonomy (NCBI): domain Eukaryota; kingdom Metazoa; phylum Chordata; order Ceratodontiformes; family Protopteridae; genus Protopterus; species Protopterus annectens. The sequence goes on along the minus strand of NC_056739.1, from coordinate 124,487,404 downwards.
ATTTATAATACCTGAGTGGAGAACTGTGTCAAATGCCTTGGCCAGGTCGTGGTAGGTGGTATGTACTATTTTATCCTCATCTATGGCCTTAGTCATTTTTTTTTAAAAATCTACCAGAGTCAGAAGGCATGCCCTGCCCTTGACAAAGTCAAATTGTATCAGGTCCAGTGTTTGGAGGTTTCTGATATCATTATTTATCAGGTCAATAATTATTTTTCCATGGCCTTACATATAACACTAGTCAAATTTATGGGTCTGTAACTTCCTGGGTCAGCAAATGGCCTCCCTTTATGCAGAGGGATAACTGTTACTGTCTTCCACTCTATCAAGACAAAGCCAGTCTGGAGGCTATGGTTAAACAGAGATCCTAATGGGCCTAATAAGTCCTGTTTTAAGCTGTTTAAGGGCCAACCTGGTATACTGTAAGGTCCCATTGAAACCACATTTTTAGCTTTAAAGAATGCAGTCGAAACCTGTTCTTTGATGATAATTGGTGGTGGAGTAGTGGTGGGTATTTTTTGGAGGAGAACTGGGGGTAATGGGGAGGTGAAATTTGAGCTGAATTTGTCCATCAGCAGATTTGCTATACCTTCTGGTTGAGTATAGGTGATGTCATCTATAACTAATTCTGCACATTGCTGAGTGGTGCCCTTAAGATTGTGGACATAAATGAAAAATGTCTTATGGTTATCTTTAGCTTTGGAGGCTATTACTTCAAAGTCTACCTCATTTGTTTAGACTAATGAGGGAGGTTTTTCTGTGTTGGGCAAATTTCCTCTTACTTAGTCAGGATTTTCTTTCTTTTGTGTAGTGGTTTGACCTCAGTTTATTTTGGTCTGGTACAGCCATGCTATTTCTACACAGTTGTTTATATGGTCATACAAATCTTTTGTTTATACCTCTGCATAGTTTCTGTGTTTTCTGTATGGATTTGGAGAAAGCTTGGGAACTATGCCATTCTTTAATAGGTGGTAATTTACGTTAGAGAAATTCTTAATTTTTTTGGGGTTGTGTGTGTGTGTGGGTGTAGTAGTTTTACCTTTATTTCAAGGGACACTTCTTTGTGACCTGATCTTGCCATTGAGCTCATCACACTGGCAGGGGGTGGGGGTGCATGTGCAGCACTCTCCCATATTTGTTAGTACCAAATCTAGGATAGTTGTTCCGCTAGTAGGAGTGGAGACTAGCTACTCCAGGGCATTTGAATTACAAAGTCAAGAAATCTTTGGACCTGCATGTTAGTGGTCACGTATGCCTTCCAATTAATGGAGGAGTAGTTAAAATCACCCATGAATATGGTATTAGGGTGGATGGTGAGTGATTCTAGTACCTTCAAGTATGATGTATGGGTTTCCTGGTTCATGGTGGGGGACCTGTAGCCAGTATGAATATGGTAATGGATTTTTTTTCCCCATGATTAGTTGGATATGGAGTAGCTCATTGTTTGATGAGCCTTGAGGTGTGATTATCCTTTATGCTGATAGGTACACCTCCACATTTTGCTCTTTCCTGTTCAGCAGGTGGTCGGAGCATATGAAAGGCTTTATAGCCGTGCACTGCCAGAGTGCTTTCCATGGCTTTAAAGCATGTTTCAGTAACTGCACAGATATCAGCATCCAGGATGAGGGCAGCTTCCAGGGATTGCAGTTTCTTGTTGAGACTCCTAGCATTGAGCAGTAACACCTTTAGCTTGTCATGAGTAGCTTTTGTTATGCCGGAAGGTTTGTCTGTTTGGAAAGGCCTAAAAAAGGCATGGGAGGTGGATAATGTTTTGGCCATTATCCAAAAGCCTAGTGGTGACAGGTGAATACCATCTCTTGCAAAGCAGAGTGGCCTATCAACCATGTCTTCCCAGGCTGACAAGTATTGGACCCCTTTGGAATGACACCAGTAGCTAAGCCAATTGTTAAAGTCAATAATTTTCTGCTGGTATTGTGTCATCATCCTTGAAGACAGTAGAATATTGCTCAGTGCTAGGCACATACCTGCCTGTGACACATATTCTGACAGTTCAATCAGATCTCTCTTCATATAGTCCACGGAAGTATGTCTCAGGTCATTCACGCCCATATGGACTATGACTGAGTCATACTGGCACTTAGGGATAAGTGACATGAGTGCTTGTGTGATCTGGCAGATCCTGACCCCGACAGGCAACTAACTGTAACCTAAAAAACAACGCCAATTCCACAGAAAGATTTAATGCAGCTTAGCGCCTCGGCATAATAGCCTTCAATGAGCATAAATCGATAATAGTATCGATGTCGTAAGTATTACAACAATTAAAACATTTAGATGGTTATTTTTATTTTATTATTTTTTTTTTGAGATAGTCCTACTACCCATTTTTTTATTAATTTCTAACTTCTTTTGTCTCTATCTAATTTCTTTTTTTTAACTAAACTAACCAGATTATTAAAGGAATTAAAGCCATGGGGGCATTTCATGCCCCCTTGTTTGCATAAGTATATTTTATACTAATTTTTATTAGAATATGTTTATTAAAAATTATTCTAAAAATTATGTTCTTTTTTTTAGACGAGGTTTTATTATGATTTTTTTTTTTTTTTTTCATTTTTATTAATTTTTATTTTTTTATTTTCAGATTTAAATAATAATAAATTTAATTTTTATTTTTTTGGCTTTGGTTGGTAATAAAGTTAGATATACAGATATCTTAGCACAACAGGAATTATGAGACAGATAAGAAAATATATCGTATAATAATTGGAAAACATGCTCACCTTGGAACTAGAACTTACCTTCACATCTTCACCTACACATTATTAGATATGATTATGAATATATCTATTAGATTATGGAAAAAATAATAATGAATAATCTAGAAAAAATATTAATGATTATTATAATGTTTTTATAATATGATATATATTATATATTATATATATTAATTAATTATTAAATAATATTGATAATAATATAATAATAATAATAATTATAAATTTAAATTATAATTGGAATAGATATTTATTATAAAAAATATATATATAATAAAATATATTAAATATAAATATATAAAAAGCAATCAAGAAATTAAGGATATTTAATTTGTTACTACTTATAATATATTTAGTAATAAAATTTATAATTTTAAATAAAATTATATGTAATTTGAAATTGTTTATTATTCTTATATTTATTAAAATAATCCTTATATTCCTAAAACTAAAAAGAAAATTTAATAATTCAAAAAAGGTCAAAACCTATAATAAAAATTAATTATATAAAACCTATAATAGTTGTTATATATGTATACATGTAATAACGTGGCCATTGTATATATGTAAATGTAATATAAAATTAAATAATATAATATAAATATATTAATGGTAATTTTGTTTATTTGTTGTTAATGTTTTTAATGTTAATTGTGTTAATTGTATGTAATTATTATATTATAATTTATTGTAAATTATATAGGGAAAAAAAATAAAATTAAAGCGAGAAAGCAAAAACTAAAAAGATAGATAGAATATAAAAAAATTAGTGATTACTTTTAATATAAATGAAGGGTGAATGTGTATGTTCTGTGAATTTGAATGTTGTAATGTGAAAAGTGTTTGTTAAAAAGCTGTTGAATTTAAAAAAAAAAGCTGAAAAAGATTTGTGTTATTACATTTAAAATGTTTGATGTAATAATGTGCCTTAAAGCTTAAAATTAATTAAATAATTGCAAAAATTTATATAAATTAGTTTTAAAAAAATTTTTTTGTGTTTTTGTAATGTTTTCTTTAATATTTGTAATTGATTTATTGATTGTGATTGTTGTATTGTTTTTTGATTGATGTGATTTATAGGTGTTTATGTATGTGTTTTATTGAATTATGCCGGTATTTTGATATAATTTAAAGGCTTTTTCTTATTGTGGCTTAATCTTTCTTTGGAATTGGCGTTGTTTTTGGCTTTGGTAACTAACTGTAACCTTCCTCTTATCCAGCCTGGTAAGAGGGACATCAGTGTGTCTCGCAATGGAGTCTCCTATGACCAGAATATTGGGTTGTGGTGTGTTTCACCTTATGGGATTGGTAGCTGAGACACAAAGAGATGTGTCTTTATGTGTTGCTATTGGAATTGTCTTGTTTTTGTACATGCAAGGTTTCTCAGGACTGCAAGTGAGAGATCATCGAGGTTTAGGTAAGTTACATGTGAGCATCTATACATATGTGGGTCTATGTGTGTAGTCATTTGTGGGTGGAGTGAGTGATGTGTGTGAGTCTCTGACAACCATTTTGTTGCTTTTTGTGTCTGTATGTGTGTGTCTTGCTCCAGTGTCAATGTGTAACTACATCTCTCACATGCTGTATTTGTCTGTTCGAGAATTAAGTGGTTGTCAGTCTACATAAGGCAATTGTTACATTGTTTCAGGATGCCCATGTCCACCAAGCTGGATGCAGAGATAGCAGGAAATTGGCCATTCATGGTGGCAGTTCCTAATGTGTACTTGCAAGGGATTGGGGGGGGTGTAACCAGATGATGGAACAGCGGTTACTTGGTGTAATCTACAGCTAACCTGACCAGTGATGTTGCCTAGCAACCACGCCAGATACTCTCTGAGCAGCAGTCGTCCTGGGTGCTATAATAATGGGGGGGGGTGTAACCAGATGATGGAACGGCAGTTACGTGGTGTAATCTACAGCTAACCTGACCAGTGATGCTGCCTAGCGCCCAAGCCATATGCTCTTTGAGCAGCAATACTCCTGGGTGCTATAATAAGGTAAGGTAGAACTAAACATTCCTAACTAAATGCGCAAATGCTGCTCACCGCACAAACTAGCTGACTCATGAGGTGTCCTTCATGGGGGAAATTAAACTTTTGGTGATTGCTTGTATAGAAGGCACCAGTGACCACCACTGAGTGAAGAGCAGCTTTGTACAAATGTAACTATTCTTCACACGCCATACAATTTGGAATATAGGCCCCAGTGAGCACCTGAGTCTAGCTGCACTTGGGTGTATATGGCTGCAGATTGTGGCACTCACTGCCCACTGTTGACATTACAGTTACCTTTGCTAATTCTTGCTCCCAGTTAAATATTTTGAAACTGTAGCTAATTGTTATCCTGCTGTGCCGTATCTGTGCTGTGGGTGATTGTTTACTGATCGGTAATATTGCATTCTTGCTGTGATAGTATAATTTTGCTGTGCTACACTGTATACTTGTTGTGGGTGATTGTTTACATTTTGATATACTGTAAACTTGCTGTAATAGGATGGCACACCTTGTTGCATTACTTCTACTATTCTGCAATGTATTTCTTACTCTGGTACCTGAGCCTGTTATAGATGCTTTGAGTACCGTTTTTTTATGTTAACATCGCTGACTTCATGTCCCAGTGCTTGCACTCAATGCACCATCATTGCAGTTTCAGTGACATATTGCAGGTGACCTGCATTAGGACAGTCTCACAAATGGGAGAGCACACCTGTATGCAACACGGAAGTATTTACTCTGTGACTGGGTTCAAGGGGGCTTCACCTGCAGACACTCTGTGGAGTGGATAGATCAAGCGATACCAACTACAGCCTCTGGGGTATTTTACCAAGACCTGATCTCCATCTTTTGTTGCTCACATCTCTTTTTAAGTGAACTGGGCAGCAATAGGACAGGCTTCGTTTAGTGGACACCTGAGAGATTTGATTCAAATACAGGAAAAGATTATAGAAAGGTGGGATTTAATTAAAGAGAAAATAAAGAATGAAGTAAATGATCAGAGGCTAATAGAATGGGAAATATGAAACAGATGTAGGAAACTAAATTTGTGAAGACTAGAAATGTTAAAGGGTAAATTAGATAAGCTATCAGATGAAGAAAGTAAATAAATGTATGATTTAGAAGAAAGAAGCAAGAAAGTTTAGAGGCCGAGGTGCTAAATACACAAGTTGCTTTAAAGAACTTTTTTTTGCACAAATCTCAAAGTTGCAAAAAATTTGGTAAAGTAAACAGACAACAAAAAGCAGAAAGAGGAATATTAAAAACTAGGGACATACACTCAGGGTTATTACTAAAAGAACTAGAACAGATTTGGAGTAGGATTAAACATTAATATGAAATGCTCTATAAAGGTAGGAAATAGATGAAACCTGGCATCAGAAACTAAGGGATTATTTTGTGGAGCTTCAACTTCTGCAACTGAATAAGGAGGAAGCTGAGATACTGGTTCAACAAATAATTAGGCAAGAAATACAAGATCAGATAAACGCTCAAGCAGGGGATAAATTCCCAGGGTGGGATGGATTACCTATTTAATATGGAAATTGGGTGGATAGGATTTGGTGGGATGGTATATCCTATTCAATAACATTCTGGAACAGAAAAGAATCCTGGAATCTTAGAAAACAGCATGAATATCAGTAACACCAAAGGAAGGAAGGGATCCCACAAATCCTGAATCATATATGCCTATCCCACAAATCCTGAATCATATAGGCCTATATCAGTACTAAACTGTGATTACAAGGTTTTCACAGCAATATTAGCAAAAAGATTAGCACGGCTGCTTGCCAAGATAATTTACAAAAATCCATGTGGCTTTATAAAAGGCAGAGAGAAGTTTGATAACATCATGCTAACAAGTATAGTTCACCAGGAAGAGGAAAGGTAAAGTAAGTTACTACTGACGATTGAATTAGATGCAGTAACAGCATTTGACAGAGAACACTGGGTGTATCTTTGAGAAGCTCTGTGACAGTTTACATTTCCATAAGGTTTGATTCTATTGCTCAATGAAATGTTTATAGGTTTGGGGGTGAGGGCAAAACTCAATGGAGAAATAACAAGATTTCACCATAGGGTGTGGAAACAAGCAAGATTGCCCCTTGTCTCTCCTCATGTTTGCCGTGTATTTAGAACCCCTTTCCCAGAGGATTAGGCTGTTGCTCTTGGACGTTACGGCACAGACAGCACTAACTAGAGCATATAAGCTCGCTATGTTTGCAGATGACGTTAATCTTTTCTTTACATACCCAAGTAAGGACTTAAAGAGGCTCTTCCAAATGTTGAGGGAGTTTAACCTGATTGCTGGATATTAGGTAAATGAAATTAAAACAAAAGTAGTTAGTGTCAATTAAGCACCAACCTTTGAGTTGGGACAGGAGTTTCTGGGACTGCGGGGATGCAACAAAAAATAAAATACCTATGAGTCTGGATCTCAGTAAAGGCAAAAGATTCACTTGAATTAACATGGATAGAAATGACAGGCAGAATAAAGGGGACAGTAAAGAAATGGAGAACAATAAAAACTGACTCGGACCAAAGGGTTCAAGCAATTCAAATGTTTATAGTCCCCTTAACAATTTACTTTGGGCAATCATTTGTTTAATGTCCTGGAGAAGAGAAATGGAGGATTCTGCTTAAGTTAATTGCTAGACGTTTTTGGGACAACCAAAAACCTAGAATAAAACTGGAAATGTTTGGATAGGTCCAAGGAGGAGAAGAGTATGGCAACTATAGTGATGCCAGATGCAATTCAGTTTAGACTAGGCTGTTATATGCAATATGCAAGACAATGCATATGTTTCTAATTGGAAAGAAATATTGCCAGCAGGACATAAGAACAACCCATTCATTCAGAAGATTGGAATATGGGCATTACTAGGTGGTGCTGCGGTAGCATTGTCGCCTCACAGTTAGACGTTGCCCGTTCGATCCTCAGTTAGAGCGTCTTCTGTGCGGCAATATGCATTAATGGGCATTCCTTCATTGAAGGTTGTGCATTAGGCCTGGCAAGCCAGCACGTAAAACTCTACTGCCAATCATTAGCGGACCGGAGTTCAGCTGTGGCGACCCCTAACCCCTAAAAGCCGAAAGACACAAACAAACAAACTAAGGAAAAGGGAGGGTAGATTCCATAAAAGGAAATGGACATTATAGGAGAAAATAGTAACAGAATTTACAGGAAATAGAAATACTCACATGTATGTGCAGAACAGAGAGAACTGGGAATATGCACTTAAAGTCAGGAACAAAACAGAGAAAAGGAAAGAACTATAAATAATAAGACACAGGATCACAAACAATGACTCATTATTGGAAGATTAATAGAAAGGAGAGTTCTTAAATAAAAAAAAACACTAGGGAGATGCAATAAATACTGAACTGGCTAAGATGTTCTTAAGTGGCAAGGTAAGCTAGTAGGGTTGGGGTGGGACCTGATGGGCCTGTTGCATCTGTTGTATTTCGTGGAAAACTGCAGCACTATTAAACCAGAAATATATTATGAAAGAAATTATGGAGAAGTCAAAGAAACGTTATTATAATGCACTGTAGTTATATAAAAGTTTACGGATGTTTATTGTTCTTGTACGAGCCAGGTCTTTCCATATTGTTGATGATATGTTCTTAATAATGTTTTAACAATGTTTGAGTTTAATTAATTTGCAAGGGAGGTCAGGATAAGGTACAATCATTTATTAATTACTTAAATGAAAACAGGTTTTCCATGAGATATGATGGTTTATAGTTAATTATTTGGATATTTCTTTAGAAGGTTTAAATAGTGGAAACATAAAAACTAGGATATTTAGGAAGTTTGAACAACAAAATTACATGTTACATGCCTGTACTTGTCATCCTGAACATACCTTGGTATCTCTTCCCTATGGAGAAATATTAATAATAAGCAGATTATGTAGTGACATACAGACGCGTGAGCTGGAAGCCAACAGGGCAGTAGCCGTGTTTCTGAGCAGGGGCTACGATGAAAATTTAGTAAGGAACAGGTATAATGAGATTATGAAAGGTAAGGGGAATTTTGCAGGATGTACAAGAGGCGAAACAATAAAACAAATCCCATCAGATGGATTTAGAAAAAAATCTATTTTATGTTTCAAAATATACTTTATTTTCTGATATACAGGAAAGACTGTTGAGACTTTTGGAATATCATAAGAAGAAAGGTTGCGTCCCTAAGGGATATTAAATTAGGGCTTTCTTACCAAAGGGGGCACAGCCTCAAAGATTTCCTAGCACATGGTACCTACAAGAAGCCCCTTGGACACAGAATAGAGGAAACAAATAAGACAGGTACCAAACCTTCTGGAAGTTGTTCCATTTGTAAATATATATGGAAACGTTTAACACAATGAATGGAAAAAGATTTCAAGCACGGAGTTCCTTTACATGTAAAAGTACCGGAATTATTTATAGCTTAAAGTGCCCATGTGGAAGTCACTATATTGGGGAAAGTAAGAGAAGCTTAACAGAAAGGATCAAGGAACATATAAGGGATCTTATAAATAATAAAATTATTAGCTCAGTAGCAGAACATTTTAGCAGAGTGCACCAAGGAGACCTTAATGGTTTACAAGTAACTGTTTTAGAGCAAATTAAGCCAATTTTTTTGTGTGAAGATAGTATTAAGTATTTTCTGAGAAAGAAAGAATCAATTTTTATATTAAAATATAATACACACCAACCAAAAGATATGAATAAGGAGTGTATTTGGAAAAGTTTTCATAGAGAATTTTTTATACAAATAGCTCTTTTAGCTTTTTACTTAATTGATTGTATTATTATATAATTGTTTTATTAATGTGATGATTGTTTAAATTGTTCTATATAAAAGGAGTTCCTTTTAGTGGTAATGTTACTCTGAAAAGGCTATTTGTTAGCCGAGGTGCTAAGAGAATAGATTTTGTGTGTAAAATAAAAGTTTTGGTTTCAAGGTGCATTGGTTCCTGGTCTTTCGTGGTGGATTACAGTTTAATTAAAAAAAAACTGGTGTCATTTTCTGATGGACTTCATCTTGCCTAAGTAAAATCTTGAACTGTATATGCACATCTGAGAAATGTAGAATCCACACCCCTTTATTCTGAGGAGAAGGAAGAAGGTAGGTAAGTTATTTGTCTGATTCAAAGAAATTTCATTAACAATCTTTGTCATAAAAGGATTAGTTTGAGGAATAACCCTCTCCCTGTTGAAAATGAGAAAGGCAGTATTAGCCATCAAGCTTGCAACTCTTGACAGCAATTTAGCAGATGTCAGGGCTACCAGCAACACTGTTTATAAAAATACATTTTAGATATGCAAATGTATATGTAAAAAGGCTCAGGAGCTAGGGTAAGTTTTTCCAAGAAATAGCTCAGATGCCAAGAAGGAGGGGATAACTCTCCTTGGTGTTCTGATACGTTAGACACATTTCAAAAACTGTCTGACCTCAAGTCAAGTTGAAAGTGGTGGATCCAGAGGTAAGAAAGCAGAAATGGCTGACAGATGTATTTTAATAGAAGAGAATTCCAGCCTGACATTAGGTAACTCACACAAGTAAGCAAGATTATCAGAAATGCCTTGTTGATAATGGTCATGATTCTTTCTCTGGCACCAAAAATAAAAACATTTCCACTTGGAAACATAGGATTTCCTTGTACTTGGCTTTCTAGACTCTTGTAAATCTTAAGTCCATCCTCAGAAAACTGGCACATGGAAGGAATTAAAATTCTTTTACCCAGAAAGGCAGGTTCAGTGACTGTATGCAGCGGTGAATTAAAGAGCCTTTGTTCTGTGCGAGCAAATCCAGCCTGTGGGTTAACTTTTGATGATTGTCTCTGGCCAAGTGAAAGAGAAGGGGGGAACGAATGCTGCCTTGGCCAAAAGGAAGTCAACAATAGTTTTTAGAAGGACTTTGGGAATCAGAGGAAGTGGACGGTAATCATAAAGAAACCTCCTTTTCCAAGGAAAAGATACAACATCCATTCTCCAAGTCTGAGGGCATGCTAGTCTTGAACAAAACAGCTCAAGCTGTCTGTTGTGTATGGAATTAAAAAATCTATCTGCAGAGCACCTCATTAATGGAGATTGTATAAAAAGACATCTTTGTTTAGCATCCATTCATGAGGGTCTGCTCTGGATCTGTTCAGCAGGTCTGCTACGGTGTTCCTTTCTGAGAGTATTTACACAGCCTGAAGAAAGAGTTTTCTACTGAGTGTTTGTTTCCTAAACTATTAAATCCAGTCTGCAGAAGCAGTAAGACTTACCCCCCCCCCACTTGTTTATGTACCACATAACTGTGTTGTTGTCTGTGCAGATCTGAGGTGGACCAGGAGTCCAGAGATATTGCAGGGATTAAAAAGCTAAAATAACAGCCTTCATCTCCTTTATTTTCATGCAATTCTTTCTTTTCTTTGACAGCTACATCCCCTGGGTCCTGATGTTCCTGGAATAAACACCCAACACCATATCTGAGGGATCAGTAAACCATTGCTGGCAAAGGGAAAGAACCAGAAAGGGCACTCCTAGATTGTGCAAAATCTGGTTAATCCATCATAAAAATTCCTTTTTTAAAGGCAAGAGAGGAATTAGGAAGTGGGATGGATGTCAATGCAAGGTCCAAATAGACTTCAGATACCACTAAATGTTCCTCACATGGAGTCTGGCATAAAATATGACAGGAATCACTGAGGCCACGTATCCTAAGGCTCTGAGAATCATTTTTGCACAGGTCACATCCAAGGGTAAAAGGTTCTGAAAGTAATCTGCCAGGAAGAGATACTAGTCCTTGCTAAGAAAAGCTGTCATTGACACTGTATCCTGTCTGCATCATAGGAAAATCTGATACTGGGATAGAATTAAGCAAGACTTCTTTAGGTATAGTGTGAACCCTATATTGTTCAGGAGATGCCTAACAAACTGCAAATGAGTCAGAGGAATCTCTTGGGAAGGAGTCTGAATAGGTTCATAGGGTCATAGATGTTTAATAGGCCAATGACCACAATGGCCTTTTTAAGCCTAGACATGCATCCCAAATCTCTGACAAGTTCTGATACCCTTGACAAATGTAAGCATGGGCCTGGGAGATGAACCATTTACAGGTTACCTGTGTCTATTAGAGACAGTGGTACCAAACCAGGGATGAATTTTCGGTTTACCATCCAAATGTCCAAGTTGCACTTGAATTGGGTTAGGGAGGAACTCTGCTTCACATAGATGGGAAGCCTGTTCCAGAGATGGGGTAGCCTTTGGATTACATACCTGTCTCTCCAGCAGGTCCTATTTATATCACAGGCAAGGTTTAAGTCTTTAGAATGGGTAATTCTGGTACTGTTTGTTTTATGGATATGCAGGAGGTCCATCACAGTGGGGTCTGACAATGCCTTGTATGAAAAGCATAGATCTCTACTCAAATGGCTGTAGGAGACAGAATACAGGGATAGGGCCTTGAGGCAGTCTGCATAGGACATTTTACTTACACCCTGTATTCTTGTTGGATATGCCTGGTTAGGTACATACCAAAGGGGGCATTGTACTCAATGATAGGTCTGACGAATGCTGAATCCAGTGTAACAATGACTTCCATGGACTTAGGTGCCATACGTTTGTTTGTTGCACAGTGTAGAATGATTTCCTCACCACTCTAGACACATGAGGGTCAATGGCTAGATTACTATCTGTGTGTGTCCCCATGTCCCTGACTACTGGGTCAGCTCTAAGGGGTGTGTTGTCAATATGATAGTTACCAGGGATGGATGACTTCCCAAAGGATACTATTATGCATTTCTTGGCATTTAGTATTACTCCATGGCTCTGACACCAGCTGACTGTCTGTGTCAGCCCCTCCTGAAGAACATTTTTGTCAGTGTGAGATTCAATGACAGCTTCTGATTTGCAATCATCTGCAAATTTAATCAGGCAGAGACCATTGCCATTGGCCTTGACTTCTGAGACGTAAATGCCAAAAAGAAACTGCCCAAGGACTGATCCCTGAGGGACTCCACTTGTGACTGGCCTCTTTGTAAAGGTGGACTCCCCAATTCTAACTTCTTGGGTCCTGTCTGTGATCCAGTTGGTGATCCACTGGGTGACATAACTGCTTGAGTTTGTCAACAATGCCTGAGTGGGGTATTGTATCAAATGCCTTGGCTAGGTCAAGGTAGGCAGTGTGAATGAAAAAAAAAAATGAATAGCTCAAAGTCTACAGAAGGCAGTAACAGGAGCAACACACTTTTGAATACCCTTGGACCAGTAGAAAATCAAAAAGGTAGAGCAGAAAACTGAAAGTGATATGAAGAGACACAAAACCTTATGGATTTCCTGCATTGCATACGAATAGGGACACAAAAGTAAACATCCTTTAAATCCAATACCACCAAAAAAGTCCTAAGGAAGAACCACTGGAAGGATTGAAGGATCAACATCTTCAAACCTGGAACTTTGAGAAAGGTGTTGAGGAAAGAAACATTAAAAATAGGTCTCCATTTACCCTCCTTTTTGGGAACCAGAAACAGCAACATTCTTGAGTAAAACCTGATTTTTTTTTTCAGATGAGGAGGCACAAATTCTAATTGTCCCCAATTCAAGAGGTCTCAGAGAGGAGGGACAATAAGGTAAATCTGGATTTAGCGTAGCTGAGGGAACCCTAAGAGGCATGGGGGAGGGGGCATTCAAAGATATTTTGTAACCCCTCTGAATAATTAACAGTACCCATTTATCGGATGTTAATGATTGCCAGATTGGCATGGACAGGGATAGCTTATGAGATAAAGGAACTTTTAAAAGTCAAAGGTGGGATGGGTGGGAAAGAGACGGCAGATAATCCTTAAGATGTTGATTTGTTAGGAAAGAAGTATTTAGAGTCCTTGGAATTCTGCAGAGATTTCTCCTAACTAATTTTGTATTGGGTCTTTTACCTTTCTGAGAAGATTTCTGGTCTTTATGAACATTGGGACCAGTCTTGGATGGATAACTTTTCTGGAACAGGAGAAAGCTTTGTTTAGGATCTGGCATGATCTTACTTTTCTCTTGTAAGGTTTTGAAAAGCTCTTCCGCCACAGAAACAAAGATAGGCTGTTTATCCAAAGGAGCATCAAACAGCTTTGCATTGATCTCCTCAGGTAAAGGTTGAAGTCTAAACCAGGAAAACCTGTAAAGAACCGAAACAGTAGCAGCTGCTGCGGAAGAGGCATCCACAGCATCATAGCTGCACTTAACAGAATGTTTAGCAACTTGAGAAGCAGTTAAAGAAGAACCTCATGCAAAACTGAAAAAAAAAACATGTTTTTCAGCCAAACTTGAACTTTTCTGCATTGCTAATGCCTCTGTATCAAAGTAAATAGTTAATATTTTTTTCTATTTTATTATACCCCAAATGATCTGAAGGAGGCTGCCATGGCTAGCATTATTTTTACAGTCAATGCTTTCACCTTCCTTATATCATGTTAAAGGGACAGAAAGAAATCCTTATGATGAAGGGATAATTTACTAGAGTTTTCTCTCATCAGGTTACAACGTTGCTGTGACTGCTTACTTTTCACTGTCAGCATTGATCCACATGTTTAATTACTTTGCTTCTTCTGGTTTTCATTTGTGGCCGTCTCCGTTACAGCATTTTAAGGAATGTTTGAATGACAGGCTTGAAAATGTAGCTCAGTTAATTGTTCTTTTCAAAGTAATAACTGTAGTTCAGTGTTCAAGTGTGATAAATCTGACCCCAGTGATTTACAGGTGCTACTTGGGCTGAGATGGTTTTAAATATTGCAGCTAGAATTAGTCTCTGATGTTGATCTTTTTTCCCCAACTCCAGAAGCATGCACTTTTACACAAATTACAGTGCAGAAAAAAATGCAAAATCAAATAGCGACAGAAAGTACAGAGAGTTAGATGAACATATCTACGTTCTTTCTTTGTGGCACTATGTTTTATTAAAGGGAAAGACATTTGCATCTGAAAACTAAGTGTGAAAGCCTTGCCCTTGATAAGACTCCAGGTTACACTATTTGTCTGAGATGTGATGCTGGCAGTCTGTAACTGATAAGGCAAATTTAAATGGCACTGTTTTCTCAATGTCTCTGTTGTTGGGATGGGTGACCTAACTTAATTACTGTGCCACTCTAAGTAGCTGTTGTGATGTAACTGATGGGGAAAAAGGCGAACATAATTATTAAATGATGTTTTTCTGTATGTGAAGTGTTTAGTGTTGGATTACAGGGAAGGAAAAACACTTTTTTGACTTTTGGGTTGAGTTCTCCTTTCTCATTCTATCTCATTCGTACTGTAGCCTCTATCTTTAAAATCTGACCTCAATGTACTAATAACTGCTTCTAACAATGTTTCATCAGCATGCAGCCTCATAACTCTTAAGTATCTGACTTTTTAAAACATTCCTTGGAATGTGTCTTGGGTGCATACCAGTCTTATGTAAAAGATTGTTTTTCTTACATGATTCCTTGTAAACTTCTGTTTAACTTCCCAAACATGTCCTAATGAACTGTTACATCTAAAAATCAATCTTAACATTTGAAGCATGGTCTAAATATATTGTATTTAGTGATGACTTGCTGTTTGTGACCTTGAATATCAACTCTCTTTTTACTGTGATTCCCAATGATGATGGAATTGAGAATGTTATGTCCTTTCTAATTGCACGTAATGTTTTTTCTAATTCCAAAGTTATGTTAATTTGTACGTTACTCAAACTAATCCTAGAAAATAATGTTTATTTATGGAACAGAGTATTTTTTACAGAAGATTGGAGTGGCGAAGGGCACGGCATGTGCCAATTCATACGCAAATGTTGTTTTGGCACAATGGGAACAATAAATAATTTTTAATGAGTGGCATTTTAGATCACACATTTTATTTTGTAAACAGTTTGCTGAAGACATCTTTCTGGTGTGGAAAGGCTCACATGAAAGTTTGTCCGATTTTATAATGTTCCTACATGGAACCACTCCTTATTTGAAATTTAGTATACAATCTTCAAATGTTAAGATTGATTTTTTAGATGTAACAGTTCATTAGGATATGTTTGGGAAGTTAAACACAGAAGTTTGCAAGGAATCCTGTAAGAAAAACAATATTTTACATAAGACTAGTATGTACCCAAGACACATTCCAAGGAATGTTTTAAAAAGTCAGATACTTATGAGGCTGCATGCTGATGAAACATTGTTAGAAGCAGCTATTAGTACACTGAGGTCAGGTTTTAAAAATAGAGGCTACAGTACGAATGAGATAGAACGAGCTATAGAAGAAGCACAAACAAATAAGGATACTTTTGCTAAACCTTATTTCTCCGAATTCTCCGAGAATATGTCTGGGTCGGCCATTGTGAATAGCTCAATGCGTAGAGTCACACTTACTTTTTTCGAGTGATGTTAATGTGATGTGTGATATTATACAGAAAAACTGGCCTGTTCTTATGACGGACACAGAACTGAGTAAAGAGGTAGGACCTTCACCCAAATTTGCCTTTAGGAATAATAAAACACTAAAACAACATTTATGTTATAGACAGCAGTCCTCTGGTATGAGAATAACCTCAGAGCGTACGAGCACATATCCATGTCGGTCCTGTAGTGCTTGTAAGTACATATGGAGTGCAACCTCCATTAATCATCCAAGACTTACGAGAATTATTGAATATGTTTTTTATGCAGGATGTAGTATTAAGAATATACTTTATCTGGCTAAATGTGTGGAATGTGAAGGGTTCTATATTGGTAAAACTAACCGTAAGCTAAAAGAAAGAATACTGGAACATTACGACATTAAGAATAAGAAGTTAAGTAATGCACTTGCACAGTATGTTTTAGACAATGGTGTTGCAGAGTCTTTTACATTTTTGGTTTTAAGTATTGTTTATGACAGCATAAGGGAAGGGGACATATGTAATGAACACAAAAAAGGCAAAGGATACTAGAATGAACACGACCAACTCTTCAAACTAAAAAAGACACACCGATTTATTTAGTAAGCGCTTTTGGGGAGCACAATATTCCTCCTTCTTCAGACAAAAGTTGAACACTAGTATAATATGAGCTTAAATACAGCAGTCAAAGGCCAATTACTGACAATTAGCCAAACACAATCTGAATCAATTTTAAAGGGAACATAACATAAAAACCAAATACACAAACAAAAGTGCAAAGTCTTATTACCGTTGCTAATTAAACACTTAAAGTCAAATGGTCTAATCAAATAGCACAGGTTATTGTGCTCTCCGAAAGCGCTTACTAAATAAATTGGTGTGTCTTTTTTAGTTTGAAGAGTTGGTCGTGTTCATTCTAGTATCCTTTGCCTTTTTTGTGTTTTATCCAGTTTGTGGTCTGCTCTTTTGGTGTTCGACATACGTAATGAAACAGAGTATTGTGAACTACACTGAATTATAGATTTTAGGGCTAACATTAGTCCAGGTCTTAACAATTATGTCTCCCTAAAACCTGCTTTGACAAAGGGATGCTTTTATCACTGAATCCATTGATTTTGATGCTGTCATGGGATCTGCTCTTGGTTTTGATTGGATGTAGTTTTATTTAAATATATGAATGGTTTGTTGGTCTTAATATATGGTGTGAAGAAGCGGAGTATCCGCAAAAGCACTTACCTTTTCTATAATTATTTTATTAAAGCTACTTGGCCTAATGAGAATCCAAGAGTTGTTGATGCTGACTGGGTCTGACAATTCTAGGAATGTGAATACATTTAATTATTCTTTTGACTGTCCTACCTAGCATTCCTCCCAAGCCTTGCCCATCCTGTATATCTGATAAGTAAACTGCCATATTGATTGGCTGTCTGAATGGTTACAATATATGGCTATCTCTATTTTTATCTGAATATAAGTGAGCTTTGTATTTAGTTGGTGAGTATTAGCATATTTATTACTATCCTAACACAATGCATAGCTGTTGATTGATATGTGAAAAGATAAGCTTTCAAAATTGCTGGGCTGTTCTGAAATTGTATTGCTGACTACTATGCACACAGCAGACACGTTTTACAGAGTTCTGAAATTATGTACTGATCTATATCACTGCTCTTATTCATTACCATTAACACTTTATTCATTTTTTAAAGTGTGAGCAGGGTCTATCAGGACAAGCATCAGTGGAAATCACCAGAACAGGGATCAGAAAGAACCGCAGGCTTGGTTACCCCCGCCCTTAAACTGTTTGCAAGACTGTTGAAAAAGTGTTTGCAAAATTAGCACATATTTATGGCAGGATTTAGTACATTCTGATGAGTGTGTACTTCAACAAATCACTTTTGTTTCTTCATGCTGGGATGTCTGCTTTCAGTAGCCTTTTTACTAAGCAGAAGTACATTTCTGCTTTTATAAATAGTATCATCATTTGAAACACTATCACATGAATGTTAGCCCTTGCCATACAGCTGACCTTACATCAGACTTGCAACGATAGCATTATCGAATAACCACAAAGTTTACATACACATGCACACACACTCACGTCACCACATGAATATGGGTGTCTGTGCATATACATAGAAACTTGTTACAAAAATAATTTTGAAGGCTTTCACCTCACATGGTCCAAAACTAAAAAAACAGAAGTGGCATGGAGTTAGGCATGAATGTGCTAAATATACTACTGGTGTGGTGTGGTGATGTGAGTATGAGATTGTGGCAGTTTGGAGTGACTGTGATACTGCGGTACTATTACAACCGTATATGCCCTTACAATAAGACTGCTCTGATGCACTGAACATGTTTGTATTTAATAAAATGATTAGTAAAGAAATCCATACTTAAAAGTATGCTTTTAAAAGTCAAACTGTCTAGTTTGTGCAAAGTACTTTTGTAAACATGTCCAGTACTGATCTGTATGACATGTATGCCCTGTGATAATTTATAGAGCTAGTATGATGAATGCTATATAGTTCTGGGGGAGAAGGAAGTCATGTGCTCAGAATTGCACCAACAGCCTCTCTACCTTTAAAACCTTGCTTCACTCACATCTAATACCCCTCTGCGAATGTTCCTGCTCCCACCTTACATAACTCCCTTAGCAACTCATCCTGTTTTTCTCCCTCTCCCTCCCTCTCTCTTTTCCCACCCCACATGATCTACTTATCTATCTCTCCACCTCCTTTACTCTCTTCTTCTCCTAACTTTTCCCTCTCTGTTCACTTCTCCCGTCTCACCTCCCCCTCTGTTCACTTCTCCCATCTCACTTCCCCCTCTGTCTCACTCCCCCCTCTCTGTTCACTTCCCCCTGTCTCACTCCCCCCCCTCTGCGCACTTCTCCCGTCTCACTTCCCCTCTCAGCTCACTTCTCCCTGTCTCACTTCCCCTCTATTCACTTCTCCCGTCTCACCCCCTCTGCTCACTTCTCCCTGTCTCACTTCCCCTCTCTGTTCACTTCTCCCTGTCTCACTTCCCCTCTCTGCTCACTTCCCTCTCTGTTCACTTCTCCGCCTCACTCCCCCTCTGCTCACTTCTCCCCTGTCTCACTTACCCCCCTCTGCTCACTTCTCCCCTGTCTCACTTCCCCCTCTCTGTTCACTTCTCCCCTGTCTCACTTCCCCCTCTCTGTTCACTTCTCCCCTGTCTCCCTCCCCCCTCTGCTCCCTTCTCCCCTGTCTCACTTCCCCTCTCTGTTCACTTCTCCCTGTCTCACTTCCCCTCTCTGCTCACTTCCCGTCTCACTTCCCCTCTCTGTTCACTTCTCCCCTGTCTCACTTCCCCCTCTCTGCTCACTTCCCCCGTCTCACTTCCCCCTCTCTGTTCACTTCTCCACTGTCTCACTTCCCCCTCTCTGCTCACTTCTCCCCTGTCTCACTTCCCCCTCTCTCCCCCCCTCTCCCCTGTCTCACTTCCCCCTCTCAGCTCACTTCTCCCGTCTCACTCCCCCCCCTCTGCTCACTTCTCCCCTGTCTCACTTCCCCCTCTCTGCTCACTTCTCCCATGTCTCACTTCCCCCTGTCTCACTTCCCTACTAAAACTCTCATAGGTTATATATGTATGTCTTGTCTCTACTGTTATATTTCTACAGTAGGAACAAATATATTTGTAAATATTTACTAATGGTTTTTATTATTTTATAATTTCTCTTTTTGCATTTTGCTAAACTGTACTTTTAAATACCATGTTTTTATCTATACTTCTGTATTACTATATTACTAATAATTTGTTTACTATGTACATTGTCTTTATGGAGCTTTTCTCCCCAGGACTCTATTGAAAATGGGCTCTTCTCTGCCCAATGGACCATCCTGGCAAACAAACTGCAAATAAATAAATAAATAAATAATTAAATAAAGTTACTTTCCTAAACATGATGCTGTCATGTAGCGTTGTAGAAGTTATATATGCATTTGTAGAGTGTGCTAATGCTGTACCACTATCAGAGATATCAGTTCACTTTAGGATGTGACAGTGGGAGATACCTTTTGTAGTGTTTGTCACATGCTATGTTGACAGAATGCCCAAACCCTTCTCTTTTTATTGGTGACAGCCCATCAGCCCATTTATTCTCTCAGGAGGAGACAGCAGGCTGCTGTACTGCATGGGGCAGGAAATATCCACCATAACCCCTTCCTCACAGCTGCTATGACTCTTGTAATAGCTGCATCCTATGGAGACGCATGTGTGCATCATTCTATGGAGACATGTGTGTGCATCATCCTATGGAGACGCATGTATACATCATGTACACATGCCAATCCCCCTAGCCGTTTGCAGCATAGAATGACCCCAACCCATATTGCTGCATGCCATACCTCTCACACTCCTGTAGTAGTCAGCAATGCAACAGAATGGGCCATTTCAGTATATCAGGATAGGTAAGCCAACAGTGGCACCTCACTTTTCTGCCTTTCCATGCTACTTTTCAAACAGACAGGTCATTTGCATGTAGTCAGGGCTTTATTCCCTGTACACAACAGAGCTGGCCTAAGTACACTACAAATCTGAGGTATGGGGGGATGTCACAAGAAAGGCTAGCCAAATGGAATGCTGAAAGGAGCTGTAACATACCTGGGAAGAAAAGCTCCATACAACATAACATTATACAAAAAATTGAGTACAGATACAGTAACACAGGATTATACAAAGTTGTGTAAGGGTGCAAAATTATTCAGCAAAATAAAATCCCATTTCCTCAGAAGTGGTTATGCTGAATATGTTTGTAAAAATTATGTGATTTGTTTAATGAGAGGTGTATAAAATCCTACACAGAAAGTTAAATTATAGCACAGAGTATGAAGCGAGTGATAAAAAGGATCAGCATGTGGAATAATATGGGCTAAGAAAAGTCGGCACACAGCGTGGTCTGTAACTGTCCATCTTCACAAAGTTGCACTTGAAGTCATCACCATATGTTGTACATAAAAGAATCTCCAGCAGGTGTGGTGGCAAAGTGCCAGGTTACACTGGTGATGACCTTGATTCAAATAGTAGACTGAACACTAGGCATTCAAATGGGGTGATTGGTCAGAGGACAATGACCTCTTCCCTGCTCAGCAAGGCAGAATGTGAGAATTTTCTACCACAGCAGTATTCCCAGGTAGACGTCAGGTGATAACAAACCTACATGGCATTGGAACAGAGCAGCAGTAGCAACATAATAATCAGGCAGCAGGGCTGTCTAAGAACATGCAAACGGCATATAACGATACGTAATGGGACCTACATTATACTCAGTGACAGAGTTAACATAATATATAGAAAACTCCCTAACATGACAACATGACTAGAAGGCCAAGGATCCTGAGGCCCCCACTAGATGACATGCATTGCAGTTCTTCTTCCCTCTGGAGAGGCCTAACCCACAGATAGAGGCAGGGGTAATAATTGGCTAATGAGAAGGGTGGAAGTTTGTGACTTGAGGTCAGTCAGGGGTCAAAAATGAGATATCAAAAACAGTGCATAGAGGAGGTTTTTTTTTCAGTAAAATAGGCATTCATCATATTGATCACTGCTGCAGTAGCCTTAGCTATATAGGTTATATTCTGCTAACGTTATACCAGTCGGCCATCTTCCAAAGCTTCAGGGCACCTTCCACATGCCCAAACTGTCAGGCAGCTCAAGCTGAACTTGACTAAAAGATAAGTCTGGACACAAAGCCCTTCAGAGTTTTACTGATGCCAAACAGTATGTTGCTCTGAGGCTTTTCAGGATCAACTGTCGGCTTGTACTGTTCATTTGCTAAGCAGATAAGTTCCCTTTGGGAGAAAAAAAAATCCATTTTTTTTTTGTGTGTGTTGTTTAATCACTTTCATCTTCAGGAAACTTATTTTAAAGTTGTGCTTTAATGGGCAATCACGAGACTGTAATGTACTTTTAAATGAAACAGTCATATTTCCTGTCAGTTTAAAAGTGGTATAAAGTAACTGAAAACATTTTTTTTTCTCTAGAGAAATTGTGTTTATTTTACTTTTGTGGGGTTGTCATAGTGCTATAAAGTGCTTTTTACTATGTTTTTCTGTCAAAAAAAGTAATTTTTGTAGACTGGTAGTGTTTACGACATTTGCTACTTGTCTTCCCCGGGAAAGAGGCACCATTTTCAGCTTGATCATGAAACAGACTACCAGTGCTATGGTCGGTCCTTCTTCTAGCCATTAAAAAAAAAAATGAAGCAAACAGCCTTTGCCACCACAGCAGGCTAGCAATGTGACTTCACCACAGGTGGGTGATGCTGTGGCCATTTGCTGTACCCCAGATCCCTCTAACATAGCACCTACAGCCACAATGGGCCAGGGGTTAGCCACGTCCTCTGTGGCTGTTGGGGTCCCTCAGTGGGCAAGGGAGAGCTGCTCTAGAGAGTCCAGGGAAATGGAAGAGGGAATGTTTCCCTGTTGTGTAAGGATGCCATGCCCATCCCTCGGGAAGCTGCTGACACCATTAATAACATGGTAGGCCCCATTTTCCTGTAGAAAGAAACAGAAAACCAAGCATGTGTTTACTCCTCAAATTTCTTCAGATAGGACTAGTTTACTGGGTCTGGCTAAGGGCTTAATTCAGGATAGTGCTCCTTCTTATAAAGTAGTTTCTGGTAAAAGAAAGAAGTGTTCTTCTTTTCCTGAAGAGATTTGAGATTCTGAATCTGAACATGAAAGATGCAGGGATGGATACAGTTTTTTCCCTCAGATTTCTTATTCAGACTCAGAGAAGAGATCATTTTCCGATTCTCCTTGTGGGTGTTTCTCTTTTTTTAAGACTATTGCTAGAACATGCCAGTGTTTTTAGTGGTAGAACACTGAAGTTTCCCAGTCCCTAAGAAAATAATTTTCCTGATAGCTAGCCGGCTGTGCCTAAAAAGGCAGACTGAATGTATCAAATTTCTCAGTTATTTAAATGTTTATTCACTCTTCCCACATCTGACTTAACAGTTATAGTTCTAGCAGATCACACTTCTGCTAACCACCTAGCCGATTCCAATCCCACTCTTTCTGATAAGGATAGGAAAATTACTGATAAGTATCGGAAAATGTGTACACTTCTGCAAATTTGATTTTCAGAATTTTGAACTGTCAGGCTCATAATAAGTTTGTTCTAACTAATTGTGAAAGTATGATGAATGTTTTATTTGAAGTTTCTTCTTGTGAGGAAAAATATACTACTCCTTCCTTCAACTTTTCCTGCTTAGGGGTCGCTACAGTGGATCATCTGTCCGCTCATGATTGGCAGGGAAGTTTTACGGTATCATGTTGCCAGACCAGCGCCCAACCTTCCACAGAAGACACACACACACCTAGGGCCAATTTAGTATCTCCAATCCACCTACAGCATGTCTTTGGGATGTGGGAGGAAACCAGAGCACCCAGAGGAAACCCACACAACCACAGGGAGGACATGCAGACTTTGCACAGAAGGCACCCCAGCTGAGGATCGAACCAGAGAACCTGTTGCTGTGAGGCGACAACACTAACTGCTGCACTACCATGGCCGCCCAAGAAAAATATACTCTAAATAACTTAATTTCTTCCATTGCACAGGTCACTACTTATTGTTTGCAGTGTGTGTATGACTGTTAATTCTTTCAAAACAGTGTAAGAAACTTCTCTGTGTGGAAGATTTTCAGTCCATATATTTCTAGTTAATCACTGTATATTAATCAGATCAGACAATAGTAGTAGAAGTAGCAAACGTAAACTCGTCAAGTCAAAAAGTAATAATAGAAAATATATAATTCTACAGCATTACTAAGTATTCAAAAGTAATCCAAGCAAGGCAGGCAGTCTGTTTCCAGTCGAAAATCCTTTATTAAGTACACAGACAAGCGATCCACGTAAAACAAAAATAGAGCAATAATTTCCTCACAAGCTTTCTAAATATATATATACTTTTTATCAGGCAGGGGAGTGGTTTATTGTGCTGTAAAACAAAGTGTTATTGGTACACATGTTAAATTCACATCCCTTCCCCCATCAGTGTGACATTCGAGCTGGTCCTGCCCTACCTAGTAGCTGTCATAATAATATATAGCCCTAATGTACTTTAATGGTACATCTTATTTAACCAAATTATTAAGGAGATTATTAAGTCTGTGATTTTATACAAGGAAATATACTATATGGCTGGAAATATATCAACCTTAGTTCATTTTGCGATCAAAAATTATATATAAATATACACACAGACATTTTGCATGTAAAAATCAGTTTCTATTTTCATAACCTATTGTTAACAAAGATCGCTTTCGTCCTTCTAGACTTCTTCAGGTCTGTGTACAAGAACCCTAAAAACCTATATAATTGTATAATTAGTTAGTATTGTTATTAACATCATTTTGAATAAAGTGGAAAAAAGAGAACCAGAAAAAATAAAAAAAATATATGTATGATGATGGAAACAAAATATACACTTAAATTTCAAATGATTTAAAATGGTATTTAAAACCAATTTGTAGAAAAAAAATAAAATAACAATTAATCATGTAAACAATGTGGCAATTTTCTAAGTTCCAGTGCACTTTTAATTGAACAGTAGTAGTTTAGTCCAGGCTTTCTAAAAGAGTTCAGCTTTAATTGCCACATGAGTTCCTGTTTCTCCAGAATATTCGTGATGTCTCCTTCAAGATCACCCATGTCTATGCGATCCAGGATCTGGAACTTAAAACCTGTGTGTCTTTTATGAAGAGAAATGTGTTTGGCTAGTGCATTATTTTTACATCCAGAGCGGATTTCTGACAGATGACATGAAATCCTTGAGTTTATTTACAGTCTTGCCCACATAGAATGCATCACATTCATTGCACTGTGCCCTGTAAATTACTTTTTTAGTGTTACAGTCACCCCTGCACTGGTTTTAATGATCTTCTTTAAATAAGGGCAATAAAAACTATCACCTTGCTGTATAAATATACAAAATGTACAATTAGTTTCACATCTTTTAGTGCTTTTCTCACATGGTCTAGGTTTAAATTCAACAAAACTTCTAATATTCCTAGCCTTCCTATAAACAAATGATAGGGCTTCACCTAAGATGTTAATCAGAAAAGGGTTTCCTGTGACAGTCTCCCAGTTTTCTTCAATAATATTTTTGATACTGTGATAATCCAAAGTGTATGTCAGGATGCAGCTATTTTTGCATTTGTTATTCTCTGTGGGATTACTTAACATTTTTCTACTGGGGAGGTTGAGTGAAGGTGCTTCAGTCCTTTTCAGTTCTTTAATGGGTACCAGGATGTTTTTTAACATCTGACTTTCATAGCCTCTCACTAGAAAATCATTCTCTAAGTTGTTGAGGTTTCTCAAAAATGGTTCCATCTCTGTGGTAATTCGAGCTAATCTATAGCCTTGGGATTTCACTACATTATACTTGGTTTTTGTAGGATGTAGACATTTACTGTGGAGTAATAAGTTAACCCTCGTTGGTTTTCTGAATAGATCAGTGGTGATTCTGTTATTGTTGGTGTCCTTGGAAATCTGCATATCTAAGAAAGTGGTTGAAGTACACAGACTACATGCAGCATATCACATGCTATTTATGTTTTATTGACAATGTCTTTATTGTGTGGGAAGGTGACACCTTGCAGCTTGGAGATTTTATCACTTACCTCGATCAAACAACCCCCTTCCTGAAGTTTACCTCTTCCCATAGCTGTACTTCAACCACTTTCTTTGATATGCAGATTTCCAAGGACACCAACAATAACAGAATCACCACTGATCTATTCAGAAAACCAACGAGGGTTAACTTATTACTCCACAGTAAAAGTCTACATCCTACAAAAAACAAGAATAATGTAGTGAAATCCCAAGGCTATAGATTAGCTAGAATTACCACAGAGATGGAACCATTTTTGATTAACCTGAACAACTTAGAGAATGATTTTCTAGTGAGACGCTATGAAAGTCAGATGTTAAAAAACATCCTGGAACCCATTATAGAACTGAAAAGGACTGAAGCACCTTCACTCACCCTCCCCAGTAGAAAAATGTTAAGTAATCCCACAGAGAATAACAAATGCAAAAATAGCTGCATCCTGACATACATTTTGGATTATCAGAGTATCAAAAATATTATTGAAGAAAACTGGGACATTGCCACAGGAAACCCTTTTCTGATTAACATCTTAGGTGAAGCCCCATCATTTGTTTATAGGAAGGCCAGGAATATTAGAAGTTTTGTTGAATTTAAACCTAGACCATGTGAGAAAAGCACTAAAAGATGTGAAACTAATTGTACATTTTGTATATTTATACAGCAAGGTGATAGTTTTTATTGCCCTTATTTAAAGAAGATCATTAAAACCAGTGCAGGGGGTGACTGTAACACTAAAAAAGTAATTTACAGGGCACAGTGCAATGAATGTGATGCATTCTATGTGGGCAAGACTGTAAATAAACTCAAGCGAAGGATTTCATGTCATCTGTCAGAAATCCGCTCTGGATGTAAAAATAATGCACTAGCCAAATACCTTTCTCTTCATAAAAGACACACAGGTTTTAAGTTCCAGATCCTGGATCACATAGACATGGGTGATCTTGAAGGAGACATCCTGAATATTCTGGAGAAACAGGAACTCATGTGGCAATTAAAGCTGAACTCTTTTAGAAAGCCTGGACTAAACTACTACTGTTCAATTAAAAGTACACTGGAACTTAGAAAATTGCCACATTGTTTACATGATTAATTGTTATTTTATTTTTTTTTCTACAAATTGGTTTTAAATACCATTTTAAAATCATTTGAAATTTAAGTGTATATTTTGTTTCCATCATCATACATATTTTTTTTTATTTTTTTCTGGTTCTCTTTTTTCCACTTTATTCAAAATGATGGTAATAACAATACTAACTAATTATACAATTATATAGGTTTTTAGGGTTCTTGTACACAGACCTGAAGAAGTCTAGAAGGACGAAAGCGATCTTTGTTAACAATAGGTTATGAAAATAGAAACTGATTTTTACATGCAAAACGTATATGTGTATATTTATATATAATTTGTGATCGCAAAATGAACTAAGGTTGATATATTTCCAGCCATGTAGTATATTGCCTTGTATAAAATCACAGACTTCATAATTTGGTTAAATAAGATGTACCATTAAAGTACATTAGGGCTATATATTATTATGACAGCTACTAATTAGGGCAGGACCAGCTCGAATGTCACACTGATGGGGGAAGGGATGTGAATTTAACATGTGTACCAATAACACTTTGTTTTACAGCACAATAAAGCACTCACATGCCTGATAAAAAGTATATATATATTTAGAAAGCTTGTGAGGAAATTATTACTCTATTTTTGTTTTACTTGGATCGCTTGTCTGTGTACTTAATAAAGGATTTTCGACTGGAAACAGACTGCCTGCCTTGCTTGGATTACTTTCGAATACTTAGTAATGCTGTAGAATTATATATTTTCTATTATTACTTTTTGACTTGACGAGTTTACATTCGCTACTTCTACTACTATTGTCTGATCTGATTAATATACAGTGATTAACTAGAAATATATGGACTGAAAATCTTCCACACAGAGAAGTTTCTTACACCGTTTTGTTTTTAGACCCACTACACTTTAGTGGGTTGTTTTGAGACTTCGGGGATACCACGGAGATTACTTGTTTACTGTTAATTCTTTCAGGACAATGGCCACTGGTTTTGTTTTGAGGAGGTTTGCAGTGCTGCATTCTCAGAACCTCCCAGATTATGTTAAAATTTTGATGTTAAATTCATCCTTGGATAGAGATTTAGTGTTTGGCCTCTCTGCTGCAACAGTGATCAAAAAGTGATAAAAGAGGCAAACTGATCCAGGGAATCTCTAAGATTTTTCAGCCCTCCATTTCCAAGGGATTTTCTATCTTCTCATCTAATTTTGGCAAAAAAAGCAGAATAACTGGTTCTGGTAAACTGATTACACAACTTTTTGTTGACTATGTGGTGTACTCATACAGTCACTTAAGATTACAAGTGATGGAAGTCTTTACAGTTGGTGGGGTTGGAGAATTCATAGTGGAAGGGCAACAAGTCCTTCAGAAATGCACAAGCAAACCCTGTTCTAGCCCTAGTAATTGGGTGCAGTCCATAATGCCTGGAAAAAATGTGGACAAAGGATCATGTATCTACTTTCGGGAAATCCTGATACTCTCTTTTAGAAAGTCCATAATGGTAACTATAACCTTCCTACTGTGAGGCCTAATGCTGTCCCTGCAGGTTTTTTACATTAATTTTATGGCAGAAACAGGGTGCTGTCCAATTGGCACCCTAAGGATATTCCTGAGATTCCCAGCAAAGGCCACAAACAAGTTGCTCAAATTTCCTAAAATTTTTTGTTCTATCCAAACAGAATCTCATTTGGCTCTGAACATTCAGGCAATGTAAGATTCCTTGCCACTTATTCGGGGTGAAGGAAAAATAGTGGCAACTGAAAAGAGTAAGTACTACCTTTGCAATTACTTTAGACATAAAGAAGGAGTTAATGGACAAGGCAGCACTGTCCTTATTGAAGATAAGGAAAGGTTCTTTTAAATGCAAGGGTCTGCAATTCTGACAACAGTCTTTGCTGCAGTAACTGCAGCTAGTAAGCACAGTTGGTGTCATCAACTTGCCTGTTGTCACTCGTCCCTCTCTAACATAGATGACAAGCAGGCGTGGTAGTTTGTTTAGATACTTTAATACATAGAAACACATCAGGATGGATAGCAGCATCATAACACATAAACAAACTGATTAACAGACCTTACATACATACATGCTTACATCTCAACAGCTTACTACAAAATGGCAGTCAGGCTTGCACGTGCTCAGTATTTATGCACTCGTACAAGCCCTTGGATAGCTACTTAAAGGTACACACACACACACTGATCTACATCCTCCCTCTTAAAAAGATCGCCCTTAGTTAAAACAACATTGGACTTAGACATGCATTATTATAACAA
This sequence comes from Protopterus annectens, assembly GCF_019279795.1. Taxonomy (NCBI): domain Eukaryota; kingdom Metazoa; phylum Chordata; order Ceratodontiformes; family Protopteridae; genus Protopterus; species Protopterus annectens. The sequence continues at coordinate 124,458,312 of NC_056739.1, read as the reverse complement.
ACACAATGTTCATGTCCAAGTTGCCATGTATCTATTACACGGTCTGGAGATACAACCAGATCTGGTAACATAACAATCTGAACTAAATTTAGCAACAGGGACAGTCTTCAATGAACAACTCATTTCAGGAACATCTGGATTCATCACAAGAATGGGAATATTCTCTGAAACAGGAACACTGGACAACTCACACTGAGATAGAGAGTCTTTCTCACAGGTTATGTGCTGTGGTACAGGGTTGGAGACCAGCATCAAGTATTTCAGATTCTGCCTAAATTCTGCTACTTGTGATTTCACACTGCACAATCTTGGCTCTGGGCAAATATTTTTCACAACTCCAATCCGATCATAACCTTAGGATGTTTGCATCCTTACTTCTCCTTCTTGTAATGGATTCAGCAAATTGCTGGTCTTATCATATTAGGACTTCTTGGTTAAACGCTTCTTCAACAGATTGGTTTTCACTGACCTGTTGTTCTTGACACATGGAACCAACAACTGATAACTGATTGGTTATGGTGTTCTGGTTTGTCTCAACAGAAGTCTCTGGGCAAGTGAACCAAGATGTTTATCAAGGGGAATGTTTCTAAGATTCAAGAGATTCAGGAAAACATCACTATAATTTAGTTTTGACTTCTCTAGTAACTGTTTTGCACTTTGAACTGCATGTTCTGCCAAACTATTTGACTGTATATACTCAGGGCTACTCGTGACATCATAAAGTCTCATTCTTCAGCAAATCTTTTGAACTGTTGGCTTGTAAACTGCATGTCATTGTCAGAAATAACTTTGTGCAGACTACCATGGACTGCAAAATGATGTTTCATCTTAGTAATGACAGTACTGAATGCTAGGTTGGGAAGTAGGTCAACCTCGAACCAATGGGAGTAAGAGTCTACTAACACCAAATAATGTTGACTATTCCACTTGAACATGTCAATAGCTACTGTTGACCAAGGTATTCCAGCAATCTGGTTTAGCTGAAGTGGTTCCTTCTGCTGATGTGGCTTAGTACTATTACACACAGAAAAAATGAAAGTACTCTCTCTCAATATCTTGTGACAAAGAAGGCCAAAATACTATTCCTCTCACAATTCTTTTTGTAGAGTCGGTACCTGGGTGACCACGATGCAAGATAGGGATGTACTCTTGCTGCAAGAACTTTGGAACAATTACTTTTAGACCTTTCATAATGACACCTTTGTCAGACAAAATCTCATCGCTGTATGGAAAATAAGGTTGCACTTTTTCAGGTAAACCAGATTGCATTGATAGCCATACTTGACTGATAAAGTGGTTGAGCCTTTGTAAAACTGGATCTGTGGATGTGTGATATCTCAGCTCATCAAGACGTGTGGAAAAAAATTTCTCACTTCCATGACTTAAAAATCAAGGGTCTTATTCTCATGATGTTCAGTGGTGTTTCTGGGTGATCTGGACAATATGTCAGAAAGATAAACAAGTTTGCCTTTCTTGTAGACAAGAGGGAAATTATACTTTTGTAATCTCAACATCATACGTTGCAATCTTGCTGTAGCTGAATGCATAGGCTTTCTCAAGATAGTGGCTAGAGGTTGGTGGTCTGTTTCAATCTGGATAGGTCTACCATAAACATAATCATGGAACTTTGAACATGCAAACACAATTGCCAAAAGCTCTTTCTTGATCTGAGCATACTGCATTTCAATTTGGGTGAGAGTTCTCGTTGCACAGGCAACAGGCTGACCCTCTTGTAGAATGACTGCACCTAGACCAAATTTTGAAGCATCACATGAAAGATTAACTGGCTTGTGAACATCATGGTATCTGAGAGTTGGTGTACTAGCAATTCAGTTTCAAGACATCAAATGCTTTTTGTTGTTGCTCTAGCCATGACCAGGATACATCTTTGTGTGTCAGCTATCTAAGTGGTGCTGAAAGTTGACTCAAGTCTGGAATGAACTTGCCTAGACAGTTAACCATGCCAAGAAAATGTTACAGGGCTTGAACATTGTCTGGAGCTGGCATCTTGAGAATGGCTGTTTGTTTAGAAGGGTCTGGCCACAGGCCTGAACTGGTAAATAAATGACCAAAATAAGTAACCCCTTGTAGCCTGAATTTGTATTTCTGTGGCTTGAGCTAAAGGTTCACCTGATGTGCTCTTTCCAGAACTTTTCTTAGGTTTCTGTCATGCTCAGCTTCACCATTACCTCCTACTAGTATGTCTACTATAATAGCGCAAGGATACCCAGAAAAACAATTTGCTCCATTGCACGTTGAAAGACTTCACTTGCAGAATTGATCCCAAATGACATTCAAAAATCTGTACTTTCCAGAGTACTGAAAGTAGTGAGCAATGATGATTTTTTTGTCAAGCTGAATTTGCCAAAATGAAATATCTGCATCTAAGACAGAAAAAAAACAGTGGCATTTGGAACCAGAGCTGTGCTTTCTTTGACTGTGCGCATCAGATGATGAGGTCTTTTAAGTGCTTTGTTCAAATCTCATCGATCAATACATATTCTGATGTCATCTTAGCTTTTCTTATGAGCTACCACCATGGAAGATACCCATTCTGTAGGGGCTGATGAACCCTCTGGACAAATCACACCTTGTTGCACCATTTTGTCTATCTTGGCTTTGACTCTGTCTTGCATGGCTATTGGAACTTTTTGAGCTGGCCTGATAGCTGGACTGACATCTGGATCTAACTTTATGGAGTACACAACTGGAAGCTTCTCTAGTTTGTCTTCAAAAAGATCAACATAGGTGGAAAAAATATATAATAGGTGAAATTAGAGTAGTGGTCTTTTACAGTAACATGATGGATTTCCTTGTTAAATGAAAGCAGTCCCATTTTCAAACTCTGAGCCCTAATAATGACTGGACATGCCTCGACCACATACAGATAACAAGTTGTAGCATCTCCCAGCAGAGTAACATGAAAGCACTACTGAGCCTTCATTCTGAATTTCTTCACCACCATAAGCAACAAGCTTTGCACACTTTGTCAAATCAAGCCTTTCACCATGATACACTCCAGCAAATTTTGCTGCTGACATAACATTGCACTTTGAACCTGTGTCAACTTTGAGCTGTATGGGTTTGCCATTTATCTGAACAGTACAAAATACTTGATTCTTTGCCCTTAAATCTACTGCATTAATTAATTTCATAAAGCACTAACACACCATCCACATAAAGAGCAAGGTTGCAGCTTTCTAATTGATCAACTTGTTTCTTTGAATGTCTCATTTTAATAAAAGAATGTGGGCCTTTTGATTTACAAAAACTTTTGAAAAAATTCCACTAATTGTATTTGTAGCGCTGCTGACCAAAAGCTAAACATTTCTCCTTTTTAGATTCATGACTTCCACCACATTCATGACAGTTGGCAATGAAACTGGGTGGGGGGCCATGCTTTGAGTTTGCTGACTCACTCTTATGCTTCACTGAGACTGTGCGAACTCTATAATTTGCTGGAAAGCTCTGGGATGCCATTGAGTGCTGCAGGGGTTACAGTTGCTGCCATGTGCTTGGGCCTGTTTCTTTTAACCACGTGCTGCATTCTATCAACATGAGCTCTAGAAGTTACTGAAAGCATGCATCTCTCATTTGTAAGTATATTTGTGTGCTTTTCTGTGAGCTTGTATAGCTGACACATCTCAATGGCCTTATTCAAAGTTAAATCACTGTCACAAAGCAAAATCTTTCTCACAGCATCATCTTTAATACCACACAGAAGTCTGTCTTTTGTCAAACCATTCCTTAAAACACCAAATCTGCATGTTTTAGCCTTATTTCTCAAGTCAGTTATAAATGCTGCAAAAGTATGACCAGACTTTTGATCCCTAGTATATAATAAGTGCCTTTCCAATGCAACATGTGTCTGGGGGTTACACATTACTATAATTTATGTTTTAAGCACTCAAGGTCCTCCCTTGACTTAGCCGGCACAACAATATGACAGTTTTCCCATCTGCAGCATAGATAGCAAGTGCATACACAAATGAACACTCCCTTTCAATGGCTTCTGACCCAGCCAAATTAAGTAGATTTAATGCCTTTGTATGGTCATCTTTATCAGAAAATGCAGCCTGTATGAAAATGTCATACTCATGTTCACTCTCCAGTTCTTTGCAATATTATTATCAAACAGAAGTGCATTGGGTTTTCGAAATCTGTCTGCCATGCCCACAAAGTATACACAAACATACTGAAAATATGGCCCTTGTAACTATGTACAAACAAACTGCTCTGTGAGCTTGTAATAACAATCAAATGCACAATAAACTCTTTGAAATACTATACTCTGCAAAATATGCTCTGAAATGGCTGTATTTTGCAAAATAACTTCACTGTAATACACTTCTAACTCGGATATCTTTAATTAATATGAAAAATATGTGTTTAGTGAAAAAATGCAGTTGCTTACTTTTATTTTATTAGTTTTAAGCAATTCAGATCTTATATCAAACATTTTCCATAGTAATTCGAATATTTTTATCAATATCGAATATATTGGTTTATTCGAATATCATTAGAGTGTTATATACGTCTCATTTTATATTTTGAGAATAAGAAATTATTTAAGCAAGTTTTAACATCTGAAATTCGTTTCTGACTTGTTTTGCGAAATATATGTGCAGTAGGGATGATCCACTCCTCTATATTCCTCCAATACCAAGCAGGTGCCTCTTGGACTTAAATTGAAGAAACTGGATCCCTTTCCTGGCAACAAGTCATTTTGGCCATGCTTCCTTTGACACAATGCCCTTTAGACATGTCACTCGTCCCTCTCTAACATAGATGACAAGCAGGTGGGGTAGCTCGTTTAGATGCTTTAATACAAAGAAACACATCAGGATGGATAGCAGCATCATAAAATATAAACAAACTGAAAACCCAAATGAGGAAACTCAATTTCTAACTCTACATGGAGCATTTCTGAAAGCAGTGTGCTTCCACTGATATTATTTTTTAAAAGTTTATTACACCCCGCCTACTGGAATACCCTCTGCCAGTGTCCTGATAATCAAAAGTGCACCTCCTCAATAGGAAAATGCAGTGACTTGGACGCTCTTAAAGGTTTTACAGATGCCAATCGTCCGAGCATATTTACACCCTGTCTTCTGGAATACCCTCTGCCAGTGTCCTGATAATCAAAAGTGCACCTCCTCAATAGGAAAACGCAGTGACTCGGATACTCTTAAAGGTTTTACAGACATCAAACATCCAAGCATATTTACACCCTGCCTCCTGGAATACACTTTGCCAGTGTCCTGGGGTCTATATTAGATGATCGAAGTTTTACTACAAATCAGTAAACATCAAACTTTACTGATCGAAGTAGTAAAACATCGAATCCATAATAAAGCATTTTTTAAAACAAAACAAAATAACACAAAAGGGTGTAAGCAGGGGGTCAAGTCCCCCTGCACCCCCCACTACTTAAATATACCCACTCCGAGATCGCGCTACAATGTAGGAAATGGAAATCTTCCGTTTCCGCACTGCATTGCCCCCCCCCCGCTTACACCCTTTTGTTTTATTTTTTTGTTTTAAAAAATGTTTTAATACAGATTCGATTTTTTACTACTTCGATAAGTAAACTTTGATGTTTACTGATTCGAAGTAGTAAAGCTTCGATCTAAGATAGACCCAGTATTCTGATAATCAAAAGTGCACCTCCTCAATAGGAAAATGCAGTGACTCGGACACTCTTAAATGTTTTACAGACGTCAAACTTCTGAGCATATTTACACCCTGCCTCCTGGAATAGGACGTTTGGCATATTGTATGTCCAGCTCTTAAACTTTCACTGTTAAATTATGCTGTTTAATCAAACTGGAAGCATGACGCACAGAAACCCACATTTCTTCATAGTCTTTTTGCATTACCTTAATTACTTCCCTTAGCCTAGCTGGCCCCATACCTCCGAGTCATTTCTGAATAGCCTGTAGCCCTTATCTGTTAGTTAAATAGGTCTCTTACTCTACTTTCCTGCATAGTTTTTTTTCTCTCTTATAGCCCTCCTGCATCTTTTTCCGTTACCCGATAGTTACACACACTCTATATTTCTCCTCAGAAACTCTCGCTAACACACACTGCATTGCTAGGTTTAGATTTGCTGGCTAAAAACATCAAAAAGTACCCAAACGGTTGCTCCTACTATATCCTATCTTTGTTGCTTGTTTATATTTTATTTCTAACAGAACAAAGAAAAGGTCTGTAGCTCTTCTAAACTGTAATATTTGTGGACATTGTTTTTTCTGGTCTTGGAATCACTAGATCCGAGCCTACTGTCCACACAAACCCTATCAGTGTCTTCTGTACCCCTCCCCTTTCCTTACTCAACTCGCGTTGGTTTCGACTGAGTTTTATTTACTCCCCTCCCTCCCCCTTGGCGACATCTTTAAACTCCATTTCTACCTCTACATGGAGCATTTCTGGAAGCAGCGTGCTTCCACTGATTTTATTTTTTAAAAGTTTATGTAAGTCATCTTTCTTGCATATTTGAACAGCAGCTTTATTTCTGTATAAACTGTTTCCTTGGCTTTTATCAAACAATGAAGTATCACACTGTATTTATATTAGAAGCGGTTCTACCATGCTTCGTTTGTGTTCATATATTTTTACTGTTGTGTGAACGACTGAATGCTATATAGTGTAACTTATGCAAACGAAGGAGAAATCCTGTTTTTATATTGGATATATATCCTGTATTTATATTAGAAGCAGTTCTACTGTGCTTCGTTTGTGTTCATAGATTTTTACTGTTGTGTGAATGACTGAATGCTATACAGTGTAACTTATGCAAACGAAGTAGATATCTTGTTTTTGTGATAATTAATGAAGTAGGTGTCCTGGTAACTAAGGAGCTTTAACCAGCTGTTAGCATTCCTTTCTACTGTTGTACAACCAAATGCCACACACTGTAATTGAACTAACATAGTACACATCCTGTCTGTATGATAATTAATGAAGTAGAAGTCCTTATGACTAAGCAACCAAACTTATGTGTTAGCGTTATTTTTCTTGTTAGTGATAGTTCCATGCAAAGGTTTATATAACCTTGTAATGCTATCTGGTGAAGAAATACATACATAACAGCTGTCTTAGATAGTTTAACAAGTGTTCGTGTTGCACCTGGGCCATTTTTTTCCAGACTGTTATTGATATCCTTAAAATAGTAATTTATGTACATTGCTTAACAGTTATGAGGCTAACCCTAAAGCGTTGTTTATATTAAGGTGTGTACCATATTGGCTGTAGTACTATCTTTTGGTTTTACTGTACAATAACTGTATAAAGCTAGCTAAGTAGCATTTCATGTAGGAACCAGGCATTGCTTTTTTTTTATTTCATACTAGTTATTGCTCTATGCTCACTATTATCATAACTACCCTCTATCAAAGCATTGTTACTTTTTTGATTATCTGTGCTCCTTCCTTTTTAGTATACCCTGCCTCCTGGAATACTATCTGCCATTTCAACAAACTTTTTCTGGACACACTAAACAGCTTAGCTCCTACACGAACCAAATGTACCAAGGCCAATCATGCCCCTTGGCTAACCAAATCAACAAAACAAAGCCTCCTCCATAGAGATAAACCATGGAAACAATGAGAAAAAAATATAAAACTAAACAAACCGAACTTACTTACAAGAAACTCCAAAATAATTCCACAAAACTAGTCATACAAGATAAGAAAAACTACTTTACCTTGCAGCTATCCATCACAAACAACAATCCAAAAAAGTTTTGGAAATCAATCTCCACATTACTTAATCCTGGCACTTTACAAAATCCATCCCCGCACCTGATAAAAGCCCACAATCTCTCATGACTTTAACACCCATTTCATTGCTACTATTCAAAATCTAATCAAAGACCCTACAACAAACTTAAGCCCAACCACGCAACATACATGTAATTCCTCACATAATAATAAAACTTCCCCTACTCTTAGACTCCTGCATTAATAATCTTACAGCACCTTCATTCTCCATCCAACCACTTCCAGCTTCACAAATATTCAAACTTCTAAACAAACTTAAGCCCTGCTCTCTGTCTGCTGACAACCCCCCCCCCCCCGAATATTTAAAGCTAGCATCAAGCGTGATTGCATACCCAGTCAATATTCTAATAAATCGGTCTCTCTCTGAATGCTATGTCCCAAATTTATGGAAAAAATCTATCATCACCCCACTTCATAAAGGTGGAACTTCCCATGACCTGTCAAACTACCACCCTATCTCAATACTTTCACCACTATCAAAAATATTAGAAAAATGTTTACACACCCAATTACTTAAACACATCCTAGACAATGAGCTTCTCTCCCTCACACAACATGGCTTCCATCCAGGGCATAGCACAATTACAGGCTTGCTTTCTTTCACTGATACTGTCAACAATGCCCTTGATACTGGTCTCTATAACTCAGTAATCCTACTAGATCTGTCAAAGGCTTTTGACGCAGTATCACATAGCAAACTACTACACCAAATATCAAAACTAGGATGTTCCCCCAATTCTGTCAAATGGTTCACCTCCTACCTCAATAACAGAGAAGAATCAGTAACATGGCAAAATGCACAATCTGCTTATCAAAAAAACACCATAGGAGTCCCTCGGGGTTCCATTCTAGGGCCATTACTCTTCAATATTTTTATCAATGACCTTCACAAAGTCTCTAAACTAGGAAACTTGATCCAATATGCTGATGATTCGACAATTATATCTTCCACCGACAATTTCTCTGACCTTCTCAAAATAACCCAAAAAGCTTTTACTTCTATAGAAACCTAGCTAAATAATTCTCAACTGTTCCTTAACGCCAAAAATCAAAACTACTCCTATTCACTTCAAAACCACCAAGCATAAACTTTACGATTTTTTTCTAAAGATGGAATAGAAATAGCTAAAACTGCTAAACTACTAGGTATGACAATAGATGACAAACTTACCTTTGAACCACATATTCATAACATAATAAAGAAGTACACTTAAAATTAGGCAAACTATATAGGCACAAATTATACCTCAACAAGCATACCAAAGCAAAACTAGCAAGTACCCTACTCCTCCCTTCCCTTCTATATGGAATTGCTATCTTGACTATCCTACTTTCATCCCGCAGTAATAAACTGCAATCCTGTTATTATAAAATAGCTAAATTTGCCTCGGGAAAACCTAACCACACATACCACTGTGAAGCAATTGCCGAACTCAACTGGCTCAAATTCTCTAGTCATCTTTCTTATACCCAACTAACACTAGCACATAAACTAATTTTCAAACTGGCTTTGGCTTTACTAGAAAGGCTCACCCAGACTCTGCTACACTTTGTTGTGAAGGAAAGGTTAGTTTGCTTTTATTTGTTGTATTTTGTGTTATTTTAGACTCTTTATATTTTGAATACTGTGATTTTGTTTTCTTTACCTTGTGTTTTACTGGTATTCTGATTTTAACTGCATATTAAAACTTCAAAAGAGACCACAGCTCTGTCTCTTGTGAGTCAGGCAGAAATTAGAACTGATCAATTAAGGACTCATACATAACATAGAAGAGATCACTTAAGGTTAATCATTTGTGATCTGAGGGGGTGGAGCAAGGAACTAAATCTTCTACTTAGGGGTAAAATAAAACATTTCAGAGCTTTACTAGAAAGGCTCAACCAGACTCTGCTACACTTTGCTGTGAAGGAAATGTTAGTTTGCTTTATTTGTTATATTTTGTATTACTTTATTGCCTTTTTATATTTTGAATATGGTGATTTGTTTTATTTACCTTGTGTTTTACTTGTATTCTGCTTTTAACTGCATATAAAAACGTCAAAAGAGACCACAGCTCTGTCTCTTGTGAGTCAGGCAGAACTTTTTCCCCACCCTCCCACTTGCTTACTGCCGTGTTCTTAAATACCAGTGTCTTTCTAGTTGCCTGCCTCATGTTAATTTGACCATATATCTCATTTCCTCTCTGCTTTCACTGGCTTGTTTAAGCACAAAATTATCATTTTGTGAAATCACTCCCTTTCAACTATTTAAATTTATTGGCCATCCTACTGTATTCTATAATACCAGAATATAATAGTGACCACCCCCTTTCAATCTATCTTGCTGTTTTAAAAATAGTGACTCTCCACTAAAATTTTACTTTTTAGACAGGTAAAAATAGAAGTTATGTACTTACCATAACGTTCCATGTGGAGTGTTCATCTCGCCTTTGTTCTTACACATGGGTTCGGAGCCGATCCTCGGCTCCGTGCCGGCCTCTTGCAAGCTCTGCATCGAGAAGAAGCTCGAGACAATCTAATACCCACAATCCCCCTCTGCCTTTACCTCAGATCTAGTTTGCAAGCAAACCAATCTACATAACAGCACATTCATGCCATACATCTATATATACATAACAGACACATATAAGTATATGTGTATACCAACTATGTACAGAGAATAAAGACAGTAGCAAAAATGCTTCTGGCCAGGCATCAAAGAACGTTCTTCCTAAGGGTGGGAGGGTGGGACTGTAAGAACAAAGGCGAGATGAACACTCCACATGGAACGTTATGGTAAGTACATAACTTCTATATGTGATAGTGTTCAATCTCGCTTGTTCTTACACATGGGTAGCGTCCTAGCTACTAAATCCTGAGGAACTCACGGGAGGACGTTCTTGAGCACAGTGGAACCAAAGGTTGCTCTGTCCCTAGAAACCTTATCTACTTTATAATGAGAAATAAATGTATGTGGCTTAGACCAGGTAGCAGCACAGATAGCATCCAGAGGTAGGCGGGCTGCATGGGCCGAAGAAGGGGATATTCATCTTTTGGGATGTCCCTTGTGTTTGTTTAGAAGGGTTGATTTGCAGAATCGTATACATAGATTATACAATCAGTTAACCACTTTGAAAGAGTTCTTTTGGTAACTGCAAGTCCTTTCCTGCTATCAGCAAAAGCCACAAAGAGTTGATCTGTTTTCCTGTGATCTTTTGTTCTATCCAAATAAAACCTTAGCTGTCTGTGAACATCCAATTTGTGCAACATATACTCCATATTGTTGGAGTGGTTTTTGAAGAAAGTGGGTAATTCAATGGACTGATTAATGTTGTTAATAGAACACACTTTAGGGAGGAAGGAAGAATTGGTACGAAGAGAAACTCTGTCAGAGTGAAAGATTAGATAAGGGTGCTTGATGGAGAGAGCCTGAAGTTCAGACACTCGTCTAGCAGAAGTAATGGCTACCAGAAAGAGAGTTTTCCAGGACAAAAATTTTAATGGGCAAGAAGAGGCAGGTTCAAAGGGGGGCAACATTAATTTAGATAGTAACAAGTTTAGACTCCAAGGTGACGTAGGAGATCTGACCGGAGGTCTAATATGAAAAACTCCTTTTAAGAAGGCTTTACAAAGTCTGTGAGCCATGATAGGAGCTCCACACTCTTCCACATGGAAATTCGAAATGGCAGCCAACTGAACTCTTAGAGTAGCAGGAGAAGCACCCTGATGAAATAAGTCTGTCAAGAACTCTAAAATCTTATTCAAAGGAGCTGTGAAGGGATCAACGTGGTGTGTATTCCCAGAATACAAACCGTTTCCATTTGCTAGTATATGTTTTAGTAGTGGAAGCCTTATGAAGCCACTAATATATTCTGGACTGCTGGTGACAAGAGATCAGACCTGGCTAAGTTGGGAATTGGAGCAGCCAAGCTGCTAGATGGAGTGACAGGAGCGCGGGATGGGGAACCCCTGACGAGTGAGTCAACAGATCCGGCTCTGGGTCCAGAATCCAGGGTCCCCGAATGCAGTGAATTTTCAGGAGGGAAACCAAATTTGACGAGGCCAGAATGGAGCAATGAGAATTATCGTCCTGTGAAGGTTCCTGGCTTTCTGGAGAAATTTTGGTATCAGAGGAAATGGAGGAAATGCGTACAGGAGTCCCGGGGCCAATCGTAAACCAGTGCGTCCTGGGGACTTCCCCTGGAGGGGGTAATAGGGCAAAGTAGCTCCTGCATTTGGCGTTCATTGGAGACGCAAACAGGTCGCAGGAAGGCTGGCCCCATGTGCGAAAAAATCCTTTTCGCCACTGACTGTTTCAGAGACCACTGCGTGCGGTAGCAGAATTGCTCTGCTCAGCCTGTCGGCTATGACGTTGGATGACCCCGGGATGTGCGTTGCTATTAGAAAGCGACCCGTGGACTCTGCCCACTGCCAAATTCTCATGGCCTCTCTGCATAGTTGATAGGACTTGGTTCCCCTTGTTTGTTTATGTACCAGACTACCGACATGTTGTCCGTCTGAACTGCAATAGTCCCTAGAGGAAGAAGGGGAGCAAAGTGTTGCAACGCTAGAAACACTGCCCTCAACTCTAGAACATTGATGTGCAGATTGTACTCCAAATTGGTCCATTCGCCTTGGACTGTCTGTCCCTGAAAGATGCCCCCACCCTATCAGGGAAGCGTCCGTGGTCACCGTAACTGTGGCGTGGGTAGCACAAACGGCCTCACCTGGGAAAGGTTGCACGTTTGGAGCCACCAGTTTAGATCTGTTTTGCAAGTCTTTGTTATGAGAATCTCGTGTGTTAGAGGTAGTTGTTGAAATGACCATTGAGCAAACAGTAGCCATTGTAGAACTCTCATGTGCAGCCTTCCCAGGGAATTGCAATAAGGGAGGCTGACATGAGGCCCAACACCTTCAGTACTAGTTTTGCAGGAGATTTCCTTGACAAGAGTAGAAGACGTATGTGAGTCTGCAGTGATAAAATCCTTTCTGGGGGAAGCCTCAGAATTAATTGACGTGTGTTTAACTCTGCTCCTATGAACAAGATATTTTGTGATGGCTGAAGTAAGGATTTTCCGAAATTTACGGAGATCCCTAGGTGAACACACAGTTGAAGAACATAGTCTCTGGCCTGCAGTAGTTGGCCGGTGGTGGCTGAAAGGAGCCAGTCGTCCAGATACGGAAACACCTGGAATCCCTGATGTCTCAAGTGAGACGCTACCACTGCCATGCATTTGGTGAAGACCCTGGGGGCTGAGGTCAGACCAAAGGGCAGGGCTCGAAATTGAAAGTGACTGGCTCCCAGCCGGGCGCAAATGATCTCTGGATGCCCTGGCCATTTTGATGTGGTAGTATGCATCCTCTAGATCTATTGAGCACATCCACTCGTCCTTCTGTAGAAATGGAAGGATCGATTGAAGCGTGACCATTCGAACTTTTCTTTCTTGACGAAAGTATTGAGGTAACTCAGGTCTAGAATGGGCCTCCAGTCCCCTGTTTTCTTTGGAACTAAAAGAACCTTGAGTAAGTCCCGAATCCTTGCTGGTCCGCTGGGACTGGCTGGATGACTCTTTTCTAACAACTTTGAAATTTCTAAAGCTGCTGGCTCTCGCAGATGGGGCGTACATCTGGGAGTCTTTTCTTTGGAATGGGATAGGATAGGAAGGGTATGGTGTAACCTCTGGTAACTACGCTTTTACCCAATTGTCTGTAGTTATATCTTGCCAGGCCTGAGGGTAAAAGCTAAGCGACCCGACTGCCTCCAGAGCAGGACAGTCGGGCCTCCTCTCAGGAGTGCGGGGAAGGTTTACCAGGGTGTGTTTCCCTGTCACCTTGTTGTTGCGGACCCCTCTGCCACCAGGGCGTCTTCCACCTCTGCCCCTCCTCTGCCTCTAGAGGGGCATCACCCTGTGTGCCGGAAAGACCCTTGATTTTGTTTCGAAACCACATTTTCCCACCGCGTTGCCCTTTGGGGTACGGTCTGGTTGGGGTGGAAAAACGGACTCCGACAGCAGACAGAGTCTTTCCCTCTTGTTCACACCGGGTAAGGGTCTCCTTTACCTTGGGGCCAAAAGAGTGGCACCGTCAAATGGGGCATTTGTAAAGGAAGACTTGAAGGCTTCCAAAGGAGCATAGGCATCCAGGATTGTCTACGAAGAGCAATCGCTGAAGCTGCTGCCCTACTCGAACCTTCGGCTGCATAGGAAATCAGCCTCATGGACGAGTTAACAATCGATGTTAGGGTATTAAGTTGCGCTGTCACTTTCTCTGAGACAGCTGCATCTGTAGAACCCTGGAGGGTATCTCCCAACTCTTTGACTAGATCCCTCTGCAGACGTGTAAAATGGGTCAAATAGTTCAGGGACCGCATGGAAAAAGCCGCTGAACTAAAAATGCGCTTCCCATATCTATCCATCGTCCTAGAGTCTTTATTAGGTGGATGGACAGACGAAGAAGACTCCGACATCTCCTTTTTCGTGGCTGCAGCCACCACCATAGCGTCTACTGGAACTCCTTTAGTAAGGTAGGACTTATCCTGAGGTGCTGTGATGTACTTGTTCGGTTTCCTAGGAACAGGTTCCACTGTGTCAGGAGCCTCCCACGCCCTTCGAGCAATAAGTTCCATTAGTTCGTCGAAGGGCGGAGTGACCCAGGAGGAGGAAGGGCGAGCACCAAATGCCTTCAGCAGAACTGACTCATCCTCAGAAGGGGGAAGGAACTGCCAGTCACCTCTCTGTTTCAGGATCTCCAAAATGTCTGAAAAAGAGACATCTTCTGAAGGTGACTTAGGGGACCCTTCTGACTCATCTAAGTCAGTATCAGATGTTATGGATTCTTGTGGAGAATCCAAGTGTCTCCTCTTACACAGTCTCTTCCTAGGGACTTCCTCGTGGGGTGCATCCGAAGAAGCCTCGGAGGAAGAGGGGGCACCCTCCAGGGGTGGCAGAGACACTGGTGCCCGACGCTTGGATGTGGCCGTGGGTGCAGATGAAGACAAAGGCCCTTTATGGGGAGGAGAAACTGCTTCCACTGATGTGGTTGTCTGGGTAGACAACACCTTCCTCATCAGGTCGAACGCTCCCGGGTCCCGCATCGAAGAATCTCCCGGCTCCGAAGAAATGGGAAGAATCCCCGACACGGGCACCGAAGGCATCGACCCCGAGGACGGAGCCGAATCGATCCGTGCCGAGGCCCCGAGGGGGAGAGTCGGAACCGACACGTCGGTTCGACTCTCAGCCCCGGAACCAAGAACAGACCGTCGGCTCGAGACTCGGTACCGGGTCCGACGGAGTCGAGGTGAGGGGAACAGACCGAGAAAAGGACGGTTCTGGACCCGAGGGCTCCACAATCAGCAGATCAGCCTCTTCCGGCTCCAAAGACTGAATCGGTCTCGGAGGAGGAATGGATGGAGATACAGGAAGGCCTTCAAGTTTCGACACCAGCTGGGTGGAAACCGAAATAAGTTTAGAGAGGGCCGAATGCTCCAGCAACTTCTGCACCACACGATCCACATCGACATCCGAAAGTTTAGAGGAGGAACGGGTCGAAGGAACCGAAGACGGAGCCGACCTCAAAATGGCCGAAGGAGGGAGCTCCATCACCGGTTCCAAGACTCGAGGCTCAGGAACCGACACCAGTTGAACACTCGGCCCCGAAGTCTGTGGAACCGGTGATCTAACCTTTGAAGAAGAGCTCGGAGCCGATGACTTGGGCTCCGATGTCTTCGATTCCTTAGAGGACTTCGATGCCTGGTCAGAAGCATCCAAAGCCTCTTGAAAAGCTGGTTTCAAAAGACCCCTGTCCATTAGTTTCCTGCGCCTATCTGTCATGACCCTCCCACTGAAAGAGTGACAAATGGAGCAATCCTCTTGTAAGTGGAGAGGGCCAAGGCAGTAGACACAGGAACTATGGTTGTCAGTGACCGACATTTTTTGGCCACACTGACAACGCTTGAAACCAGACTTTGCCTTCTCAGACATTGTAGGTAAAAAACAAGTCTAGAAACAAATACACAGTCAAATCCGGGAAAAATAGTCACAATCAGGTAAATGTCACAATCAGGTAAATGTCAAATCCGGTTAGTCACATCAGGTAAATTTGACTCAATATAGTAGTATATGGTAAGGGTGTAGGCCCCGGTACAAAAATACCGATAAAAGGGTTAACGGTACCAAAGAACTACGGAACCACAACACAACCACACAAGGTAATACTAACAATATTAAGTTAAATAAAATTCTCAATAAAATACAACAAAAAGTTATATCTTAGCTTAGAAAACCCTCGAGCTAGCTCCCAACGATGCGAATGCAGCAGCGGCAAACTAGATCTGAGGTAAAGGCAGAGGGGGATTGTGGGTATTAGATTGTCTCGAGCTTCTTCTCGATGCAGAGCTTGCAAGAGGCCGGCACGGAGCCGAGGATCGGCTCCGAACCCATGTGTAAGAACAAACGGCGAGATTGAACACTATCACATCTTAAATTATCTGTTTTCACATCTAAGTTATCTAGTGCACACTGCAGTGTTTAGGATAAACCATTTTTTTTCATCTTACCTTTAAGCATCCATGTGACTAGCACTTGCTCTAATACCTGCTGGAAAGCACCAGGAAGCCTTAAACTGATACAAACACTCAACTCTCCTTGTTAATAAGGAGAAATTAATCATAGGCACTAGACAGCCTATAATTGCAAAGTACCTTGCTAAGGCAGGGGAAAACAGCTTCTGTACTTTACAAAAAAAAACACCAAACCAGGCATATCCAAGGGTCAGCTTCCAGTGATTTCACCTGTCCACCTAGTGAATCTGGGCATACTGGGGCAATGCAGGAATTGCCTCATGTACACAGACAACCCTCTCCTCCTACCACCCAACACTACAACCTGTGAGAGATGCACTTACATAGCCAAACTGGAAGCAAAGCTCTCTCCACCCAAGATTGTGCTAGACAGTCATGAGGAGAAGGTTAACACCCGCACTACACCTCAAGCAACACATAGCCCTTCTAAACCCACATGACCAACACCCACACATAGCAACATTAAAGCCACATATGCGGAGGCCCTTAACTGTAACCTGCCCAAGCAACAAGGACCTTTGAAGCTGAAACGCAAACAAACACTAATCACAACCAAAGTGACATATAGCTCACAACACCAGTATGCCAACCAGCAACAGCCCCTAAGGCAAGACAACGTACCTAACACTTTAGTCATAGGTGACTCTATAGTCAGCCACAATGATGTCCCACTCACCAGGCTGAACAAGGAAAAAATTACAGTCAGATGCCTGTCGGGTGCCAGGATCCACCACATAATGCATGCACTCAAGTCACTCCACAACAAGTACAAATATGACTATGTCATTGTCCATGTTGGAGTGAATGACTTAAGACGTACCTTCCTGGACTACATGAAAAGAGACATGGAAGATCTCTCGGATCATGTGGTCCAGGCAGGTATGACCCTAGCCCTAAGTAGCATCCTGCCTTCACCCAGAATGATACCACAATAATGACAAAATGATTGACTTCAACAATTGGCTAAGCGTCTGGTGTCATTCAAAGGGGATCCAGTATCTGTCTGCCTGGGACGACATGATCGACGGACCATGATGCTTTGCCAGAGATGGTCTGCACCTGTCAGCCCTGGGATTCAGGTTACTGGCTAAAGCTCTTGCCACCCCTATAGTGCCTCTTTTAGGCAAAGTTCAAAGGACAAAACCACCACCATAACAGGTACAAGCATGCAAATTCTGAAGGTAATGCTACTCAATGCTAGAAGTCTAAACCTCAAAATGCACTCTCTCGAGGCACTCCTAAAAATGGAGAACATCGATATCTGTGCAGTAACTGAGACCTGGTTCAAGGCTCCAGAGAGCACCCCTGCAATACCAGGCTACAACTCTTACCAGATGTTTTGGCCACCAAACCAGAACTAACACTAAAGGTGGAGGAGTGTCCATATTCACCAAGGATATTCACACCACCAGGCTAGTTGCCCAACACAATGCATCTGAAATTCTCCAGGTGCAACTAACACTAGGTAAGACTGAAATCCAAATTGTAGCTTGTTACAGATTCCCCACCATGCTCCAAGATTCTCACTACACCTTTCTAAACATATTGGAAAATATTAAGATACAACCAAATACCCTAATACTGGGTGATTTCAACTACCCCATCATTAACTGGGAAAACTACTCATGTACCAACATCTTTGCCCAACGGTACTTGGAATTCATAAATTCCAATGCCCTGGATCAACTAATCCATAGTCCCACCAGGGGCTCCAATATCCTAGACCTGGTCATTACCAACATGGGAAATTGATGCTCCACACCTTTGGTCACCCTCTTGTTGGTCAGGTCTGACCATAAGCGAATCACCCTTAACATCCACATCCCACCCCAACCCCCCAGTAAGGAAACCACCATAAAAAACTTCTCCAAAGCCAACTTCATGCTACTCAAGTCAGAAGTGACAAACTTCATGACACCCATGCAGATGGGAATTGAAAGTTCGATTGCTGAATCCTACACTAAGGCACTGTACGAGCACATCCACGCATGCATCAATCGTGCCATCCCAAATAGAACCAAGATGCTCTCCTCTGCCATAAACAAACTTTACAACAAAAGGAAGAAACTGTTGCAGAAAAGAGGATAATCCCAGGATGCAAAAACTCCCTTACTGGCCTCAGTAAGAAGAGATCCCTCATAAAATCCTCCAAAGCTAGTTACGAAAATAAAATTGCCAAAGATTCCAAAGACAAGGCATTCTACAACTAATTCTATAACTACGTTAAGAATCTAAATGGCAATGCTCAGATCTGCTCTGAGCTACAACAGAATGGCATTAAATATATCGATCCCAAGGATATTACCAATATCCTGGCAGATCAATTCAGTGCCAACTTCACCCACCTCTCACCCCCTAAATGGCCCATCTCAATACTGGAAGATTGTCAGATTCTGGTAATAACAGCCACAGAGGTAAAAAATGCACTCTCCAAAGCTAAGAATACAGCATCCATGGGACCAGATGACATCCTGGGCTGTGTACTACATGAACTACAAAATGAACTGTCACCTCACCTAAGTGGCATGTTTAATCATAGCCTCACCTCAGGCTTTGTGCCCACAGGGTGGTGCACAGCTACAGTTATCCCACTTCACAAGGGGGGATCCACCTTGGATCCCGGGAACTACTGCCCCATCAGTCTGACGAGCCTGATCTGCAAGGCCATGGAACATATTATCATGGAACTTATAAACAAAGACATTGGCAACCTTCAAACACTGGACCCCCACCCAGTTTGGGTTCATGAAGGGCCGATCTTATCTCCTGAACCGGATTGACTTCTTTGAATCAGTCTCCAGAGCCATGGACAAGGGTAAGGCGATCCACACAGCCTATCTGGACCTCACCAAGGCCTTTGACACCATCCCCCACTATGGAATCATAGATAGACTTACTAAGCTGGGCATTAATCCCTACATCACTCGATGGGTTGCCAACTGGCTTACTGACAAAACCCACACTGTAAAAGTAGCTAATTCCAAATTCAGCTCCAGACAAGTGACAATTAGAGTACCTCAGGGTTCAGTCCTGGGATCACTCTTATTTGGTATCTACTTCTCTGAAGTACAGGCCAACACTAAGGGACTCTGGCTAACAAAGTTTGCAGATGAGTGCAAACTGGGAGCCATTATTGAGGCTCCAAATGATGTGGATACTCTACAAAAGTGCCTTACAGAAATGGATGCTTGGTGCCAGAGCCATGGGCTCAAGCTCAATGCCAAGAAATGTATAGTTATCCCCTTTGGGGAAAAAACATGTACCCGTGATTTACCACACAGGTGGCAGTACACTAAACACCGAAAGTGCGATGAGACTTAGGGACACAGGAGGACAGTGATCTCACCTTCGATAACCACATCGTCACAACAGTCAGGAAATCCTTCTGTGTGGCACACCTCATCACTAAGGGCTTTTCATCCAGAAAAAAAGGAAGTCATTGTCCCACTGTGCTCATCCCTCATTAGACCGATTATAGAATACAATGCCCCATTTGGTATGTACTTCTCAAGACATCTGCAACAACTGGAAAGGCCACGGAAATACCTCACTAAAAGAATTACAGGCCTAAAGCAGATGCCCTATGCTGACCACCTTAAAAAAACTCCAGCTATACTCTGTCGCATATCGTCTACTCAGATGCAATCTCTGCTTAACATACAAGGCCATGTCAAACCCAAAGCTGCTGGACATGCTACACTTAAAGAAATCCCAATCCCTCAGAGCCACACGCTCCAGGGATCTAAACCTTGTCATCACAATAAACAAAACATGCTAGAGGAACAGGTTCCTGACCCAGAGACTCCCCAGACTCTGGAATAGACTGTCCATACATGTCAAGCAGAGCGCCTCTTTGGCCCTCTTCAAAAGGAACCTTGACGATTGGATGGGGAAAGGAAATTCACCCCGGGGATCACGTCAGTCGCCCTGCTAGACAGGGGTCCAAGAAAGTAAATAGTGTGGGACGAATTAGCCAGGGAATTGTTATGGCTTGTATAGGCCCTAGGGCCGATAGCCTAGTACCAACCTATGAACCCCACCACTGCCCAGCACTCCACTCAGTCCTGCAAGCATACTCTCCTACTCAGTCACTTAGATCATCTCAGAAACAGCTAATAAAGGTTACAAAACCAAACAAAAGAGCTGGACAAAGTCTATACTCCTGTAATATAGCCAAATTTTGAAACACATTACCCTCCCATATAACTCTAATGGAACCTTCAAAACTCTTTAAATCATCACTCAAGCTACATTATCAAAAAAAAAAACTTATCCTGTCCCTGCACAACAATCAGACCCCCATAGCCTCCCTACCTCATGCTAAACTATGCTATGTGATACTCACAATTTACCTCATTATATACTTCTGCCTTTTACTGCCGGACTTTACTCTCTTTCTTAGGTTCATAGGTTCATAGGTTCATAGGTTTATACTAGGCTATCTGCCCTAAAGCATTTATAAGCCTAGCCCAAAGTTTTGTGGCTTACGCCACCCCTTATATGAAAAAATACTGTGCCCATTAGTTTGTTGTGCCTCTGTCCAGCAGTGACACAGAGATGATTCCCGGGGTAAACCTACGATCTCCCATCCACAGGTCAAGATTTCTCTTGAACAGAGCCAGCGAGGTGCTCTGCCTCACATGGACCGGGATTTTATTCCACAGCATAGGGAGTCTCTGAGTGATAAATCTATCCCTCCAGCACGTCCTATTTATATCCGTGCTAAGGTTTAAGTCGCTTGCTCTAGTGGTTTTGGTGGATTTGGATATTTTGAGGTGGAGCATGTCCATTAATTCGGGTTGGACATGGCCTTGTATGTCAGGCACATGTCACCTCTGAGCAGACGGTATGCGACTGAATAGAGCTGGAGTTTCTTCAATCTGGCAGCATATGACAGATTTTGGAGTCCCTTTATCCTTTTGGTGAGGAACTTTTGGGGTCTCTCCAATTGCTGCAGATGTCGGGTGAGATACATCCTGAATGGGGCATTGTACTCGATCATTGGTCTGATAAGTGAAGAGTACAAGGGAACAATGACCTCACTAGATCTGGATGTGAATCCCTTCATGATCAGGTGGGCAATGTAGAAGGTCTTTCTAACCACTTTAGCAACGTGAGTGTCAAAAGAAAGGCCACTGTCAACCTGGGTCCCCAGGTCCCTGATAACCTCTTCTGCGCTTAGTGGATTGCCGCCTATATGGTAGCTTGGGGTTACCTTGTTTTTCCCGAAGGGTATGAAACCTACTGAAAATTTTTTTCTGAATATGGAATTCTAAATACGTTCATTTTAAATGTTCTATGTTGAATGTACCACCACAATGGTATATAATGTGCAAAGATTTTTTTTAATTTTTAAATGTCTTAATGTTCTATATTTTTGAATGTATTACTGTGGAGCTTTGCTCCCCAGGCCTCCACTGAAAATGGCTTAGTGGTCCAGTGGACTTTCCCGGTCAATAAATAAATAATTAATAAATAACAGATAGACCTTGCATACATACACGTTTACATCTCAACAGCTTACTACAAACCTAGTACTGTTTCTATTACCCTTTATCTGCCTCATCTCTATCTTTGGACAGTATGGCTCTGCTCCACTTAGCTAATTTAACTCGTGTCCAAATGGAATGTACAATGCATTTCCTCATTATAGTTACTTGCTTATTTTTATGCAGGTTAGCTAGGGTATAACTATTCCTGGCTCCACAAAGTCTCCTCTTCAATTTTTCCCTTGGAACTAGACAAACTTTCAACTTAAGCACTAAAGCCATTCATTTCTCAGCTCGGCACTTGCTCAAAACTCATAGCAAGCACTTATAAACCCTAGCACTACAGAAGGACAAGGCTCTCTATTCGACCTTACCAGCCACTCAGTAAAACAGTTTACTGTACCTATCCAGGCATGTCCAAAGGGCAGTTTCAGGTGTACTCTCCAGTCCAACTGGTGAATCTGGACATTCTAAGGCAATGTTACAACTGCTTCATGTACACATACAACCCTCTCCTCCTACCACCAAACACTAATACATGCGAGAGATGCAATTATACAGCCAAATTGGAGGATAAGCTCTCTCAACCCAAGACTGGATCAAATCAAGAGGAAAAGGGAAATACTGGCATCACACCACCAGTCTCACACAGACCCATTAAACCAGCACCGGCAAAAAACACACGTAAATACACAAAAACATACTCGGAGGCTCTAAATAGAGGCACAGCAAAATAATGGGTATAGTTCCCCATACTAAAGGGGTGGCGTAAGCCACAAAACAATGGGCTAGGCTTGTAAATGCCCTCGGGCAGATAGCCTAGTATGAACCTATGAACCTATGAACCTATAAATAAAAATCTGCAAAAGCAACAGAGCCCTCCAAAGCAGACATCCAAGCAACCTCCACCCCCCCAAACACAAACCATGAAACACATACATCACAAAACCAGTGTGCCATGCAATCACAGCCCTCAAGGCAAAATAACATAACCAACATACTAGTAATAGGTGACTATAGTCAGGCACACTGATGTCCCACTCACTAGGCTGAATAATGAGAAGGGTACTGTTAGCTGCCTGTCGGGTGCCGGGATCCGCCACATAATACAAGCACTCAGGTCACTCCAGAACAAGTACAAATATGACTTTGTCATTGTCCATGTTGGTGCGAATGACCTGAGCCATACCTCCCTGGACTACATGAAAAGAGCATGGAAGAGCTCTCTGATCACGTAGCCCAGGCCGGTATGACCCTGAACCTGAGTAGCATCCTGCCCTCACCAAGAATGATACCACGGTATAAAGACAACAATTATCAATTTCAACAATTGGCTAAGTTTCTGGTGTCATTCAAAGGGGATCCAGTGTCTGTCTGCCTGGGATGACATGATCGACAAGCCACACTGCTTTACTAGAGACGGCTTGCACCTGTCTACCTTAGGCTTTTGAATACTGGCCAAGGCTCTTGCCACCCCCATAGTGCCTTTTTAGGCAAGGCTTAAAAGACAAACCCACCGCCGTAAATAGAACAAGTAACAAAATTCTGAGGGTAATACTACTCAATGCTAGAAGTCTTGTTGTTGTTGTGTCCTTTGGCTTTTCCCAGTTAGGGGTCGCCACAGCGGAACTCCGGCCCGCTAATGATTGGCAGTAGATTTTTATATGCCGAGTTGCCGGCCCTGACGCACAACCTTTAACGAAGGTACGCCCATTCACGCATGCCTCCATACAGAAGACACTCTAGCTGAGAATTGAACAGGACAGCATCTTACCATGAGGCGACAATGCTACCGCAGCACCACCACCGCAGTTTTACTCAATGCCAGAAGTCTAAACATCAAAATGCATGCACTCGAGGCACTCCTCAGTATGGAGAAAATTGCTATATGTACAGTAACAGAAACCTAGTTTAAGGCTCCAGAGAGCACCCCAGCACTACCAGGCTACAATGCATACCATACATTTTGGCCACAGAACCCAGACTGAAATACAAAAGGCGGGGGAGTATCCATATTCATCAAGGATACCCACACCTCCAGGTTAGTGGCACAGCATGATGCTTCAGAAATTATCATCGTGCAAGTAACAATGGGCAAAACTGCAATTCAAATTGTAGCTTGCTACAGATAACCCACCATTTCCCAGGACCCCCATTCCGCATTTCTGGAAACACTGGGTAACTTAAAGGTCCTACCAAACACCCTAATATTGGGTGAGTTCAACTACCCAAACATTAACTGGGAGAACTACCAAGTACTAACTCCCTTGCTCAACATTTCCTAGAATTTATAAACTCAAATGCCCTGGAATCACTGATCAACACTCCCACCAGAGGTGACAACATATTGGACCTGGTCATCACCATCATGGGCAACCGTTGTTCCACACTGGAGGTCAACCCCTTGCTGGTTAGATCTGACCATAAACAAATCACTTTGGATATCCACATTCCACCCCCACCCCCGGACAAGGAAACCACCATGAAAAACTTTTCAAAAGCAAACTTCACGTTACTTAAGACGGAGTTGGAAAGTTTCAAATCCCCCATGCTACAGGATAATGCTGTCCAAGCTGCAAAATCCTTTACTAATGCATTCTATGGGCCCCTACAAGAATGCATGGATTGTGCTATCCCAAGCAAAACCAAGACTCACTCCTCTAAGAAAAGGAAACTAGTCTGATGGACCCCTGCCATAAACAAGCTAAATAATAGGAGGAGGAAACTAGTACAGAAAATAGTAAAATCCCAAGAAGGGAAGACATCCCTGATCAGTATCAGCAAGAAACTATGATCCCTCATAAAATCGTTCAAGGTGAACTTTGAAAGAAAACTTGCCAAGGACTCCAAAGATAACCACAATGCATTCTTTAGCTATGTCAAGAATCTAAGTAGCAATGCTCAGATCTGCTCAGTTAGTGCAGAATGCCACAAAATACACTGAACCAACCGATGTTGCCAGCATCCTGGCAGACAGATTCAGTGCAAACTTCACCCCCTCTCACCCCCAAAAGGGCCCATAACCATGCCAGAAGAATGTAGTGCCCCTGAAATCACAGACACTCAGGTTAAAATAGGCCTCTCCAAAGCCAAACACACAGCATCAATGGGACTGGACGGTGTCCCAGGTTGCATCCTACACGAGCTCAAAGACGAACTAACCCCTCACCTAAACACACTGTTCAAACTCAGCCTCTCCACAGGCTACATACCCATAGAGTCGTACACAGCAATGGTTATTCCGCTCCACAAAGGTGGAGCCACAACAGACCCCAGGAACTATTGCCTATAAGCCTGACTAGCCTGGTCTGCAAGGCTATGGAGCACATCAACATGGAACTCATTAACAGAGA
Organism: Protopterus annectens; assembly: GCF_019279795.1. Classification (NCBI taxonomy): domain Eukaryota; kingdom Metazoa; phylum Chordata; order Ceratodontiformes; family Protopteridae; genus Protopterus; species Protopterus annectens. The sequence goes on along the minus strand of NC_056739.1, from coordinate 124,433,132 downwards.
CATTGGGAACCTCCAAACACTGGACACTACCCAGTTTGGCTTTGTTAAGGGCAGATCATGCCTCCTAAACCTGGTGGACTTCTTTGAGACAGTTACCAAGGCTATAGATGAGGGGAAGGTGGTACACACAGCCTACCTAGACCTCGCAAAGGCCTTCAACACCATTCCCCATTCTGGTATTATAGACAAGCTCACCAGCCTGAACATAAACCCCTATGTCACAAGATGGGTTGCCAATTGGCTCACGGACAGAACCCACATGGTAAGAATTGCAAGAGCTAGGTCTGACTCTAAACCAGTTACAAGTGGTGTTCTCCAGGGCTCAGTCCTAGGACCCCTCCTATTCGGCATATACTTCTCAGATGTACAGACAAGCACAGGAGGACTATGGCTGACCAAGTTCACAGACGACTGCAAACTAGGGGCTATAATTGACTCACCAGCTGACACAGACATCCTCCAAAAGGGTCTCACTGAGATGGATACCTGGTGTCAAAATCATGGCTTCAAGCTAAATGCCAAAAAGTGCATAGTTATTCCCTTTGGAAATACAGTACCCACAAACTATCACATAGGTGGTAGTCCCCTAAATACGGAAAACGTAATAAGGGATTTGGGAACCCAAGTAGATAGTAATCTCTCCTTTGATAATGACATTGCCAAAGTGGTTAGAAAATCATTCTATGTAGCCCACCTAATCACAAAAGGGTTTGCATCCAGATCAAAAGAGGTCATTGTGCCCTTCTACTCATCACTCATCAGACCCATCATAGAGTACAATGCCCCATTTGGGATGTACCTTACAAGACACCTGCAACAGTTGGAAAGACCACAGAAGTGTCTCACTAAGAGGATCACTGGCCTCAAACAGATGCCCTATGCAGCCTGACTGAAGAAACTCCAGCTGTACTCGGTTGCATACCGCCTGCTCAGAGGTGATCTCTGCCTGACATACAAGGCCATGTCCAACCCAGAATTGATGGACATGCTCCACCTAAGGAAAACCTTATCCCCCCGAGCCTAGGAATCTAAACCTCACCAAAACAATAAATAGGACATGCTGGAGGGATCGATTCCTGTCCCAGAGACTTCCCATGCTTTGGAACAAGATTCCAATATACATTAGGCAGAGCTCCTCGCTAGCACTCTTCAAGAGAAACATTGACGAGTGGATGGGAAACAAAGTTTACCCTGGGGATCACTTCAGTGGCTCTGCTGGACAGAGGCACAGGGAACTAATCTAAGGAGGCGGCGAAAGCTAACACATTCTGGCTAGGCTTATAAATGCCTTTGGGCAGATAGCCTAGTACCTACCTATGAACCTATGCATTTTTATTTAGTTAAAAATGCATACTATCTTACACATTGTAAAATTGTCTTTGTTTTTTGTAAAACCTAATGCTGTCAAACTTGTATATATATATATATATATATATATATATATATATATATATATATATATATATATATATATATATATATATATATACATTGTAAAATTGTCTTTGTTCTTTGAAAAAAATCTAATGCTGTCAAAATTGTAATTGTAATTTGTCTTTCTTGGAGCCTTTCTCATCAGGTCTTCACTGAAAATGGGCTCATGATCAGCTGGACTAACCCGGTTAACAAATGTTAAATAAATAAATAAATGGCAGTCAGACTTGCACATGCTCAGTTTTTATACACTTGTGCAAGTCATTGGATAGCTTCTTAAAGGTACATACACATTGATCCACACCCATAATTACAGATGTTCAAGTGTAGTCACTATTGCAGTCATCACATTATGGAATTTTGCCACAGGATGAGGTCTTGCATCTGGTTAGACTTTCAGAGATAAACACTCTTCCACCCTTGGATGGGCTGATGTCATTTTCACCTTGGACTTCTTTGTGTACTTGATAAAAAGGTGACATCCAATTATGCCATAGTTTTTTTTCTTTTCTGCCTCACTTCACAAAATAGAGCAAGAGATATCCAACTTACCTGTAAGCCCAGGTGTCAAACTGCTAAATCCTTCTTGTCACACTTGAAAATAAACACACAAAAAAAGGAAGACAGATATGACTCTTAGACTTTGACTTAATGAGGGAAGGGGAGATGGGTACACACCATAGCCCTCTAGCAGCAAATACGATGAGGGGATGGAGAGAGACTCCAGACTGCAACAGTGACTACACTTGGAACACCAACAGTTATGGTAAGTTGGTACCACAATCCACTATTTTCTTTGTATAGGTTACTGTTGCAAGTCATGACATTATGGAAGAGTCTCAAAGCTAACCACAAGACAGACTGGTAGTGAATATGATCATGACCATAAAGATGGTTAAAGCAATCCCTGTCCTGGAAACCATGTCTAACCTGCAGTATTTAGGAAATTATTTAGAACCAGATGGCTGCCTGTAATGCCTTCAGCACTAGCCCCTTCGACAAAAGGCAGTAATAGCAGGTGTGGACCTGGTAAAGTAGTATTTGCTGGTTTCCTTATATGGTTTTAGTATGGGGTTTGTGGCAGAAACTTATACAGTGGGTTACCTTTCTTTGACATAATTGGTCTGAAAAAAGGGAACCCTTTCTTAGTTTCGGCAAAGGCCACAAACAATAGCCCTGACTTCCTAAAGTCTTCAGCTACATCCAAGTAGTACCAAAGTTTTCTGTGGCTGTAGCATCTTTTCTACATTTATTCTGAGGGTCTAGAAAAATAATGGTTGATAGGGAGCCTGAATGAAACCACTTCTGTTCTGACTTAGGGCATAAAGGCGGGGAGTAGTGCATACTCTAGCCTTGTGAGGGATAATGGCTGTTTGTATATTAAGGCTTGTAATTCAGAAATTCTTCCAGTTGAGGTGATACCTATTAGAATCACTTTGACAGGAGAAGTCCAAGGGTGTCATAGTCTTGGCTCAAAGGATAGTAAAGTTATTTTTCCAACATAAAAACGAGCTCCTAAGTAGCCAATACTATTCACCTTGGAGGTCTAAGTTGCAGGATGCCTTTCAGAAATGGCTTAACAGCTGGTCTAGATGCTAGAGGGAGATCAATGGCAGACAAGCAGATATTGCTGAAAGGTGCAATTCCATATAAGTATATAAGTGTAGTCAAAAAAAAATCAGACACTAGAGGACCATAGTACATTTACATGTGCAGCATTGTATGTCCTGCTTTTGGTACTGGAGGGGAGCATTTCCATTTATCTAAGACCTCTTTCTACATCGTCTCTGAGCCGCCTTCATAACTTTTAGCATGCCCTTCGAATAAAGGTGCTCACGGGGATTCATAGTTATTTCTTCCAAGCTATCAGATTCAGTGTGGGCAGGGTGCGGTATATGAGGAATGTTCCATACTGCATTAGGAGGTTTACATGCTGTGGCAGGACATAAGGGGGTCTACCTTGTCAAATGCATCAAGTAGGAGAATTAGTTCTGCCTGGGCCAGAAGAAAGAAAGTGACATCATTCCTGGCTCCTCCTCTCAGACTTTCTGAATAACCATGGGAACAAGTGGAATAGGAGGAAAAGCATATAGAAACAGACCTTTCACACTACGGGAGAATGCATCCACTTCCTAAGCATTTCTGTGATAAGCTATACAAGCAGAGAGATCTATTTCTGGGACATCCCACCTGGTCATGATCTCCAGAAAGTCTCTCTGTGCAACATCCTATTGTGTGGATCTGCACTGGTACCACCTAAATGATATGCCATGTTACTGCCCCAAGTAAGTATGAAGGTCACACTAAGTCTGCATTACACAGCTTGTTCTTACACTGGCACAACCAGCCTGCATAGATGGCAAGAATAGGTTCCATGTTTATGTACCATAGCACTATGGTGCTGGATCTAACTTCACCATCTCAAACACCCATATAGACCTGAATACTTTTAGAACATAATTGTCAGCATAACCTTTGTTTATGTGCCAGGCGGTCTCTCAATGCACCATTTGCATTGCGACTTGAGATTCAGGGTGTGTGCACCGCAGGCCTGGTAATAAGCATCAGTGGTCAGGGGCTGGTTTGGAATGGTTGGTCTGAAGGGCATCTCCATTTTTCCCTGATCTGTACCACATACAAACTTATTTCCCTACTTTTTATTAACACCTTTATTAAATTATCACTTAAGACACAGGCAAGCATACATTTGTATAATTACAAACAGTATACATTGCATGTGTTTTTTTACAACTATCAATGCAATATTACATAAAGTGGTCAGTTCCTGCCTTCTCTTAAATCTCACTCCTCCTCCAAAATATTATTATTCTGCATGTATTGTTGCCATGATTTTCATTTTTTCTATGTAATTTGCTACCACCTTTTTTTAAGATCCTAGTTCCAGTTCTTTTATCCCTGATACAATATTCAGTACTTCAAATACAATTGCTTTAACCTTCTTTCCATTTTCAAGTAACCACTTTTTTGGCAGCCACCATAATTAAACTTAGCAGGGCCTTACTATGTCCAGGCAATTCAGATCTTGTATCTAAGCTCAAAAAAAAAATCATTCATTTCCTTAGTTACATCCATTTGTTCACCCAATATTTCTGACAAAGTACTCTGCAGGGATTTTTTTAAGTTTGCCAACTCATTACACACCCATAACATATGTTCCCACTTACCTCTTTCTTCCCCATCACACTTCCAACATTTGCCATCTACCTGAGGAAAATTCTTTGGAGTGTGCTTGGGGTATAAAAATACCTATGTAGACACTTCCAAGCAAAAATTATATACTGCCTAGACTCTGTTGGATATCTGGAAGTCATACATATGTCCTCACATTGTTTCCTTGTGAAGTGTTTATCCAATCTCTTTTCACAATCATTACTAACTTCCTCTGACTGATTCCTATAATTAATATACAATATTTTATATGCCCTACTAATTATCCCTGTTTTAACAGCAGCTTATGTTCTAGATTCACCTAAAAACTCTGCCAGAGCAGGTCTTTCACTTAGGATTCTCCTATCCCTTTTTGCCTATACTCTGATATCAGTCCCTGATAGGGAATGTCATCTCTAGCCTGCAGTCCAAATGTCTTCTTGGTCTCTTCCCATTCTATTACTTTCTCTCTCTATTTATTTGCTCCCAATCCCTTGGTTTCTTTGCCATTTTTTTCCAACAGATTTTAGCCCCTTCTTGCATATTCTTTCTACACCTAATTGCAGTCATCCATATCGGCAGAATCTTTCTCCATCCCCATGTTGGCTTACTTCTTAGAATGCTTTCTGCTACTTTATAAATATAATATTCTGTATGGCTGTTATTTTAAGAATCTGCATCAAAAATCCTACTCTCTCCTTATTTATTGAATCCCCCCTCCTTCAACTCTTGATTATTGTCCACAACTTCTCCTCTGGTTGATAAAAGTATGTCTGACCTGTATATAAAACTAATGGGAATAAAACATTTTACATTATTTAGATCTTGCTATCCACATCCATAAACAAGAGCTTCCAGTTTGTCAGTTTTTTTGTAATATTTTTTGGTCTCTTCCCACACATCCTCAGCTACAATAACAGAATCCTTTTCAATCCATATTCCTAAATACTTCACTTATTGTGTCCTCATAAATATGGGTTTTGCTAGACCAATTCATGCATGGGTAAATAGTTTACAACTACAACCTGTGTTTTATCTTCACTAATTTTATATCCTAAGAAGACTTGACAGTCTCAAGATGTTCCTCAATACTCAAATGTCCTTTTCTGGTTTTATTAGGTACAAAATAATATTGTATGTAAATAAAGCTAAATTTTCTTGATTACCATACCAACTACCTTTAGGTAGCATTCCCTGCTGAAAGGAGATTTCTTCTCCCACAATATTTTTAAGCTTCATAATAGCAGTTTTAGATGGAATATAAATGCATGCCAGCATAATCCTCCTCCCTTGCCAGTAGCCTCTTACTACTATAAATCTACCATTATCATTTTTTTCCTCTTCTATTATTACTGGAGCTCCCCTAGCAATTAGTTTAAGTACCCCCATTTTCATTTGTCCATGATAATCTGATGAATCCTCCTGAAATCTTTTCTTTATCAAGCTCACTTATTTCCAACTGTGACTCATGTAGCATTGCTATTTGTACTCTGCATTTCTTAATATAATTTAATGCTCTTTCCATTTTGTCTATACCTGTGAAGCCATTAACATTCCAAAATAATATGGATAATGCAGCCATTATGATAAGAGGTTATTATTCCCACCTATTATATGTGAAAGCTTTTTTAAATGTCTATTTCCAGCTTTTGTGTTACAGGCACTCACTAATATGTGGAAGTTAGTCTTTTATACAGTTTCTTTTCATCTCCATTTGAGCCCATGTCACATTTTACAAGACTTTTTATTTTAATGAAAAACCTTAAAAACACCCCAGAACAAATAGACAAAACTTTGTGCATCTTCAAATAATGATGTTTAACCCTCTTGATAGGCACATTTGTTCTAAATCAACAGCTGAGCAAACAAGTATTACCTAATCTACAGTTAAGGTTTTCCATGCTAAGATGCAAGTTACAGCCTGTGCTCCTACTTACACTAATTGTTCTCTGCTATTGTCTTATCTTTATTCCCCTCCCATATACGAAATACAGCTTGTATGTTTCAGATAACATCAACTATTAGCCTTAAAATGTGTACGACTTTTATTGCCTACCCCTAAAATCAGCTGGTCTCCATGAAAGCATACGAACAAAATGTACAGTTGCCTTCAGCTGCAGGCTTCTCAACTCACACTGAACATTTATTTGCTAAAGGAAAACTTTTCATTATATTCAGTGTTCTCTTGTTTACTGGTTTACACAAAATAACTTATTAGATTAAGCCAGGAGACTAAATCTAGACGGTTACTTATGCAAAAGTAAGAAAAACATATAAACTCCACATATATTAAGTTGGCTTTTACTTCCCGTCCTCAATGTCTTAACCCAAGATTATAGGGTATCAACTTAAACATACTTTTGTCCAGCCTTTGCTCTCCTTTTACATTGTAATGCCTACATTTCTTAAAAAATAAAAAATAAAAAAGGCACTTGTTTACTTTGGTATCTTTATTACATACAACAATAACTGAAAGTGCTTTACTATATAACAATTTATACCATAAAATGTTTTATACAAACACTGTTAGGAACAAAATTGCTTACTTACAATTACGTTTCTTTTATTTACTTTTAGTGCCATTCCAAACATTAATGGCATGAAGTGGGTTATATGCTTTTCAGTCCCCCACAAGTTTAATGATGTCAGTAAAAGTCCACTTTCCCACTTTTTCTTGTAAAGGCATATTTCACAAATGTGACTGATACTTTCTCATTTATTCACTAATTTTAGTGCTGACAGTCTTCCTCCTGATCATCTCCATCTCCCAACCTCAGACTCTGATTGAAGTCCATTGTACTCCTGATTCATCTGGTCAATTTCTGTGCATTTTTCTGTCTCCCAGATATTTTTCTTTAGAATATTGGAAAAGGTTTCACTAGCAAAGTCTCTCTATGTGATTTATTATCAGAAGTATGAGAAGTACGGTCCCCTTCTGGTTGCTGGCTCACATTTTTTTTGGACAAACTTCTATTTCCTCCTTAACCTGTTCTGCATAAAAAAATGAGTTTGATCCTCCAGGAAAAATATTCTGAAGAGAAATGGATACAGCAGCTTGAGTCTTACACCTGCCTCTTGACATTCATTGATTGCTAGGATAAATTTGCTTCTCTTCTGCCTGGTGTACCGAGAATAATAATTTTCCACAAACACTTTACTGTTTCCAATTTTTAATACTTTGTCCTTCTGCCACAGTTTTCTTAGGATAAACTCTTTCTGCCAGTATGATTATCTTTGCTAATACAGGTCTTGGCTGCTTTCTCATGGCCAGGGTTGGAGCTTACACTCAATGTGATCTTTCAAGTAACAATTGTTGTGAAATACCAGCCCAGTTGCTTATTTGTGCTTTCATAAAATTAATAGTCTATTCCTTCCAGTTTCTCTGGTAATGCAGAATATCTCAGGTTTTCCCTGTGTTGTCTGTCCTCTATCTCTACCATTTTGTTTAGACAGTTCTTCTTGAACAGTCTCATTCTTTTCTTCATTTTGACCTGTGATTTTTGCAGTTTTATCAGTTCATCTGACTAGCTGTTTAAAGCTTCTTCCATTTTTTTCTAGCTTTTTGTTAGTTAATATACTCCTTCAATGTTACATTTATTTTAAGCGGCTCAGTGCACATTTGATTTATTTTTTCCTCTAGATTACTGGAAGTCACCTTTTGTACCAAAGCTGGAGCTTGATCTGCTTCTTGATGAACAGCTGCAGGATTTTTCCCAGTCTGTGTTTTCTCTTAACCTTTTCTAGTTAGTTTTCTTTCAGGCTCTCTTAGTTGTTTCTTTGCTGGCATCCAGGCAGTGTATTTAGTAACTAGTAACTGAATTTACTAAAACTGGCAGAGTTACTGTCTCGTATATCTCAGCTTCTTTTTTACACTGGGAGACCTGAAATTATACAGTTGATCAGTGTGCAGCCATTTTGGAAAACAAACTCATTTTCCTTTTAATGCAAGGTTGTATTGGAAGAGTAGCTTCCAAAGGGCCCCAACTGTTGATCCCTTGTGTTCCTGAGGAACCAATCCAATTTTTTCATGTGCAGTCTGACTAGAATCAGTCATGATGCCCAGGACTGCTCAGGGTCTATCAGACCGCTGAATGGAGGCTGTATGCCACAGTTTGAAACAGGATGACTAGAGACTGGCCCTTCTCTGTAGCAAGAAAATCTTTGTATAGCTTGGCATCCGGCCCCACCCCAAGGAAACCTGTTCTCCAGGAATGACACAGATGTATTTTTTTCCCGTTGAGAGTAAATTTCAGGCAGCTTATGTACTGAACGATGCATCCCAAGGCCCCTGCATCTCCTGTATTGTTTGAGCCTACATAAGGTGATCATCCAGGTAATGGTATATGTAGATGCTCTTGGTTCTGTGGTGTGCTACTTTTGTGGCCTGTTTTTTTTTTTTTTTTTTTTTTTTGTAAATATAATGAGCACAGTAGCTTAATCAATGAACAAAGTAACATGATACTAGGATCTATCCACCACAAATCAAGAACCTACACTAACCCTGGAAAATATGTAGACAGACATCTATGAAATCTTTGGCACCCAGGACACTGATTGCTTAGCAATGGAAGTAGTATTTGAAGTGTTAGCATCTTAAATTTTGGCACTTTTAGGAACATGTTTAGCTTTCACAGATCCAAAACAAGTCTCTATAATTCCAAGAAAGGATGGACACTAAACAGTCTTGAGTAGAAAACTCCTGTTTTCTGGTTTACAGAAACTTTTTTCTATAGCACTCAAAATTGGCACACCTACTAGAATTGCTACCTGTAACTTTTGCTGTCCCTTTATGGCCAGGAGGATACTGTTTTTCTCAGTTTTGTGGTAAACTGTCATTTGTACCCACTTGAGAATGTTTAGGATCCACAGATACCTTGTTATATTGTACCAGCACTGGAACCATGAGGTGAGACAGTCCCAAATGTTGTGTTTTCTTAGGGGAAGTGGTTGTTGGGAAAGGTAAGAGGCAGGTTGGAATTATGGGGGAGGGAGGAGTGGCTGGAATAATTCTCTGATGGCATGCCCTGACAGCCACCCTAGCTTTCTCTGTCCTCATGCTACCATCTATTGTAGGTTCAAAGGAAAGTACTAGGCTAGCTGCCAGTGTATGCCACTTTATCACTAGCCAATTTCCTTTTTAACCTCTCTCATATGGCGTTAGATTGGTCTTACCCATCCCATGGTTGATAATTATATATTACCCTTAGTGAGAATAACTGGGATCAGACTATACATAAATGTGAGGGACCTATGCATTGGATAATGTGTTTAGGAGCTGCTTCTGTCCATTAGTAGTACAGAGAGCAGTCCTGGGATAAATATTCTGTTTCCCAGCCACAGATCCATGTTGTACTTGAAAATGGACAGGGATGAGCTTTGTTTTTCATGGACAGGAAGTCTGTTCATTGGCAATTGCATCCTCTGCAAAATAAACCTCTCCCTCCAAATCATTCTGTTCACAGGATCATAGGAAGTTACTAGGCTAATGGCCCTAGCCAAGCCTAGCCAAGTTCTACCCTTATTTTCACAATCAGCACCTATTGCCTCTGTCCAAGAGGGACACAGGTGGAACCTCCAGGGTGAATTTACAGTTACCCATCCAATCATCCAGATTTCATTTGAAGAGAGCCAATGAGGTGCTGTTTGACATGAAGTGGGAGTCTGTTCCAAAGGTGTGGTAATCACTGGGAGACAAATCTGTTCCTCCAGCAGGTGCTATTAATGTCACATACCAGGTTAAGGTATTTAGAGCGATTAACCAGTTTACCATTTGACTTGCAGCATTTTCAATAAAGCAGGGTCAGAAATTGCCTCATATGCAAGGGCAAGATCACTAGTATGTATGAAACGGAATAAAGTGACAGTGATTTGAGATGATCCACATAGGACAGATGCTGAAGACCTTGAATTTTCTTTGTGGTCTCTCCAATCACTGCAAGTGCTTAGAAAGGTACATACCAAAAGGGACACTGTACTCAATTATTGGACTGATGAGGGAAGAGTACAGGGAGGTTATAACTTCTTTTTTTCTGGAGGCAATGCCCTTAGTTATGAGATGAGCAATATAGAATACCCTTCTTACCACTGTGGAGACATGGTGATCAAAGGTAAGGTTGCTGTCAACCTGTGTGCCCAGGTCTCACTGACTGCGTACTTAGGATGTTGTTATTGATGTATGTGGTAGTTAGCAGGAACATCGCTCCTACTGAAAGGGATTATAATACATTGTTTTGCATTTAGTTTAAGGCCATGACTTTGGCACCAATAACTTGTTTGTGTAAGACCCTCTTGTGGTACGTTGACATAATTTGGAGATTCTGTGACTGCTCCCAGTTTGCAATCAGCAGCAAACTTTGTCAGCCACAGACCTTTAGCTTTTGTTTGGAGAAATAGATTCCGAACAGTAGAGGTCCCAGGACTGATAACTATGGAACACCACTGGTTACAGGTCTGCTGTTGGAGGTGGATTCCCCTATTTTGACTACACGTGTTCTATCAGTGAGTCAGTTAGTGACCCATCTAATGATACAAGGGTTGACACCTAACTGGGTGACTTGGCCAATGAAGCCTGAGTTGGGGATAGTGATAAAAACCTTGGCTAAGCCTAGGTAGGCTGTATGCACACATTTCCCCCTCATCCAGGGCCTTGGTGACTGTCTTGAAGTCATCCACCAGATTTAACAGGCATGATCTCCCTTTGACAAATCCAAACTGAGTAGGGTCAAGTGTTTGGAGAGTATCTATATCTTTGCTGATAAGGTCTATGATGATTCATTCAATGGCCTTGCAGATATAGCTAATCTATAGTTCGCTGGGTCAATGGAAGCACCACCTTTGTGCAAGGGAATAACGGTGGCTGTTTTCCATTTAGCTGGGATGAAGCCGGGGTTAGACTATTATTGAAAAGAGTACCCAATGGTGTTGCTAATACTTGTTGGAGCCAATGCAGGACACTGCCTGGGATGTTATCTACTCCTACAGATACTGTGTTTTTGTCCTTAGAGGTAATGTTTACAACCTGCTCTTTAGAGATACAAGGTAGAGAAAATTTGGTAGGGATGCCACTGGGTATTTGAGGCAGGGATAGGGGCGCGAATTTTTCACAGAACCTGTTGACCAACAGGATAGCTATGTCCACAGGCTCACTGTATGTGATATCATTAACTACCAGTTCAGCACAAATCTGGGGCTTTACTTTTAAGTTACGGATGTAACTAAAGAATGCCTTATGGTTGTCCTTAGTTGAGGAAACTAATTTGGATTCACAGTTTGCTTTGGAGGACTTCACAAAAAGTCTTATTTTCTCATTTAAGCTGAGAAGGGTGTGTGACACCCGTGGCCTGGCCCAGCAATCAAGGAGCCTCAATCCTCACCACTAACACTAGAGAGGGCATCTCATATGAGAGGAAACGATAACAAATACACACAGTATAGTACAATTTCCCTTAAGAGCACACAGAGATCACAGTCAGTCCGGGGCTGGTCGCTCCCCTGCTCCCCAGGTCCCCAATAAGACTCTCCACTGGCAGAGCTATAGGGTCCAGATTTCAGCCTAGCTGGCAAGCTAACCTCCAGTACGCTCTCAGTCCAACCAGTGCTTCATGTCCCTACCCAAGTAGCTGACACACACACACACACTTTAAGATAAGTATTTATACAACTTCACAGACACTCCTGGGAAATGCTGACAGATTCTCCAGCTGTGACCTTACACCCAGACTATACGGTAGTAATTCCTGCCACCATCAGCTAATTATCAGGTACCCAAAGGCACTTAAAAGGGTGTCCAATTATTACTGTGCAATATTATCCAATAGTAGTGTAAATAAGCAATCAAGGCTTATTGGAGGGGCTTAGTACAGGCTCACTTATAAGCATGCAATGTACTCTACAGCTTAATTTATCTCTACATAGGTTCATAGGTTGGTACTAGGCTATCGGCCCTAGAGCCTATGCAAGCCTAGCCATAACAATTCCCTGGATATTTCTTCCCACAATATTTACTTCTCTGGACCCCTGTCTAGCAGGATGACTGACATGATCCCTGGGGTGAATTTCCTAGCTCCCATCCAATCATCAAGGTTCCTTTTGAAGAAGGCCAATGAGGCGCTCTGCTTGACATGTATGGGCAGTCTATTCCAAAGTATGGGGAGTCTCTGGGTCAGGAACCTATCCCTCCATCATGTTTTGTTCATTGTGATGACAAGGTTTAGACCCCTGGAGTGTGTGTCTCTGAGGGATTGGGATTTCTTTAAGTGGAACATGTCCAACAGCTTAGGGTTTGACATGGCCTTGTATGTTAAGCAGAGATCACCTCTGAATAGACGATATGCCACAGACTATAGCTGGAGTTTTTTTAGATGGTCAGCATATGGCATCTGCTTTAGGCCTGTGATTCTTTTAGTGAGTTATTTCTGTGGCCTTTCCAGCTGTTGCAGATGTCTTCTGAGGTACATACCAAATGGGGCATTATACCCTACAATGGGTCTAATGAGGGATGAGTACAGTAGGACAATGACCTCCTTTTTTTCTGGAAAAAAAAACCTTAGTGATGAGGTGTGCCACATAGAAGGATTTCCTGACTGTTGTGGCGATGTGGTTATTGAAAGTGAGACCACTGTCCACCTGTGTCCCAAAGTCTCTCATCACACTTTCGATGTTTAGTGTCCTGCCACCTATGTGGTAATTCATGGGTACATGTTTTTTTTCCAAAGGGGATAACTATACATTTCTTGGCATTAAGCTTGAGCCCATGGCTCTGGCACCAGGCATCTGTTTCTGTAAGGCCCTTTTGTAGAACATCCACATCATTTGGGGATTCAATAATGACTCCCAGTTTGCAGTCATCTGCAAACTTTGTTAGCCAGAGTCCCTTAGTGTTGGCCTGTACTTCAGATAAGTAGATGCCAAACAAGAGTGGTCCCAGGATTGAACCCTGAGGTACTCCAGTTGTCACTTGTCTGGAGCTGGATTTGGAGTCGGCTACTTTTATCGTCTGGTTTCTGTCAGTAAGCCAGTTGGCACCCCATCGAGTGATGTAGGGATTTATGCCTAGTTTAGTAAGTTTATCTATGATTCCAGAGTGGGGGATGGTGTTGAAGGCCTTGGCGAGGTCCAGATAGGCTGTGTGGCCCACCTTACACTCGTCCACAGCTCTGGAGACTGATTCGAAGAAGTCAGTCAGATTTAGGAATCAAGATCGGTCCTTCACAAACCCAAACTGGGTGGGGTCCAGTGTTTGAAGGTTGCCAATGTCTTTGTTTATAAGCTCCATGATAATGCGTTCCATGCCCTTGCAGATCAGGCTTGTCAGACTGATGAGACAGTAGTTCACGGGATCCAAGGCAGATCCCCCCTTGTGGAGTGGGATAACTGTAGCTGTGCGCCACTCAGTGGGCACGAAGCCTGAGGTGAGGCTATGATTAAACAAAAAACTTAGGTGAGGTGCCAGTTCATTTTGTAGTTCATGTAGTACACAGCCTGGGATGTCATCTGGTCCATGGATGCTGTATTCTTAGCTTTGGAGAGTGTGGTTTCTACTTGTGTGGTCGTGATTATTGGAATTTGGCAATCTTTTGGTATTGAGATGGGCCTTTAGGGGGTGAGAGGGGTGTGAAGCTGGCACTAAATCGATCTGCCAGGATATTGGCAATATCCTTGGGATCAGTATATTTAATGCCATTCTGTTGTAGCTCAGAGCAGATCTGAGCATTGCCATTTAGATTTTTGACATAACTATAGAATGCCTTGTGGTTGTCTTTGGAATCTTTGGCAATTTTATTTTCGTAACTAGCTGTTGAGGATTTTATGAGGGATCTCAGCTTCTTACTGAGGCTGGTGAGGGAGTTTTTTGCATCCTGGGATTTTCCTCTTTTCTGCAACAGTTTCTTCCTTCTGTTGCATAGTTTGTTTATAGCAGGGGACCACCAGATTGGCTTCCTTTTTTTTGGAGAAGCGCATCTTGGTTCTATTTGGGATGGCACGATTCATGCACGAGTTGATGTGCTCATACAGTGCCTTAGTGTAGGATTCTGCAGTCGAACTTCCAGATCCCGTCTGTGTGGGTGTTGTGAAGTTTGTCACTTCTGACTTCAGTAGCATGAAGCTGGCTTTGGAGAAGTTTATTAAGGAGCATCTATCTCCCATGTTGGTAATGACCAGGTCTAGGATATAGGAGGCCCTGGTGGGACAATGGATTAGTTGATCCAGGGAATTAGAATTTATGAATTCCAAGAACAGTTGGGAAAAGGAGTTGGTACCCAAGTAGTTTTCCCAGTTAATGGCAGGGTAGTTGATATCACCCAGTATTAGGGTGTTTGGTTGTATCTTAATATTTTCCAGTATGTTTAGAAAGGTGTAGTGAGAATCTTGGGGCATGGTGGGGGATCTGCAGCAAGCTACAATTTGGATTGCAGTCTTACCTAGTGTTAAGTTGCACCTGGAGAATGTCAGATGCATTGTGTTGGGCAACTAGCCTGGAGGTGTGAATATCCATGGTGAATATGGACACTCCTCCACCTTTAGTGTTTCAGTCTTGGTTTTGTGGCCGAAAAGTATGGTAAGAATTGTAGCCTGGTTTTGCAGGGGGTGCTCTCTGGAGCCTTGAACCAGTTCTCAGTTACTGCACAGATATCGATGTTCTCCATTTTTAGGAGTGCCTCGAGAGAGTGCATTTTGAGGTTTAGACTTCTAGCATTGAGTAGCATTACCTTCAGATTTTGCATACTTGTATCTCTTACGGTGGTGGTTTTATCCTTTGAACCTTGCCTAAAAAAGGCACTATAGGGGTGGGAAGAGCTTTAGCCAGTAACCTGAATCCCAGGGGTGACAGGTGCAGACCATCTCTAGTAAAGCATCGTGGTTTGTCGATCATGTCTTCCCAGGCAGACAAATACTGGATCCCCTTTGAATGACACCAGATGCTTAGCCAATTGTTGAACCATAAACCAGCCACAGTTGAAAAGGGTTTAAAATATTTAATAATAAAGACTAAAAAGTCAAGGCAATACTACTACACCACAGTGCTATTCAAGAGTTCAGAGATCACACAGAAACTTAAAATAATTCAGTAGTACAGTTCTGACATAACAGAAAAACACTTCGTCTAATCTTTTCTAATTGCTAGCTATTGCTACAAGAAAACATACTTCTAAAGTAACTTACACAGAACATAAAGCAGTGCTGAGTTGGATAGTCAGACAAAAATGCTTACAGTCTCTCTCTGAGCAATAATTTTTAAAATCACTAACATTTCTGCTGGGCCCTCCCAGATTACATCATTTTTGATACTTAGGTTTCCCAGTATACACATTACATAATTTTGACACTTAGCCTGTGGTTCCCAGGCCAACAGGCTACATTATTTAGCAAGCTAACACTAGCTCAGGAAGCTACAACAATAAAAGACATTTCACATGTACACTCTAGTAATTATTCCTTAAGTTAAAACAATAGAAAGAATGTGCTAGCCCACGCAGACTCCAAGCTCTACAGATCAAAGGATAGATTTGAAATGATTTTAACTTCAAAAGAAAGATTTGAAATACTTGACTTAGTTTTCCTTACAGCAGAAGGCAATGTTGCTACAATCTTGAAGTTCAACATTTTACAGTATTTTCTTTCATTTAAGAAACAAGCCTGTATTTTAGATTTATATTTATAAATGCCAGAATTATGTATCAAATTCTATTTGACTAGGCTGGCAGCCTTTATCCATCTCTACCCAATCTTCACAGGGAGTGTTTCCAATTTAGGGCTCGCTCCATCTTACTCTTAGACAGCAATTTCTCCCTTATTGAAAAGGCTGCCGTTGTCCACCAGCAGGTTTTCTCTTCCTTAAGGAGCTTGTTTTGGTCCTATCATGTACAGCCAAGTAAATGTAGTTATACAGGTGTTTGTATAAAGCAATGGTGTAGAACTCGGCATAGTTGTCAGTTCCATCTAAGGAGGAGGTGCAGTGAAGCTATTTACACCATCCCATAAGAGGTTATAATCTGCTTTGGAGACTTTTTTTTAGTTTAGTTACTGTGGGGGGGGGGGTCAGATGTGACAGTTACTTTGAATGAACCTGATTTGTGGTCACATCTCACCAGGGAAGACCTCACAGTGGGAGTGCTACAGTGGTTTCCCCATATTGGTAAACACCATATCCAGGATGTTGGCACCCCTTGTGGGGGGTGTCAACCAGCTGGTCTAGGACACTGGAGTTAATGAAGTTGAAGAATCTTTGGGCAAGTGAGTTTGAGCATGAGTAATTTACACAGTGAATGGATGGGTAGTTAAAGTCACCCAAAACCATGGTGTTCAGATGTATCGTGATAGACTCAAGTAGCAGCATGGGTGTCCTGATTCATGGAGGGGGTCCTGTAGCTGGCAATGACTTGAATAGGTGCCCTACCAAAGGTTGATTGACCTGAAGTATTTTCAGGGAATCATACTGTTTAACCAATCAGGTGGTGTATTTATCTTTACTGAATATTGATACATCACACCTCCTTTAGTTTTCATGCCTTCAGTTTGTGGTCTGAACGTGCGGAAGGAGGTGTAACCCGGTATAGCTGGGGTGATCTCCCCAGCCTTGAACCAGGTCTCTGACTGCACAAATGTCTGTGGTTTTCCACAGTGAGGACTGCAGGTTCATGTTAAGCCTTTTGGCATTTATCAGCATAACCTTGCGGTTGTTTTTAGACAGTGTTTTTACATCAGGAATTCTGTCCTTGAGACACTGCTGAAAAAGGCACTATGGGGGTTGCAAGAGCCTTAGCCAGTAGCCGAAATCCCAGGGGTGACAGATGAGACCATCTCTGGCAAAGCATCGAGGTCTGTCGATCATGTCATCCCAGGCTGACACGTACTGGATCCCCTTAGAACACCAGAGACTAAGCTAATTACTGAAGTCCATCATTTTCTGCTTGTAGTGGGCCATTATCCTAGGAGAAAGTAAAATGCTGCTTAAGGGTAGGGACACAGCTGCCTGACACACACAATCCGAGAGCTCAGTCATGTCTCTCTTCATATAGTCCAGAGAGGTACGTCTCAAGTCATTTACACCATGGACTAAGAGTCATAACAGTACCTGTTGTTGATGGACTCAAGCACATGTGTGATATGGCGGATCCTAGCACCTGACAGACAGCTGACCGTGACCTTTTCCTTATCCAGCCTGGTGAGAGAGGTGTGTGTGTCTCACGATAGAATTACCTATGACTAATATGTTTGATTTTGTGTTTTCCCTTAAGGGCTTGACAGGTGAGACACTGGTGCGTGAGCTATTATGTGTATTTTGTTCTGCAGAGGAAGTATTAAGTGTAGCGTCCTTATGTTATGGAGGTCTCTGGTGTTTAGACAAGTTACTGGTGAGATCCTCCCCATATGTAGCAGTGTGTGATGTGTGTTTGGGTGGAGTAGAAGGTGAGGTGTACATGCTGACAACCCAGCTCATTGTCATATGTACTGAATGGTGTGTGAGAGCATGGATTCAAGGTTCTTAATATAGTTGCATCTCACATGTTGAGTTTGTGTGGACTAGGAGTACAGGGTTGTTGGTGAACATGAGGCAGTTGCTACACTGCCTCAGGATGCCCATGTTGATGCTGCAGAAGAGATTTACATCCCTGAATGGAGTATTTCTGATGCCAGCTGACTTGCTCATGTGCAGTGAAACCATCAGTGCTGGATTAGAGAATGCTAGACACAGATCACCTCTTAGCAATCTGTAGAATACTGAGTAGTAATACGGCTATGATTCAATCCATATTGTTTAGGCCTAGTATATTTTTAGTAATATATCTATATGGGCATTCCAGTTGCTGTATGTTACCATAATCATTAACTCCTTTTCCCCATTTTTTCTGCAAAGGGTCAGGATATTGCAGCAACTGTCGTCATCTCTCTTGATTCTATGCCACTCTCCTACCTTCTTTAGGTGCCATGCCTGTCAGGCCTTCTCTGACACAATTCATCCATCTCTTTGCCAGATGCCGTAGTTCTTGTCTTTTTCCTCTCTCTCCTAAATCTATTTTGTCAGATAGTCTTCTGTGTTTCTTCACGTGCCTGGAACACAGTAAAGTACAGTTGTGTACACTTACCATAAATGTATTCACTGTTGCAGTCATTACATTTGGGTTATCCTGCTGGTAGGTTGCCCTCAGTCGGCCTGAATTCCTAAGTCTTGGGTCCTGCATCAGCCGCTGTCACCTCTTCCCTGACGTCAGGTCATCAGGGGTATAAAAGATGCAGCTGATGCCATTTTCTTCAGTTTTTCTTGCCCCAGATGTCAGGTGCCCCCAAAAGGGTAGGCTAAAAATATGTAAATAAAACATACATGCACCAAAATAAGCTTTACCTTCATCTATAAGCAAATACACCACCTAGGTTGTATAGATTAGAGAAGTAAAGATAAGTTCCAGCAAAAATAAGGGGAATGGCAGGTGGGTAACCTGGACTGCAACAGTGAATACACTCGCACATCTACATTTATGGTAAGTGTACACAACTGTACTATGTTCTTCGTGTTTCACTGTTGCAGTCATTACATTTGGGTTGAGTCCCAAAGCTATGGTTGGGGGGCTGGAGCTAAACAGCATTAGGAGCGGCTATGAGGCCCTGCAGTACTGCAGTGGCAAAGCCTGCCCTGGATTTAGAATAGAGAGGCAGATTGTAATGTTTTGTAAAAGTATGTGCTGAACTCCAAGTAGCAGCCTCTAAAATGTCTTTGGTTGGTACTCCCCTGAGAAAAGCTGCAGAAGTGGCTGCAGCTTTGGTTGAATGTGGCCTAATGCCCTTAGGCACTGCCTTGCCATGCTGTGAGTAGCAGAAACAAATGCAGTGACCTATTCACTTTGAAATAGTCTGCTTGGAGATATCATTTCCTTGTGATGCTGCAGCATATGCCACTAGTAATTGTTCTGTCTTTCTGAAAACTTTAGTTTTGTCCAAGTAGAATCTAAGTTGTCTGTGTATGTCCAAAGAATGCAGAATTTTCTCCCCCTTGTTCTGTGGATTTGGATAAAAAGTTGGCAAATGTGTAGGTTGGTTAAGGACTACACTGGATACCACCTTAGGCATAAATGTAGGGTTTGTTCTCAGAGAGACCCTGTCTGGATAAAAAAAATGATAAAGGGTTCCACAGCCATGAGAGCCTGTAGCTCTGAAACTCATCTTGCAGAAGTTATTGCTAGGAGCAGAGCTGTTTTCCAAGATAAGAAGTTTATATCCGCAGTAGCAGCTGGCTCAAAAGGAGGTAATGTGAGTTTTTCCAAGACATAGTTGCGGTCCCATGCAGGTATTGGCGTTCTCCTCGGAGGCCTTAAGTTTTTGGCTCCTCTGAGGTACTGCTTTAATAAAGGATGAGAAAAGAGTGGGGGCTCTGTATTGTAATGAGCTGAAATGGCAGAGGCATGGATTTTAATTGATGAAAAAGATAGGCCTTTGCCCAGCATCTCAGTTAAGTATTGCAAAATCTGAGGAATATTTGGGACAGCTGTATCAGTTCCTTGAGCTTGGTTCCAACACAAAATTTCTATCATTTCCCAACATAGGATTTTCTAGTACTAGGCCTTCTGGCTTCTAAAATGACATCCATCACAGCTTTACTGAGAGGTGTGGTTTGTATTGCTACATTATCTGCCATGCTGCCAGGTTTAGGGTCCTGAGTTGGCTGTGCAGAATCTGATTGTTTTTCTGGGACAGTAGATGAGGTATTTGAGGTAAGGTCCAGGCTGGGCATTGGGACAAGTTCCTTAAGCTCAGATACCAGTACTGGTGTGGCCAGTCTGGGGTAATCAGAATAATTTTTGGTTTCTCCTGTCTGACCTTCAGGAGTACCTTGGGGAGGAGAGGCAGTGGAGGAAAAGCATATACTGATAGGTTTGTCCATTTGAAAGATAAGGCATCCACTTTCCAAGCTTGTCTGTGATAGGTCCTTGTGCAGAATCTTTTTAGTTGATTGTTGTGAGGGGAGGCAAAAAGATCTATGTCCGGGCGTCCCCATTTCTTTGTTGTCATGCTGAAGACTTGTGGATCCAGGTGCCACTGTGGGGATCCATGAGGTTTCTGCTTAGTTCATCTGCTAGAGTATTTTCCTTTCCTGGCAGGAATTGTGCCTGTAGATGGACTTGGTAAGTCAATGCTGTGTCCCATAAAGCCATGGCTTGTCTGCAAAGGGGGTAAGAATGAGTGCCCCCCTGCTTATGTTCCACATGACCGTGGTGTTGTCTGTCTTTATCAGTAGTTGTCCTGGATGAAGTAGGTCCTTGAAGGCTGTCAGGGCATTTTGAACATCTAGCATCTCTTTTTGATTGATATGTAGAGGCTTTTGGTTTGTGGACCAGGTGCCCTGAATGCCTCTTCCTGCCATGTGTGCCCTCCAGGCATAATCTGAAGCATCTGTCATTAGGCTCTGCCTGGCTGGGGGTAGTGAGAATGGCTGTCCCTTGTTTTGGTGACAAGCCTTTGCCCATCATCGAAACTCCTTTTGCAGGCAGGGAGTGAGAGTAATCATGGTTTCCAGGCTGTGGCAATGTTGTGTCCAGACACTTTTTAGGTGCTATTGAATTTTCCTCATATGCAGTCTTGCATATGGAATTAGTAAGATGCAGGATGCCATGAAGCCCAAAGCCTGCAGAATTTTTCTTGCAGATAACTGGGCCTTTGTTGCCATTTCCTTGAAATAGGTAGTCAGTTGTCTTTGTTTGTCTGGAGTGAGATAAGCCATCTGGGCAGTTATATTTAAGCTTGCACCCAAGAATATTATCTCTTGAGAGGGTACGAGTTTTGATTTCTTTTTGTTGACTGTGTACCCTAGGCATGTTAAAAGTCTTTTCACAACCATCAGATGCTGAAGTAGAATGTCCTTGTTCTCTGCTTGTATGAGGCAGTCGTCCAAGTAAGGATATATTTGTATCCCTCTTTGTCTGCAGTAAGCAATTACTGGTGCCAGGTACTTTGTGAAGATCCTGGGTGCAGTAGATAAGCCAAAGGGCAGTGCAGAGAATTGGTAATGCTTTGAGCCAGCCTTGAATCTGAGGTATCTTCTGCATGATTGTCTGATTGGGACATGCAGGTATGCCTCTTTTAGGTCTAAAGTCACGAGCCAAGCCTTGCTGCCCAGCATGGGCAGAAGCTGCTGCACGGTCAACATCTTGAATTTTGGTATATCCAGGAAAGTGTTTAGAATAGATATGTCAAGTATTGGTCTCCATGCTTTGTCTTTTCTGGGTACCAAGAACAGTCTTGAGTAAAATCCTTGTCCCTGCTCTTGCTGTGGCACTTGTTGAATAGTCCTCATGTCCATGAGAGCTGCGACTTGTTTTTGAGCCTCTGCCCATTGACGTTTTGGCAGGTCTGGCCAGCCGTTTGCCCTTGGCAGGGTATGGAAGTGAAACTTGTAGCCTTGTGACACTATGTCGAGAACCCATTTGTCCTGGGTTATAATGTGCCAATTTTGAGAAAAAAGTGCTAGTTTTCCCCCTAAGGGTGCTGCCAGAAGATAAGTGCTTGGTGCAGGCAGGGGGAAGTCATTGGGACTGTTTCCTGTATGGTTGTGACTTGTCTTCTCCACCTTTGGAGGTAGAAGCACCCCATTGCTTAGACCTGTAGGAACCTTGCAGCTGTGATCTGCCTCTAGGGCATCTGGATCTGCCCCTTTGAGGTCTGAGACTGGAAAGGACCAATTCTTTGTAGTCCAGTGTCTGCTAAATCTAGGTGGCTGTACCTGTAAGAAATCCTTGACCGTTTGCATAGATTTAGTTTTGTCCTCCATTTTCTTTAACACCTCTTCTGCCTTAACACCAAACAAGGTATCATGTTGTAATGCAGCATCTAATAATTTTGCTTTAACATGATCAGGCAGGTTTTGTTCCTTTAACCAAGCATGCATCTTAATGACAGAACCCGTAATAGCGGCACTGCAGGAGGCCTCCAGAGAATCAAAACCACATTGCAAAGTATGCTTTCCAACATATTCAGCTGCATGCAATAAATCCTGCATTTCTTTGTTTTCTGCACATTCAGAATTTACCATCATTTTCTGTTTAAGCAGTGTCATGATATATTGCTGATATTTGAGCATATGAAACTGGCAATTTAAGGTCCTTATAGCTAAAGTAGCAGATGTGTAAATCTTTTTTCCCCATCTATCCAGTGCCCTAAAATCCCTGTCAGAGGGGGTAGGGTTTTTTGCAGTGGAAGCCTTGACCCCTTTGGGACCCTGAGAAATAGTTTCTGGATCTGCAGTAGGGTTTTTGAAAAGACATTTATGAGAGTCAGGGACCCTGTAGTATCTGTCTGGTTTAACAGGAGCTGGAGGGTAAGGAGTCAGGAGTCAGACTAGACTCTGAAAACACATCATCTACAATGTCTAACAGGTGGAATAACTAGAGGCCTGTGTTGAGGTAGTAAAAGGAAGTCTCTGAGCCTCTTCTTAGATTCTGAAAAATCTTGGCTCTCCCAGTGGAAGTGCTCCCTCATGGTATGCAAGGTTTCCCCAAAAGAGTAGTCCTCAGGTGGAGAAGCTGAAGGAATTGATTCTTCAGCATCAGAATCCTCATAGGAGGGAAGAGAATATTCCTGATCAGAAGAGGAATCAGAAGAAATGGAAACCTGATCTGAAGATTCAGTCTGTCTCTTGCCTAGGCCTCTTATCAGGAGGGGGATGGGAACCCCTGATCAAGGTAATTAAGTCTTCAGCCATTTTGAGCATCTGTTTTTTAGGCATGGAGGCCTGTCCATGTGACTGGTGAACTTGTTTCTTTGCCTTTATAGGTGTTTTAGTCTTTGAAGTTGGTTTCATATATAATTGTTTAGGTCTGAATACACCCTCGGAAGCCGATGCCTGCTCAGCGGCTCCGGACCAATCTGAGGGAACAATCTCCGAGGATCCAATACCTTGAGTTTCCAGCGGCCTGGCCGACATTACGTGGGAGTCAGTAGCGGCCTGCGACTCTAAAGTAGCGGGCATCAGCGGCTGCGAAAGCGCCTCACTGAGAACCGGCGACTTGCTTAGGAAAAGCGCTGTCGGTTTTGGACCTCGGTTGCCTGTCTTTCTTTTTCTTTGCATTTTTTGTGAACTCCGGTAGTCGGATGGCTATATGACGACATTGTATAATTAAATCTTCGCCCAAAATAGCTTAATGCAAAATCGTAACGACGCTTAATAGTGCGCTGGTTAAATCTAGCACAAAACCGACAACTAGAAACGTCGTGGTCAGGGCCTAGGCAAGGAATACAGTAAGAGTGAAAGTCCTTAAGAGGCATTTGCTTCCCACAAGAAATACAATTATTAACTTTTTCTGACATCGGTCTGGAGCAAGAAAAAAGTTTCCCCAATGGGGTACTTAGCTTTTAATGAAGACTTCGGATCTGAAACTCGAACACGAAAATCTCAGGAATCGGATGACTGGCACTTGCGAACTACTTCTGCTTCGGGCACCGCGCAGCAAGAAAGACTGAAGAAAACAGCGTCGGCTGCATCTTTTATACCCCTGACGACCTGACGTCAGGGAAGAGGCGACAGCGGCCGACACAGGACCCAAGACTTTGGAATTCAGGCCGACTGAGGGCAACCTGCTAGCAGGATAACCAAAATGTAATGACTGCAACAGTGAAACATGAAGAACATCTGTTCTCTTTGATCTTCTCTGCAATTAATGTTACTTGGGCTTATGCTCCGATGTCTTCCTTTCTTTATCTGTCCCACAGTGTGCATTCTACCTCCCATCTCAGTCACTTCATTACAATCACCTCTAGCTTAATCTGCTCTGCCTTTACTGCTTAGATTTCTGTACCATACAGTAGTACTGGTTGCACCACTGTTTTGCACACATTTTTCAGCTTCTTTTGCATTCTTCTGTCATATACTACCTGACACTGTGCCATATGGCTGCAGCCCCTCTGATTCTACTTTTGACCTTCTCATTCAGATTTCTCTACTCCTCAACCACCCAACCCAGATACTTTAAGGTGCTAACCTGTTCCATTATTTTGCCTTTTATTTCAACTCTCA
The DNA here is from genome assembly GCF_019279795.1 of Protopterus annectens. NCBI lineage: Eukaryota > Metazoa > Chordata > Ceratodontiformes > Protopteridae > Protopterus > Protopterus annectens. The sequence continues at coordinate 124,408,528 of NC_056739.1, read as the reverse complement.
GCTTATTCTGATTTTCCCCATGTGCTGCCACTACAGCTGTCTTATTTGTACTCAGTTTCATCCTGTGTGCATTCCATTCCCCTTATCATGTGCTGAAGTTCTGGTTCAGAGTACGCATGTAATGCCACATCATCTGCATACAACAACTTTGTCGATCTATCTCTGTCAACCTGTTTGTAAATGTAGTCCATCACCAGCATGAACAGCAGTGGGCTCAAAGCTGAAAGTACAGTTGTGTACACTTACCATAAATGTAGATGTTTGAGTGTGTATTCACTGTTGCAGTCATCACTTTTTGGTTATCTGCTTGCAGTAGCCGTCAGTCGGCCTGATTAACAAAGTCTTGGGTCCTGCGTCTGCTACTGTCCCTTCTTCCATGACGTCAGGTCCAGTGGCGGCTGGTGACTTCAAATCAAAGGGGGGCTGCAGGAGACAGCTGGATGGGTGGGGCCAATGGGAAGGGGTGTGGCCAACTAAAAAGAGGTGGGGCTATGAAATAAATGCTCAAGTCACTATGGCACATGCTAAATACTCTACACAGCACACATTGTTGCATGTATATACAGGTTGAAGATGTACCTCTGCGGCATACTGCAAACAATACTTCATACTCTGTTTCTGCACCTGATGAGAAGCTGTGGTTTGGTCTGGAACACACATTAGGTCATACTGGATTTCTTCCCCCCCTTTTTCATGGAGGCTCAAAAGGGACAGTTTTAAAGTTTCCCAAGCAAACACTATTCACGTGACCCCACCTGGTTCCAAATAAGTGCTTGTAGTCTTCTCTTTCACCTGTTCCCATTAGGGGTTGCCACAGCGGATAAGTTTCCAATTTCTTCCTGTCCTCTGCATCTTGCTCTGTCACACCAACCACCTGCATGTCCTCTCTCCCCACATCCATAAACTTTATCTTAGGCCTTGCTCTTTCTCTTACCTGGCAGCTTCATCCTTATCATACTTTTCCCAATATACCCATTATTCCTTCCTCAGCACATGTCCAAACCAACCTAATCTTGCCTCACTGGCATACAAATACTGTGGATGACTAACTTTCAAGATGATATCACTTAACTGTCCCAACATCATCTAAAATGGACACACATTCCTTGTTATGCCAGCATTACTGGGTCTAGCTTAATATTCAGTGCTACTGCTAAACAGTACAGATGGGGTTAAGCATCAATAAAACAGTTTACAATTATCCTTGATGAAGAAGCTGTTTCTTGCAGAACTGAGAAGGCAGTACAAAAGGAGCAGGCAGAAGATAAGGTACATGAAACAACTAGAGAGCCTCACAAAGAGGCTCCTAGGCCTGAAACGCTTGTCCTATATGGACAGACTCAAAAACTCCAACTATTCTCTGTCTCATATTGCCTACTGGTCTGCTACACATTGTAGTTTGCCCTTCCTTTCCATTGGACAGTTTTAAGATTCCAACCTAGCTCTAGGTCTGTTTAGCATTTGCATTCCTCTCCAAGACATGAGTAAGCTGCAACAACATATAGTGTAGGTAGCTGCTATATGGAAATTTACTTTATTGTATTTGATTACTGGGAAAATCTGACTGAGCAATAAAACCCTTTTTCAGTGAGGCCTGGGGAGAAAAGATCCAAACAACAAAGATATAGATGCATAACAATAACATACATAACAGTATACTGAGATAAACATCTCTGCCAAGGTAAAAGGAGTAAAAAATCCACATTGCCATACATTTACTTACAATGCACACACATGCTTTCACACTGCAGTCTACAGTACACAAAGTTTCATTCTGTATGTTTGTATGTATACCTAGCCCAGTTACACCTTCTGTGTATTTCAAGCTGCATTAGCCAGCATAAAACATCTCTCAGGCTTGTGCGCATTTATTGAAGGTTGCTTATGATGCGCAGATTTTAGCCTAGGTCAGATTCAACAATATACATCTTACAGCATACCTCTCAATCTCGGAGCAAGAAATCTGGACAAAACTATGTATAAAAGTGGGACAAAGGACCAAAAATAGGGACAATTTTTAAATATTTCTCTTCTTACAAACTTAGAAAGTTGATAGAATAACAGGTTTTGCATTAGCATATGAGTTTTCTGAATGGTACACGAAGTCTGAAACTCCAGTGTCTGTCATTACTTTCTAACTTCAGTCTTTAATGATTTCTGTCACTTAACAGTCATGTACATTGCTTTCCAACTTCCACCAGTATCCCTCATTGACAGTGGTGACAAGTACTGACTGAGGTTTCTTTTTGGGGATAAACTTTTGGCCAGGCTTGTAAGGGCCCCAGGGGAATTAGCCTAGTAACCTCCTATGATCCTACTTAACACACCGTCAAATTAGAGGAAAAACATACAAGAGCAACTGACAGCACAGTTAAACATTCAATATGCTATTCAGTAATAATTTATGACAATACATTAAAAATGATGAGCTCAGTGTTGATCAGCTGGTTAGAGTTAATTAAATGGAAAATGGGGAAGAAAAAGAGTTAACTGGGAACAAGAAGCTATGTACTCACCATAACGTTCGATGTATGTAGTCCATCTCGCTTCACATTTTTACCCGTGGGTTCGGAGCCGAACCTTGGCTCCGACTCGGCCATACTCTAGCTCGAATTCTTTCAATTGGCTGGGCTAAGAGGTATCCCATGCTGCACTGCTTCCTTTCCCCAGATCTTGTTTGCTGCAAGCTCAATCACTCACCCTCCATACACATAATACATAGAGAAGGAAAAACATTCCAATAATAAAAGGAGTACTGAAACCAGAACTAACCTCTAGGTCCTCCAGGATGGGGGAAGGCAGGAGGGTAAGTAAGAATGTGAGGCGAGATGGACTACATACATCGAGCGTTATGGTGAGTACATAACTTCTTGATGTTATGTAGTCCAATCTCGCCTACATTCTTACCCGTGGGACAGCATCCCCATCACCTGAACCCTGGTAGGCTCAGTGGAAAATACTCCTGAGCACTGTGGAACCAAAGGAAGATCTGCCTCTGGATACCAAATCCAATTTGTAGTGAGTAATAAAGGTGTGAGGAGATGCCCATATAGCCACAGCACAAATATCATCCATAGACATCCTGACCTGAAATGCTGTAGAGGGTAGACATCGATTGGGTAGAATGAGCCTTCACTCTAAATGGTAAAACCTTACCACCTGAGGCATAAATGAAGGAAATACAACTAGAGATCTATCTAGACAAGGTCACTTTGGAAACAGGAGACCCAATCCTGTTTTCTGAAAATGAGACAAATAGCTGATCCAATTTTCTAAGATCCTTCGTTTTATGCAAATAAAAATGCAACTGTCTGTGAACATCCAGCTGGTGAAATTTAAATTCTGCCTTATGAGAAAACTCTGGAAAAAATACGGGCAGTTCAATGGATTGGTTGAGATTACCAACCAAAGCCACTTTTGGCATAAAGGGAGGGTTTGGTCTGAGGGAGACCCTGTCCTTGTGAAATATCAAGTAAGGAGGTCTGATTGACAAAGTTTGGAGCTCCGGGACACGTCTAGCTGAAGTGATGGCTACCAAAAAGATGGTCTTCCAAGTCAAATATTTCAATTCACAAGTAGCTGCAGGCTCAAAGGGGGATGAAGTGAGACATTGTAGCACAAAATTTAGGTCCCAAGGCATGACCGGGTCAAAGACTGGAGAGCGAAGCAGCATAGTGTCCTTCAAGAATGCCTTACAAAGTCTATGCACCATTAGACTGGGTTCATTAGCGATGTGAAAAGTGGAAATAGCCACCAATTGGACTTTAATGGTCGTGGCTGCTGACCCCTGATTGAAAAGCATGGAGAGAAATTCCAGAACTGAAGAAATTGGAGCTGTATAAGAATCAATTTGTCTTGCATGAGTCCAGATGGAGAATCTTTTCCATTTACTGGAATAAATCTTTCTGGTCGAAGGCTTATGGGAAGAAGACAGAATATGAACCACTTCCAGAGAAAAATGATGAAGCCTGACTAGTGATGGAAGTGGAGTAGCCAGGTTGTCAACCAGAGGGTCTGAAGAGAGGGATGGAACTGCCCTGACATATGAGTCAGTAGATCTGGCTGTGGGCCCAGAATCCAGGGGGCGTCCATAAGATAGGGATGGAGAAAGGGGAACCAAATTTGACGAGGCCAATGTGGAGCAATCAGAATCATTCTGCTTTCCAAGGATTGTGCTTTCTGAATAACCTTTGTCAGCAGAGGAACAGGCGGGAAGGCATAAAGTAGACAGGAGGGCCAATCGTGAACTAGGGCGTCCCTGGGTGACTCCCCCTGAGAGGGGATAAAGGTGAAGTAGCTGCTGCACTTGGTATTGAGGGGACTGGCAAATAGGTCGCAGCAAGGCTGACCTCATCTGTGGGACTGTTCAGGGACCACTCGTGAGGCATCAGAATAGCTCTGCTCAACCTGTCGGCGATCATGTTGGACTTCCCCGGAATGTGCGTTGTTACAAGAAAATGTTAGGAAGACACTGCCCACTGCCACACTCGAATGGCCTCGCTGCAAAGGGGGTATGACTTGGTTCCTCCTTGTTTGTTCAGATACCATACCACTGACATATTGTCTGAGTGGATCGCAATTGTCCTGAGAGGAAGAAAGCTCTTAAGTGCTTGCAACGCTAGTAGCACTGCTCTCATCTCCAAGATATTGATATGCAGATGTATATCTCGTGTTCCTGCCACGTGCCTTGGACTGTCCTGCCGAGATAATGCCCTCCCACCCAATCTGGGAGGCATCCATGGTCACTGTGGCAACAGGAGGGGATGGGACGAAGGGTTTTCCCGCATTGAGGTTGGTGTGAAGCCACCAGCGTAGATCTTGCTTGCACTTGTCTGTGATCATTATAAGATGAGAACACGGAAGATGTTGTAGAGACCACTGGGTGAAGAGCAGCCACTGAAGGAGCCTCATGTGTAGCCTCGCCAGAGGAACCAGCATAATTGTTGCAGCCATCGTCCCTAACAATTTGAGAACCGTTTTTGCCTTCACTTTTTTTTAGAGGGAGCAACACTTATACCTGTTGTTGCAAACCCTGAATCCTTTCTTGTGGTAAAAACGCCCTCATGAGCACGGTGTCTAACTTGGTGCCTATAAAGGTGACATGCTGCGAGGGCAACAAGGCAGACTTTTCCCAGTTTAGAGTGATACCCAATTGTTGACACAGCTTGATAGTGGCGTCTCTGGTCTGTAGTAGCAGATGCCTGGTGGTGGCAGAAAGGAGCCAGTCGTCCAGGTACGGGAACACTTGGAATCCCTGACGTCTCAAGTGAGCTGTCACTACTGCCATACATTTGGTGAACACCCCGGGGGCTGTGGTGAGACCAAAGGGCAGGGCACGAAATTGAAAATGACTGGCTCCCAGCCGGAAGCGTAGATGACTTCTGGATGCTCTGTCCATCTTTATATGGTAGTAAGCATCCTTGAGGTCGATGGAGCACATCCACACTTCTTTTCCCAATAATGGGAGAATAGATTGCAACGTGACCATTCGGAACTTGGACTTCTTCACGTGCAGGTTCAAGCGGCTGAGATCCAAGATGGGTCTCAGGTCCCCTGTTCTTTTTGGCACCAAAAAGAATCTGGAGTACGTCCCTAATCCGATCTGATCTGAGGGGAAAGGCTGGATGGCTCCTTTTGCTAGCAGCTTTATAACCTCTGAAGCTGCGGAATCCCTTTGATTGGGTGGAACATCTGGGATTCTTTTGATCGTGGGGGGGAGAAGGGAATGTGATATCCTCCGGAAATTATTTTTAATACCCACTGGTCCTGGGTGATGTCCTGCCAGGCTTTTGGGTATAGTGAAATGCGACCCCCGACTGGCTCCGGAGACATGCAGTCGGGCCTCCCATCAGGAGCGCTGGTAGGGAGAACCACGAAAGAAATCGCGGTCTCCCTGGTCACGTGGGCCTCCCTCTGCCTCTAGGGCAGCGTCTACCTGAGTTACCACCCTCTCTCCTGCCTCTGGAGGGGGAATCACTGTGCATCATGAAAAAACCTCTGTGATTTGTTGAACCACATTTTTCCACTCTTCTGGACCTTGGGATAAGGTCTAGAAGGCATGGAAAAACAGACTCCCACGGCGGACAGAGTTTTTCCCTCTTGCTCGCACCTAGTGAGAGTGCCCTTCACCTTTGTTCCGAACAGAGAGGAACCGTCAAACGGGGCATTGGTGAATGTAGACTTGAAGGCCTCTGCGAAATTACAGAGGCGCATCCAGGAGTGCCTCATGGGAGAAACTCCGGAACTTGCTGCCCTACTCACTCCTTTGGCTGCGTAAGAGATCAGCCTCATGGAGGAGTTAGCAATAGAATTTAGGGTAGACATCGGAGCGCTGACTTTCTGAGCCACTGCGTCAGAAATGTTACCCTGCAGAGAATCTCCAAGCTCTTCAGGAGATCTCTTTGGAGCCATGTAAAATGTGACAAGTAATTCAGCGACCGCAGAGTAAAGGCCGCTGAAGAAAACATACACTTCCCATACCGGTCCATGGTCCTAGACTCCTTGTTAGGGGGATGGACGGTAGACGAAGTCTCAGCCAGTTCCTTCTTGGTGGCCACTGCCACCACCATGGCATCTACTGGAACACCCTTCATGAGAAACTCTATCAGTGGGGGCGGACAGAAATTTGTTGGGTCTCCTGGGGACTGGTTCCACAGTGTCAGGGGGTTTCCCACACCCTTCGACAAACCAGATCCAGGAGTTCGACGAAGGGTGGAGAAACCCAGGAAGTGGAGGGTTGAGTCCTAAAGGCCTTCAGGAACACAGACTCCTCCTCGGAGGGGGATTTAGAGGACCAGTCGCCACTCTGCTTCAAGATCTCTAGGATATCAAAGAAAGACATCCTCAGAGGACGACTTGGAGGACCCCTCTGATTCCTCAAGGTCGGTGTCCGACGTGAGAGACTCTTCCTGGGAGTCAATGTGCTTCCTCTTGCATGTTTTTTTTCTGGGTGGCTCCTCAGGCAAAAACTCTGGGGGGCCCTCAGAAATTTTGGGACCACTCATGGAGGTATCCTGAGGCCTTGGGTCTCTGCTGTCCAAAGATAGGGGGCGATCAGAGACTGATACCACAGCTGGAGGGGGTAGAGTGTCAGTGCTGTATGATGTAGCTGAAGACCTGGCCAGCACACTCCGCATGACCTCGAAAGCCGGTCTCCCCAGTTCCGAAGATCGACCAACAGTGGAAGACCTTGGAGCAGAAGGAACAAGGTCTGAAGCCAAAGCAAGGGTCAGACTCACCCAAGCTGAAACACTGAGAGGGAGGCAAGGAGCCAAAGAGCATCCTGAGACCTCCCCCTTGGGTCAGACCGAGGAACCAGGAGTCCTGGACTCCGTGGATGGAGCCGATGGGGTCGGAGCTGAGATTGGAGCTGATAAGTCAGGATGGGCTAACGGAGACGACCTAGAAGCATCAGACGGCGCTGACCACTCTGGCTCCGAAGGCTGAAATTTACTCGGAGGATCTATCAATGATGGATGGGTGACGGACTCTGGAGCCGACTGGGCTGGAGCCGAAAGCAATTTAGCCAGCACCGGTGACTGGAGCAGTCTCTGCACCATTCTATCCACATTAGAGAGAGTCCTGGAGGACCTAGAGGACAAGGTAGGAGATCTAGACCTCCTCTCTGAAGGAGACCTGCGAGGAGGAGAAACCGGTCTAAAAACTGGAGACCGGCTCCGAGCTAGTATCTCCGTCACCGGCTCTGAGAGGCTGGGAGCCGATATAGGTTCTGTCGATTCACAAACTTCCTTTGGCACCGAAGACAGTGGAGCCGAGGATGCCACAGTAGACTTGGTAACTTTCTCCGGAGGCTCCGATAAGACTGATGGAGCCGGAGATAATTTTTTTGCTTTGGAGGTTTTGCTTTTTTTAGAGGGAGAGGGCTTAGCACTAGACCTCTCCAAATCTTCCTCGAAGGAGGGTTTCAGTAATCCCTTCAGAATTAGTTTGTTCTTCCTTTCTTGAAGAACATGAGGGCTGAATGCGTGACAGAACGCACAAGACTCCTGAAGGTGGATAGCCCCCAAACAATAAACACACACGGAGTGCCCATCAGTAATTGACATCTTATACCCACATTTACAACATTTCTTAAAGCCCAAAGGCTTATGTTCTTTTGTATCCTTAGACATGGTCGGCAGGACACTAGACACAACAGTCAAAACTGTCACCAGCAACAAAGCACAGGAACTAGACTTTAAATAAACTGCAGACACCACACAAGGACCTCTAACTCAAACAGCCCTGACAGGAAACAAGGGGAAGGACTAGGTCTTCTAAATGAACACAGAAGGGAAAACAGATAACCAGAGGAGGACTAGGTCCTCTAACTGAAAGAGGCCTAGCCCATTGGGAGATAGCTGATGGGATACAAGACAAAAAGTAAGACAAAGGCCACGAAAGGCCGCACAAAAAAGCTTCCACAAACCAACAACACACACACCTAGCTATGAAAATAGCTTTTGCAGCAACAATTTTAGTCAAAGACAAAATGTTACGCTTAGCCACAGCCAAGCGTGAGACCACGTCTGAGCTTTACGAGCGGCAAATGAGATCTGGGGAAAGGGAGCAGTGCAGCATGGGATACCTCTTGGCCCAGCCAATTGAAAGACTTTGAGCTAGAGTATGGCCGAGGTTCGGCTCCGTACCCACGGGTAAGAATGTAGGCGAGATTGGACTACATAACATCATATGTTTTGGGAGTGTAACGAGCTGGCAGACTTTAGAAATTCTCTATAGAGTAATCTGTCAGCAATACTGGGTAAGTAAATGGTTGTAACTAAGGACATATTTTTCTTTGAGCTGGGATACAGGTTTTGAATTGCCTAGACATAGCAAGGCCTTATTACATTTAATTCTGGTGGTTGCCAAAAAGCATTTACTAGAAAATGGAAATAAAAATCTAAGTCAACTGTATGTGAAGTAATGAACATTGTAACTGTTCTTAACAAAACAAAAAAAAAAAAAAAAAGGAAGCGAGATCTTTAGAAGATGGTAGGAGCAAATAAATTACATAGAAAAAATGGAAATTGTGGAAACAATACATGCAGAATAATGTTTTGTAGGGAGTGAGATATAAGGGAAGGCAGGAATTGAACAATGTATGTGATGTTGGATTGATGATAGTTGTAAAGAAGAATATGTATGATGTGATGTCTGTAACTGTGCTGGAGGGGTATTCCACCTGTTGCAGAAGAATGGGCTACAGTAACAGTTTGCTGTCACACAGTTACGGTATTTAACCATTTTATTTCCATTCCTAAATCTACAATGTCCAGTTTAAAATAAATATCCTAACTGAAATGCATAAAACATCATATGGTTTCCTCACAAGAAACAACTGAATAAATAAAACTTGAAAGTATAGTGACAGTACAGCAATAAAAAATAAGGAAACCAGTTCCAGCTGCTGTAAAATACATTTAAAATTACATCAAGTTGTGCAAGTAGCCAGCATACTTATTAAACAATTGCACATTCCCTTTAATCTCGTCTTTTTAAGGTGAGTCTTCAACAATATTTTCTGCTTATACAGCTACATCTCTGTTCATTTTCAGTTAAAGTTAGGCCGAAAGTAAGTTCATGGTAAAAAAGCGGAAGTGAACTATGCCACAACAAATACACGTGCACTTCTAGATTACACTGTAATAAAACCAAATGTATAAGTTATGATTGGTAATGCTCATTGAAACAAACAGTCAAGAAGGATGGATGCATATATGGCAAACTAAGCAAATGGCAATCAAGTAAATCACTGAAAATGTCATATTTGGGTGTCAAGTCAATTAAAGTCAGGAAGTGAAAATATAAAGTGCATTTTGGCATATACAGCAGATCAAGGCATCACAACAGACTAATGAGCTAGAAAATTGATTTGCAGGCTACAGTAACCACTTCTTATGATCAATTGCTTGCACTAAATGATAAAACATTTATTAACTAATTATAACAGCTGAGCAGCCTGTAGATAGGTAGCTATGCTGGCAGTAAAACAAAAGAACATGTATGGAGCATAATATACAGATACACAGACACCATACCTCTCGACCTAGAAACATCAAAAATCTGGACAAAGGCCCTGAAAAATAGGAACAAATTTGTAGGCTGATTAACAACATTTGCGTACATAATTATGTAATCCCGCCCACTCCAGTGGAATTGTGGTATGCCAACTTTTATGATAATGCACTAGTCTGGCACAGACCAGTTAAAATTAATAGCAACAGAGATGAACTATTATATTAAGCCTGAAAAGTGCAATTCAGTCTATCTCGGCAAAGTAAGTGGTGCATCAGAGTGGCATGATAATGAACCCTGCCTTCTGTTTTTGCACGTTTTAAGCCTTTGACCCCCCTATTTATGTATCTGTGCCACACTGCTGATCTACAGTTTGTCATCAACTAACAGCCATGTACTAAGTTGCACTAAGGGATTCGGTACAATTCCAAGGGAGATACCGCAAGAAATCCAAACGCAATGAGCTGTGCAGTACTGAAGTGAAAATGCAAGTGCAAATAGAAGCAGCTTTATACTGAAGTAAAACACTCCGGGGTGCTGTGTTTATTGAAAGAGATGACTCAATAGATTTTTTTTACCTCTGCTGCCACTTGTGTGCTTTAGATGAGTTACTAGAACAAGTGATATCATTGTGTATAATGAATAATCTGGCACATGTTTTCTGCATGTAAAAGACAGGACTTAAACAACTCCCTCATGAGTTTGTATACAGTCAGTGACGCATTCTCCTGTACTGAAGAGTAACACTATGTCACCATATTCCAAGCCTGACTAATGTGAATCTTAATCTTGTATTTATACAGTCACCATTAGCATTGCTTTACTGAAACGTAAAAACTGACACATGCAGAGTTTCCAGCTGATATAGGTTCATAGGTAAGTACTAGGCTATCTGCCCAAGGGCATTTATAAGCCTAGCCAGAATGTGTTGGCTTTCGCCATTCCCTTAGATTAGTTCCCTGTGCCTCTGTCCAGCAGAGCCATCAGTTGCCTGCGCCACTGTCCAGTAGAGCCATTAGTTCCCTGCGCCACTGTCCAGTAGAGCCATTAGTTCCCTGCGCCACTGTCCAGCAGAGCCAGTGCAGTGATGCCCGGGGTAAATTTTCTGTTTCCCATTCACCCGTCAAGGTTTCTCTTGAAGAGTGTTAGTGAGGGGCTCTGCTTGATGTATATTGGAATCCTGTCCCAAAGCATGGGGAGTCTCTGGGATAGGAATCTATCCCTCCAGCATGTCCTATTTATCGTTGTGGTGAGGTTTATATCTCTAAAGAGTGTGGCTCTCTGGGATTTTTTTTTTTTTTTTTTTTTTTTTTTTTAAGTGGAGCATGTCCATCAATTCTGGGTTGGACATGGCCTTGTATGTCAGGCAGAGAGATCACCTCTGAGTAAGCAGTATGCAACTGAGTACAGCTGGAGTTTCTTGAGTCAGGCTGCATAGGGCATCTGTTTGAGGCCAGTAATCCTCTTGGTGAGGTACTTTTGCGGCCTTTCCAGCTGTTGCAGGTGTCTTGTAAGGAACATCCCAAATGAGGCGTTGTATTCTATGATGGGTCTAATGAGTGATGAGTAGAGAGGCACAATAACCTCTTTTGTTCTAGATGCGAACCCTTTTGTGATTAGGTGGGCCACATAGAACGATTTTCTAACCACCTTGGCAATATGATTATCAAAGGAGAGATTACCATCTACTTTGGTCCCCAGATCCCTTATTACATTTTCTGTATTTAGGGGACTACCACCTATGTGATAGTTCACGGGTATTTTGTTTTTTCCAAAGGGGATGACTATGCACTTTTTTGCATTTAGCTTGAGGCCATGATTTTGACACCAGGTATCCATCTCAGTGAGACCCATCTGAAGGGTGTCTGTATCAGCCGGAGAATCAATTATGGCCCCTAGTTTGCAGTCATCTGCGAACTTGGTCAGTCATAGTCCTCCTATGCTTGCCTGTACCTCTGAGAAGTATATACTGAACTGGAGGGGTCCTAGGACTCAGCCCTGGGGGACGCCACTTGTAACCGGTTTAGAGTCGGATGTAGAGTCTGCAACTCTCACCATGTGGGTTCTATCCATGAGCCAGTTGGCAACCCATCTCGTGAAGTAGGGGTTTATGTTCAAGCTGGTGGAAGCTACTAGAATGGGGAATGGTGTCAAAAGCCTTTGCGAGGTCTAGGTAGGCTGTGTGGACCTCCTTTCCCTCGTCTAATGCCTTGGTAACCGTCTCAAAGAAGTCCACCAGATTTTTCTTCACAGCAAGGTACATCATTGTATTTATGTATCTAATAAGGTGGTTAATAGTGTTTGTCACACTCTAATCTTAATGGTGCCATGTACGAGTCAGCCTGCTCTAACAAAAGCACTTATTTACCATGCATGTGTAATGTGTATGCAACTTCCACTTTCACAGCACTATCGAACAAAAGAGGAAAAAGCTACTCTACATTAATGAGCACATCAGTGAAGTGTGCATTTAAGTAACAGACTGAGCTACCACAAATTATCTTTGACCATTTAACATTTATAAGCAATATTGGCTTATTCTTTCTTAATTTATACGCATGAATCTAAGATCTTAAAACTCAGGGGGGGTCCTCTTTAAATGAAAAAGCATTTACACCATATAGCCTTTAGCACTCCAAAGTCATGATTTTCTTAGGCAGGTTCTGAGGATTTGATTCAAGTTATCAGACACGCAATATGTGCTGGACTTCCATCAGTGTCCTGTCCTTTATAAACAACATTACTGGAATGCAGGCAACAAAATAGATAATAAATAAAATCCTAAGCACAAAGACAGGAACAGTTTTATTTTTTGTTTTCTAAAACAGTTAATGTAGTTCAACAATAACGACAACGTCTGCTTAGTGCGCACACACAGCAAAGTTACCAGAATAAGTAAATGAGAAACATGGCCACCACAATAAGTAAATGCAAAACTTGCTTGTAATGTAAGCTGCTCCTACTGATACATTACACAACTGCAGCCAATAAGTAAGCATAAGTAAATGAAAGCTCAGACTCCTGCCAGCAGCAGCCGGACATTAAATTTAAAGAATCTGTTGCACACAGCAAATGTAGCACAATCCTGCCGTTAAAGTAAGCAAACAGTAAATAAGAAGCTGGCCGTTAGCATATTCCTACCGTTAAAGTAAGCAGAGAGTATGAAAAATTGGCCACAAGGCACACTCCTGCCGTCAAAGTAAGCAAACATTAAAGGAGAAGCTGGCCATTAGCACTTTCCATTAAAGTAAGCACAGACATTTAGGCATACTAAAGAGGACTACTATCAAACGTCTTAAGTTCTCAGTGCAAATTACGTCAGTATACGTAAAACCAAACACAAACTCATTTATTAAGTAATTTAGCAGCAACTAAACTCATAAACCCTTGAATTAGCAGCACAGTCAGTTCCACATAAATAAACCTGATTTGTCCTAGGCTAGCACATAGATTACAAGTACACACACACAATAATGAGAAGTTGAATGTCTGCATGCACACTTTTGCCGTTAAAGTAAACAAGACAAACAGAAAATGAGAAGCTGGCCGTTAACACACTCCTGCCAACTGTTACAGTAAGCAAGCATTGTTTAAACAAACATAACCTGCCTGACTGCCTGTGTTAAATAAGTAAAGTCTGCTCCTGCCGAATCGCCGACACACAACTGTAAGCAGTTTCTTTAGGCTTACAATACATACACAACTGGCAACTGCAGCCTGTAAGTAAATCACATCACAGTTTTTTCTTTTCATTTCCATTTACCTTGAAGACAGGACTGGAGCCAAGCTGGGCAAAACAAATGCAATTTCCTGCAAGGGAAGAAAGTCACACACACAGACCGGTCTGCCATCATCGCAGATAGAGTGAGTCTCAATGAGATAGATTAATATACTGGTAGGCAGCAATGGCACTAGTGTACCCGTGCATGCGTACGTGCGGTAGCAAAAGCCAAAGGCAAAAGTACCCGTCTTGTTCTGCACACTACCTAATACTGATTGTTTCTCGCTCCCTTTTTCAGAAAGTCAGTAGTCACCCTGCCATTCATGTCATGGTACGTGCCTGCAGACGTGGCAGTCCGCCCCCCTTCCACTTTACTGTGTGGTTACCGCACAGAGTTCTGGGCATCACAGACTGATGCAGAACTCCCCATAGTCCGGACTGCCTTTACAGCAGTCAGAAACAGTCCAGCAGGCAGCGAAAAAGAAAAAAAAAAAAACCCGGAACTCACAGAGCAACAAGCATGCACAGTTCAAGTTCCGGGACTTTGTGAGTCAGGCGGACTCATTTTTATACCAAGCCAGCCAGGTTTCTTAGTTTAAAAAATATTTTATTTTAGATGATGTGCTTTTCTTTGTTCTTCACAAAGCTGGACGGGGCTGCTGTCCTGCAGTCTGATGCCACGAGCTGCCAGGTCGTCAGGGGTATAAAACATGCAGCCGATGCCATTACATCAGTTTTTCTTGCCCCAGATGTCAGGTGCCCCCTTAATGGGAAGCAATTAAATCTATAAATATACAAAGTTATACCGCCAACAAAAAAGCAAATACACCAAAAAGCTTTTTAAGATAGTAAAAGAAAGTAGAGGTATATCCAAAAAAGAAAAAGAAGAGGGCTGGAGGGAGGGTAACCAGGACTGCAACACTGAATACACTCGAACATCTACATTTATGCTAAGTGTACACAACTGTACTATGTTCTTCGTGTTTCACTGTTGCAGTCATCACTTTTGGGTAGATTCCCAAAGCTAAGAATGGGAGAAGGAATTTAAATAGAATTAGGACCAGCTAAAAGGCCCTGCAAGACTGCAGTGGAAAAAACAGCTCTGGATTTAGAGAAAATTGGCAGACGTTAATGCTTGGTGAATGTATGTACAAAACTCCAAATGGCAGCTTCTAGGATGTCCCTGGTAGGGACGCCTCTGAAAAAGGCTGTAGAGGTAGATGCAGCCCTGGTAGAGTGGGGTCTGATCCCCTGTGGGATACGTTTTCCATGGTGTTTGTAGCAAAAAAGATTGCAATGGCCTATCCATTTGGAAATGGTTTGCTTTGAAATAGCCTTCCCCTCTCTGCCCCTGCAGCAAATGCAACCAGCAGTTGATCAGATTTCCTTTGAGGTTTAGTTCTGCTCAAGTAGAATCTAAGTTGTCTGTGCACATCTAACGAGTGCAGAATCCGTTCCCCTTTGTTCTGTGAATTAGGAAAGAAGGTTGGCAAATGTATGGACTGATTAAGAGCCACACTGGATACCATCTTGGGCATGAAGGAGGGATTGGTCCTGAGGGACACCCTGTCCGCATGAAAGATGATGAAAGGCTCCACTGCCATGAGGGCCTGTAATTCAGATACTCTTCTTGCTGAAGTGATTGCTAAAAGGAAAGCTGTTTTCCAAGAAAGGAATTTTAAGTCCGTAGATGCTGCTGGCTTGAAAGGAGGAAGGGTGAGCTTTTCCACTACAAAGCGGAGGTCCCAGGCTGGAGTTGGCGCTCTCCTGGGTGGTCGTAGATTTTTGGCCCTTCTGAGGAACTGCTTAAGCAGTGGATGAGAGAAGAGGGCTGGTTCTGTGTTATAATGAGCTGAGATGGTTGAGGTGTGAATTTTGATAGAGGAGAAAGAAAGACAGGCCCTTATGAAGCATCTCAGTTAAGTATTGTAAGATCTGAGATAAATTGGGCACGGTTGTGTTCATTTCTTGAGACTGGTTCCAGGCACAGAATCATTTACATTTTTCAGTGTAAGACTTTCTGGTACTAGGCCTACTTGCCTCTAAAATGATATCCACCACTGGTTTACTAAGGGATGGTAAAGGAGAAATTATGTAATTAGCCTGGCTGCTAGATTCAGTGTTTGAAGTTGAGGATGCAAAATTTGGTTCTCCTGCTGAGACAGTAGAGGAGGAGTCTGAGGCAGGTGCCATGGGGCCCACAGTGATACACTGTGCAAGAAGGGGGTGCCAGTGTTGGTCTGGCCAGTCTGATGCAATCAAAATCGTCCTTGGTTTGTCTCGTTTGAGCTTTAGTAGTACTTTGGAGAGCAGAGGCAGAGGAGGAAAGGCATAAACTGATAGGTTTTTCCAGCTGAAGGACAGAGCATCCACTTTCCAAGCTTGTTTGTGGGGACTCCTTGTGCAGAATTTGTCCAACTGATAGTTTCGGGGGGAGGCAAACAGGTCTATATCTGGGCTCCCCCATTTGCTTGTCAACATGTTGAAAATCCTTGGTTCCAATTTCCACTCGTGTGGGTCCATGAGGTTTCCGCTTTCTTCGTCTGCCTGTGTATTTATTTTTCCAGGCAGGAATTGAGCTTGTAAATGTACTTGATAACTCAGGGCTGTGTTCCACAACGCCACTGCTAGTCTGCAGCGGGGGTAAAAATGTGTACCCCCCTGCTTGTTTATGTACCACATAACAGTGGTGTTGTCAGTCTTTACCATTAATTGTCCTGGAAGAATGTGGTCCTTGAAGGCTGTCAGAGCATTCTGTACAGCTAACATTTCTTTTTGACTGATATGTAGGTACATTTGACTTGGGTTCCATTTGCCCTGAACGCACTTCCCTGCCAGGTGTGCCCCCATGTATAGTCTGATGCATCTGTTGTTAATGTTTGGGTGGCAGGGGGTAGTGTAAATGGCAGTCCCCTGTTTTGGTGGCAGGCCTCCACCCACCAAAGGAACTCTAGGCGTAGGCATGGTATGGTAGGAATCATTGCATCTAGATCGTGTGAATGTTGACACCATAGGCTTTTGAGATACCATTGCAGTTTCCTCATATGCAGCTTTGAATATGGAAATTTGAAGAATGCAGGAGGCCATGAACCCCAATGCTTGCAGTATTTGCCTTGCAGATAACTGGGTTTTTGTGGCCACTTGTTTGAAGTAGGCTGTCAAATGAATCCATTTCTCTGGCGTGAGGAAAGCCATCTGGGAAGTTGTATTCAAGCTTGCTCCCAGGAATATAATTTGTTGATGGGGTACCAGTTGTGATTTCTTTTTGTTTATGGTGTACCCTAGACAAGTCAGTACTCTATGAACAAAGGCCAGATGATTCAAAAGTATGTCCTGGCTTTCTGCCTGAATTAGACAATTGTCCAAATATGGCTATATTTGAATATTTCTTTGCCTGCAGAATGCAATGACTGGAGCTAGGCACTTTGTGAACACCCTGGGCGTAGTAGATAAGCCAAAGGGCAGTGCAGAGAACTGATAGTGCATGTAGCCTGCTTTGAAGCGTAGGTATTTTCTGCAAGACTCCCTGATAGGGATGTGCAGGTATGCTTCTTTTAAGTCTAGTGTTGCCAACCATGCATCTTTGCCTAGCATAGGAAGCAATTGGTGAAGAGTCAGCATCTTGAATTTTGGAATCTCCAAAAAGGTGTTAAGACACGTCCAGGATTGGATGCCATGAATCGTCTTTTCTGGGTACCAGGAAAAGTCATGAGTAGAAACCTTGTCCCTTTTCCTCTTCTGGTACCAGTTGAATAGTCCCCATGCTTAAGAGAGAAAGTACTTGTTTTTGGACCTCTGCCCACTGATTTGGTGGTAGATCAGGCCACCCACTTGGTGTTGGTAAGGTGTGGAAGTGAAATCTGTATCCCTGGGACACTATATTTAAAACCCATTTGTCTTGGGTAGAGAGTTCCCAGTTTTTGGCCTGCAGACCAATCTTTCCGCCTAAAGGTGCATTCAGTTGGGAAGTGCTTGGAAGTTTTAAAAGCAAGTCAATGAGACTGTTTTCCATACGGGGAATCTTACTACTCCCTGATTTGGGTGCGGAAACCCCCCAATGCTTAGTCTTGTGTGTCCCCTGGGACTGAAAGCTGGGGTTTCTATGTCTGGGTTTGGCTTGAAAAGACCTTGAAGAGGCTGGAAAGGACCAATTCTTAGAGGGCCAGTGCCTACTAAATCTAGGAGGGTGAACTTGTAAGAAATCTTTAACAGTTTGCATAGATTTAGCTTTATCTTCCATCTTTTTCAGAACTTCCTCAGCCTTACTGCCAAACAGACGGTCCTGATTTAAGGGAGCATCCAACAATTTAGCTTTAACATGATCAGGTAAAGACTGCTCCTTAAGCAAATCATGCCATCTGAGCACAGAACCAGTAACAGCAGCCCTGCAAGAGGCCTCTAAAGAATCAAATGCACACTGCAAAGTATGTTTTCCAACCTGTTCAGCAAAATGCATTAAATCCTGTAATTCTTTATTTTCTGCAGTCAGGAATCAATATCATTTTCTGTTTAAGTAATCCAATAACATGTTGTTGATACTTTAACATATGAAACTGGCAGTTTAAAGCCCTAGTGGCCAAAGTTGCAGAAGTGTAAACCTTCTTACCCCATCTATCCTGGAGCCTATCAGAAGGGGTAGGAGTTTTAGCAGTAGAAGCCTTAATGCCCTTGGGTCCCTGTGAAATGGTCTCTGGATCCGCAGTAGAATTTTTAAAAAGGAACTTGTGTGAATCAGGAGCCCTATAATATCGGTCAGGATTTCTGGGAGCAGTAGGCAAGGAATCAGGGGCCAAACTAGATTCCGAAAAAGCATCATCAACAATGTCTAGTACTGGAGGAATGGCTAAAGGCCTATGCTGAGGCAGGAGTAAGAAATCCCAGAGTCTTTTTTGAATCAGAAAAATCCTGGCTTTCCCAATGGAAATGCTCCCTTAGAGTAGAGTATGTAAGGATTCACCCAAAAAAAAAAAAAAAAAAATCTTCTGGAGGGGAACAGAGGAAATAGAGTCCTCTGTATCAGAATCCTCATAAGTAGGTAAGGGCAAATCCAGATAATCAGAATCCTGGTCAGAAGATTCATAAACAACTTCAGTCCTAGGTCTCTTAGAAGGGGGAGGCTGGCTTTCCCTGATTAGAATTATAAGATCTTCAGCCATTCTTACTTGTTTTTTTAGGCATAGAGGCCTGAGAGCCATTTTTTAGGCATGGTTTGAGATTTAGGCCTAAAAGAAGGAGGCGTTGGTTTAATATGCAAGTCTGTAGGCCTGAATACACCCTCAGAAGCCGGTGCCTGCACAGCGGCTCCGAACCCATCCAAGGTAGAGACATCTGCAGGTTCCATAGTTGAAGCATCTCACGGCATACAAGACTCTGAATGGATCTCAGTAGAGGCCTGCGAATCAGAAGTAGCGGGTAACAGGGGCTGTGGAAGCGCCTCACTGAGTACCGGCGAAACAGCGACTGGCTTAGAAGCGTTGTTGGCAGTTTTGGACCTCGGCGGCCTATCTGTCTTTATCCTTGCATTTTTTCGGAATCCCAGTGGTCGGATGGCTAACCAATGACATTTCTGGATAATTAAACAGAGAACCAAAATATTTTGAGGTGAAAATATACCGACGGATAGTACATTAATTAAAGCACAAAACCGACAGCACGGTACATTGTGGTCAGGGCCTAAGCAAGGAATACAGTACGAATGAAAATCTTTATGAGGTATTTGCTTTCCACAAGTAATGCAATTATTAACTTTTACTGACATCGGTATGGAGCAAGAAAAAGTCTCCCCAACGGGGTACTTAGCTTTAGTTGAAAACTTTGGTTCTGAAACTCGAAAATGAAAATTTCAGGAGTCGGCCGACCAGCACTTGCAAACTGCTTCTGGCACCGTACGGCAAGAAAGACTGGAGTAATGGCATCGGCTGCATGTTTTATATCCCTGACGTCATGGAAGAAGGGACAGCAACCGACGCAGGACCCAAGACTTTGTCAATCAGGCCGACTGAGGGCTACTGCCAGCAGATAACACAAAAGTGATGACTGCAACAGTGAAACACAAATAACATCACTGATGCACACTCACTCCCACTGGGAACCCAAAGTCTGATTCCCAAGTATTGATTCCAAATACTGTTTGTACTTGTGTTATTGGGTCCTTGTACATACCATGCATCAATTCTTTCAAAGTTTCTGGGGTTTTGAACCATCACAGGACTGTCCAAATCACCTTTCTTAGAACCTTGTCATAAGCTTTCTTCAAGCCTAGGAATGCCCAGTTAAAATCTTTCATCTCTAGCTTCTTGTCAACTATCTCACTGCAGTCAGTGTGCCGCATCCTAAACTGAATCCAAACTACTCATCTCCCACCTTACTTTCTACTACTCTGTTTTTATCAATCACCCTCTATGAACTTCAATGTAGTGTAACAAGAGTTTGATACATTTATATTGCCCACAGTTGTGAATATCCCCTTTGTTCCTGTACCAAAAAAAAAAATCAATACAGGATTGTCAAAAGTCCAATTATTTAGAACAATCCGTTCATCTAAATTTTATTTCTAAAAACAAAAATCAAGCCAGTTCTAAATCATCCTTCTTATAAAAAAAAAAAAAAAAAAAGGGCCAACTCCAGGTTATTTCTTTTATAGGTTTTATTGGGATAAGCACTTTTGTCTTTGTAGTCTTCAAATTCAGTTCATACATCTAAAATTTCTATAATCAAACTACTATAAATACTGTTACAGAGGGGGCATAGTACACTGTGGGACAACCTAGTTCCACCTGATTGGCCTTTTACCTGCTCAGAGTGAAGACATCTGATATGATATTAAATCCATCTTCATTTGCATGGGGATGCTCACAAGTACTGCTTGGTATGACCATGTGTTTAACCCTTGGAACTCTTACGCGTTGCCAATACTCTCTTGCTTTAAAGTCTGTCCTTTTTAATGTATAAACGTATCAATCAAGATTACATGTGGCTACCAGACTGAATTTTACAAAATGGTTAACAGAAATGTTTTTACAGTCAACAATCATAACTGCTGTTTTAATAAATATTCACTATTTTAAATACTTTTAAACTGGCAAAACAAACTCCCTTGTTATTTAACACAACTTGGTGGATTCTATTAGCCAAGTAGCACTTTTGCTTGCTTGTTGCAAGCTTAATCAGGTCCCAAGTTAACCTATGAATCACACAGTAGTCAGATTTTGTAAAAGCAATAATTGCACTCAACTGAGTTCACAATGCACTGGAGAGAGATATCAACAATAATAATGTTTTCAGGCTGGGAAGATAAAATACTGAAGCAAAAATTATGAGAATACACCATAAGGTCATAGTCTGCTTTTCTAGTAGACATTTGAGTGAATCTCTACCATAATTCTGGAGAAGTGCCTCAAGAAGTTATATCAAGGATAAAGCCAAAAAAAAAAAACTAAGAATTCTTGAGAAGCAACCCACTCAGTTGTAGGGAAGATGATCCAATGACATAATGCTAAATAGTGATGATATAAATTCCACGTATAGCAAATTTGACTCCAAATGTTATTCATTGGTGGTAATTTAATTTAAAATTTGGATCTCTAGGGGAAGATATATATATATATATATATATATTTTTTTTTTTTAGTAGAAGCTTGCAGTTTAGGCTCTGTAATTGCAGGACACTTTTAATGTCACAGCTGTTTAGTTTAGGGGTGTTATATGCATTGAGTTGAACTTGCCACTCAAATTCTTTTTTTTTTTTCCAGTAGTGCATTTTTATTGCCATCCAGAAGCTCAATTCAACACAGTCCAGGATATGGAAACTGAAAATGGAGTGTCCTTCCCAGTCTATGATGTACTTGGCAAGTGTGTTTTTGTGGATTTTCAGTCTACATCTGACAAATAGTACAAAATACATCTGTCCTAGCATGGGCCAGAAGTAACATACCAAAATCAGGGGTGCAACACTGAAAGAGTGGTTTACAGAGCATAATGTCTGAAATGTAAATGTTTTTATGGGGGGAAGATGAGCAATAAGCTGAAGATACACATTCCATACTATGAAAACTGAAGATGTAGCTTCCTTCCTTGTCCATGCTGGGTTTTGCAAGTACATTTGTGTGGATTTTCATTCCAAAAAATGGTGTGAAGTGGCTAAGCTACTGCTCATCTTCACCTGGCCAAGGCTTTTGATACTATCCTCCATACTGGTATTATTGCACAATTAAACAAGCTTAGTGTAAACCCAGCTTGCTGTAATGCAAAATGGCTATCCAGCAGATCAAGCTATAAGACCTGGTGGTTCTCTCTGAATCTAAATTTTTAACTAGTGTGGTGCCACAGACATCCGTTCTGGGCATTCTCCTGTTTGGCAATTTTGCAGACATCTAAGCCAATATCACAGAAGTATAGTTGGACAAGTTTGCTGTTGACTGCAAAACTGGGCACGGTTATACACTCCTCCACAGATATCAAACAGCTCCAGAAAGGGCTGGAATATGCACATACATGGTGAAACAAAAATGGTCCCACAATAAATAAAGAAGAAAAAGGCAGCAGAGCAAAGTTTGCCAGAAGGGTTGCTCCCACCTCATATTACAAATGGTACTCCTCTTCATACAGTCGTAAGAGATGTAGGTACTTATATGGATAACTTTCTCTCATTTCATCATAATGTTTCCATCACAATCACGACATCCTTTTATCTGGTCCAGTTAATTTCAAACTGAATATTTTCAAGTTCTGAAGAAATCATACTACCATTGTACTCTTATCAGATCAATCACTGAATACAATGCTCCCTTTAGTATATACAAATCCAAATGCATCACTCGACTAGAAAGGTCTCAAAGATTTCTAACCATGAAAGAGAGAACCCTAACTTTGTCCACATGCTTTTTAGGGACATATCTGCCATTAAAACCCCAAGGTCAAACAACATGGCTTACTTCTGTAGAGAGGGTGACAGATTTGTTCAGGTCAGGATGGACCTGTCTCACTTTCATAGTTTATGGCTTAAAGCCCAGACAAGTATCACAATTTGAAATACTGCAACCGAAACCAATACAATAAATAGACTTATCTTTGAAGTTTATTAATCTGCCTCTTACAGACATGAGTTTAGCTGAGGCATTCATATCCTACATTTCTGTGCTGGTTGAGCAACATGCAGATGTCTCTTCAAAAGCCAGAGACTAACAATCCTAACTCTAAATCACACAAAAGCCCCCCAGTGGAGAATTTGTGTGCTCATACCTCAGTCTGAAGGCATATAAAGCTTGGCACTCTCTACCGACACAAACATCTACTTAGTGCATCAGCCTGACTTTCCCTTGCTTCTTTTCTATTACCCTCTCTTTTATAAGATGCCCCCTCCTCACCAACATTCAGTCCTCTCTAAAGCCCAAACTAGACTCATGCTACAATAAAATTGCTAAGTTTGTAACTAATGCCTCTTACTCATTCCACCACTGCTTATCATTACGCAACCTAAATTGACTTGAACTCAACTATCTCACCTTTATCCAACTAACTACAGCTCACAAAACTCATTCATAATCTATCTTCTATACTTACTTTATACCATCCTAACAGACAACTCCGATCCAACAACCAACTGCCCGTAAATGTAGAAAAACCCAAACTTTCGGTTGACCAGATGTTTACTCCTTTACCATTACAAATGTTTGGAACACCTTCCCCCCAACACTTAGATCCACCCACCCAGTAATGCTCTTCAAGACATCTCTGAAACAATACCTCTCCTCATCTTGGCTGTGCACATGTGCTACCACATCTCATATAACCTACCTTCAGCCATCAACTATTCTCACCCCCCACTCTACTACTCTGGGATCCTCCTTTCACATCCACCTTTTTACTTATTCCGCCTCTCCATCCTGTCCACTTCTCTCTTCTACTAACCCTCATTGTCCTACCATTGATCCCTCCTGTCTACCCTCCTTCTCTTCCTAACCATTATAGACGTATCACTGAACCAGGCAAGACATTTAAGTACTCTCACAGCCTACCTTAATATAATACCACCACTTATATCTGCTGCAATATCCACAGACATTGCGGATTCCTGCAACAGGACTCATATAGCCTATCGCTCAGCTATTACACCTCCTAAACATGTGAAAAGTTTAAGTACCCAGTCTCTCATTAATTCATATATCTGCTTTGCACTCACTGCATGGTGTCCTGCATAAAGTTTGCTAGCTGAAAAAGTACAGTTTTGTACCTACCATAAATGTAGATGTTCGAGGATTCCATTGCTGCAGTCCTGACTATTGGGTATAGTCCGCGTCCAGTCGGCCCGAATACCAGAGTATAAGGCTGACGTCGGTCAGGGCGCATTAGACTGACGTCAGTACGTCAGGGTACTAATGCGCATGACCGACGTCATATCCTCAGTCTTTTCTTGCCCCAGATGTCAGAAGACCCTAAAAAGACAAGTCCCAAAAAACCTGCACCAAAAACATGTACAATATATACAACAATATATACAAAAATATAAGCATGTAAACTCACCTACACAACCACCCCTAAATACAGAGGGGAAGGAGGGAGGGTAAATTGGACTGCAGCAATGGAATCCTCGAACATCTACATTTATGGTAGGTACAAAACTGTACTATGTTCTTTGTCTTCCATTGCTGCAGTCCTGACTATTGGGTAGAATCCCAAAGCAGAGGTAAGGGAGGCAGGCAAATCATAAAGAAGTAGGAGCTGACAACATGCCTTGCAAAACGGCTGTGGCAAAACCAGCCCTAGACTTAGAGTAGATAGGAAGGTGATAATGCTTAGAGAAAGTATGCACTGAACTCCAAGTAGCTGCTTCCAAAATATCCTTAGTTGCCACCCCCCTTAGAAATGCTGTTGAAGTGGCAGTAGCCCTAGTGGAATGAGGCCTAATCCCAGCTGGAATCTCCTTGCCATGATGGGAATAACAAAATGCAATGCAAAAGCCAATCCACCTAGAAATAGTTTGTTTTGACACAGGCTTGCCCTGTGAACTCAAAGCAAAAGAAACAAACTGCTGGGACTGCCTAAAATCCTTAGTTCTGCTTAAATAATAACGCAATTGCCTGTGTACATCTAAAGTGTGCAAAATCTTTTCCCCTTTATTTTGAGGGTCTGCATAAAACGTAGGCAAATGAATAGTTTGGTTTAAAGCCACACTAGAAACCACCTTAGGCATAAAGGAAGGATTAGTACGTAATGATACCCTATCCTTATGGAAAATCAAAAAGGGCTCTACTGCCATAAGGGCCTGCAACTCAGACACCCTTCTTGCAGAAGTAATAGCCAACAGAAAAGCAGTCTTCCATGACAAGTATTTCAATTCAGCAGTAGCTGCAGGCTCAAAAGGTTGTAGAGTAAGTTTTTCCAACACAAAATTGAGATCCCAAGCAGGAGTAGGAGCTCTACGTGTGGGTCTTATATTCTTTGCCCCTCTAAGAAACTGCTTGAACAAAGGATGCGAAAACAAAGGTGGGTCACAATCATAGTGAGCTGAAATTGCTGCAGCATGAATCTTAATGGAAGAGAAGGACAAACCTTTGTCCAATAACTCAGTAAGATATTGAAGAGCCGCACTCAAATTAGGCTCAGAAATCTCCAAATTCTTTGCTGTACTCCAAAATAAAAATCTCTTCCATTTTTCTGCACACTCTCCTTGTACTAGGTCTTCTAGCTTCCATAATCACATTTAAAACTTGTTGAGGAAGTTGAGACCTGTTGTGTTTCAACACAGAATATGCCAGGCTGTTAGATGAAGAGAATGAAGCTTGACATTGAGCAGATGACCGTCCTTCTGAGATAACAGATGAGGAATCAGAGGTAAAGGCCATGGAGGCTTCTGTACCAGACTCCGTAGTAGTGGGTACCAGTGTTGCCGAGGCCAATCTGGAGCTATCAAAATCATCCTTGGCCTGTCTTGTCTGACCTTTAATAGCACCTTTGGAAGAAGAGGCAGAGGTGGAAAGGCATACACATGAAGGTTTTTCCAACTGAAAGACAGAGCATCCACTTTCCAAGCTGTGTGATGAAACCCCTTTGTGCAAAACTTTGGCAGCTGGTGGTTTAGTGGAGAAGCGAACAGATCTATGTCTGGAGTTCCCCATGACACTGTCAGTTTCTGAAATACATGAAGATCCAGTTTCCACTCGTGGGGATCCATGATTTGTCTGCTTAACACATCTGCTAAGGAGTTCTGTGCTCCTGGCAGAAACCTTGCCTGAAGAGTTAGTTGCAAGCTTAGCGCAGTCTCCCATAAAATCATTGCTTGCCTGCATAGAGGATAAGAATGTGTTCCCCTTGCTTGTTGATGTACCACATGACAGTTGTGTTGTCTGTTAGAATCAACACCTGCCCTGGAAGAAGTAACTCCTTGAAAGCCATTAATGCAAACTGGACTGCTAACATCTCCTTCATGTTGATATGTAGATGCTGTAGTCTGGCAGGCCACTTGTCTTGTATCCACTTTCCATTTAGATGAGCTCCCCAAGCAAGGTCCGAGGCATCTGTCGTTAAGATCTGACTTGCCTCTGGCCGGGTCACAGAGAGTCCCTTGTTTAGGTGACATTCCTGAGCCCACCACAAGAATTCTTTTCGAAGGCAAGGTATTATTTGAATGACAGTGTCCAAATCCTGGCAGTGCTGTGTCCATACACTTTTGAGATACCACTGTAGCTTCCTCATATGCAGTTTGGCATTGGGAAGCACCAGAATACAAGATGCCATGAACCCTAATGCTTGAAGGACTGTCCTTGCAGTCAGCACGGACTGATGAGATAGTTGATGGAAGTAAAGTGACAGACTCTTTTGTTTGTCCGGGGTTAAAATGGCCATCTGGGCTGCTGTATTCAGTCTCACACCCAGAAAGCACATGTCCTGAGAGGGTACTAGACTGGACTTTATTTCGTTCACAGAATACCCTAGGCATCTTAGCACTGCTATAACATATTCCAGATGCTGTAGAAGGTCTTCCTTTTCTTGAGCCAGAATCAGGCAGTCGTCCAAGTAAGGATAGATTTGAATTCCTTGAAGCCTGAAGTAAGCTATCACTGGAGCCAGAACCTTTGTGAATACTCTGGGCAGTAGATAAGCCAAAGGGCAATGCAGAGAACTGATAATGAGAATTTCCAGCTCGAAACCGCAGATACTTCCTGCAACTTAGCCTTATAGGCACATGAAGGTAAGCTTCCTTGAGATCTAAAGTTACCATCCAGTGATCTTTGCCCAGCAGAGGTAAAAGCTGTTGTAACGTCAACATCTTGAACTTGGGAATGTCCAAAACGTGTTGAGGAGAGATAAATCCAAAATTGGTCTCCACGTGTTCCCCTTCTTTGGTACAAGGAACAGGCGAGAATAAAATCCTAGGCCCCTTTCTGATACAGGGACTGGCTGAATGGCCCCTATCTGAAGTAACTGAGAAACTTGCTTGTGAGCCTCTTTTCTTTGTGGAGGAGGAACGTCTGGCTTGCCTTTGAAACCGGGCATTGTATGGAAATAAAATCTGTAACCGTGGTGAATGATATCCAACACCCATTTGTCTTGAGTAATTAAATCCCAATTTTCTTTGAAAAGAGACAGTCTTCCTCCCAAAGGAGCTGCCAGAGCGGAATCTGCTGGCAGCTGAAAAGACAGGTCATTGGGTCTGTTTACGAAAGGACTGACCCCTGCCCTCACCAGAAGTCTGAGCAGGTGAACTCCCTTGTCTAGGCCTAAAAGAACCTTGAGCCCTGCCCCTACCACGTCTAGACCTACCCCTAGACTGGGAATCATAAGCAGGATATGTCCACCCCTTAGCAGGCCAGTTTCTACTAAACTTTGGTGGCTGCACCTGCAAAAAGTCTTTAACAGTTTGCATAGACTTAGCTTTGTCCTCCATTTTCTTTAAAACTGCTTCCACAGGCGATCCAAACAACACATCAGACTGTAAAGGAGCATCCAAAATCCTTGTCTTAACATGCTCAGCTAAATTCTGATCCTTCAACCAGGCATGCCTGCGAAGAACAGAACTGGTAGCAGCCACCCTCGAGGAGGCCTGTACAGCATCAAAACCACATTGCAAAGAATGCTTACCCACTTGTTCAGACACATGAACCAAATCCAGCAACTCTTTACACTCAATACCTTCCGCCAAAGCATCCACCTTAGATTTCAATTGTGAAAGGAGATAATTCTGATATTTTAGCATGTGAAACTGACAATTCAATGCTCTCATGGCTAGAGTGGAAGAAGTATACACTTTCTTTCCCCACCTATCCAAAGCCCTTGCCTCTTTATCAGTGGGAACAGGATTTTTAACCACAGAAGCCTTAACACCTTTAGGCCCTTGAGAAATTGTTTCTGGGTCCGCCCTAGGACTCTTAAACAAATATTTATGAGCTTCGGGCACCCTGTAATACCTATCAGGCTTAACAGGAGCAGGAGGCAAAGAGTCAGGGTTCAGGGAAGCCTCTGCAAAAACATCTTCCACCACATTCAACACAGGAGGAATAGCTAAAGGCCTATGCTGGGGTAATAACAAGAATTCCCTAAGCCTTTTCCTGGAATCAGAGTAATCCTGGCCTTCCCATTTAAAGTGCTCCCTCATGGAATGCAGAGTCTCTGAAAATGAGAAATCCTCAGGCGGAGAAGCTGTAGGAGTGGAATCATCCACATCAGAATCAGAATAAGTAGGATACTCCTGCATATCTTCCACAGAAGATTCTGAAGCCTCTGAACACTGTTCAAAACTATCAAACTCCGGTTCCACCCTAGGCCTCTTATCAGGCGGGGGCATAGAACCTCTAATCATAGTAATCAAATCCTCTGCCATTTTAAGCATATGTTTCTTAGGTACAGAACCCGAAATGCTAGGAGAAGCCCCCACTGAAGCTGAACTAGGCCTACCTCTCAAAGAAGTTTTGGCAACAGAAGGAGAGGCTCTAACTACCTTGGGAAGAGAGGGAAGAACAGTCACCTGAGAAGCCCCCTCAGCCTGGCCTACCTCCTGAGAGGGCACATCCTGTAATAGTATAGTTTCAGCCTGGGACTCCATGGAAACTCCTGGCAAAACCTCCGGCTCCACTGAGCCTTCTAAAGAACCGACGTCCGGGACTGCCGGTTCATCAACCCTAGGCTTCACTGTTTTATCCTTGCGCTTCTTGGAGGAAGCGGGCGTCGGAGCATCCGACGGCATTTTATAATTGCAACGCTTCCCAAACACTAACCTGGCACAGTCTAACCTCCTCTTAATAGTGCGTTTGTTAAACCTAGCACAAGAGCGGCAACCAACAACGCCGTGCTCAGGCCCTAAACAAGGTATACACAAGGTATGATAATCCCTATGAGGTATCTGTTTCCCACAAGAAATACAGTTATTCACTTTTTCTGACATCCGTAAAATACTGAGGCAAGAAAAACCAAAATGTTCCCAACGGGTACTTAGCCAACTCTGTTTCGGTCTGAAACTCCGGTTTCGGAAATATTTCAGAACGCCAACCTGCACTCGCAAAACTGCTTCTGCATCGGACCATGCGGCAAAAAAGACTGAGGATATGACGTCGGTCATGCGCATTAGTACCCTGACGTACTGCCGTCAGTCTAATGCGCCCTGACCGACGTCAGCCTTATACTCTGGTATTCGGGCCGACTGGACGCGGACTATACCCAATAGTCAGGACTGCAGCAATGGAAGACGAAGAACATCTACTTGTATGGAATGTTCTCATGTATATACTCTGTACTGCTTGTATAATATCTTTGATTTGAGAATGATTACTTATGTACTTTTTTTTAACCAATCGTATAAGCTGCCAATATCTACTAAAAGCCTTTATTGATGTAAATTCTGCACTGTATGTGAAATCTTATATGTGGAGCTTTTCTCCCCTGGACTCCACTGAAAATGGACACTCCTGGACCAGCTGGACCATCACTGTAAAAAAAAAATGCAAACAAATATATTTAGCAATTTGGTAAGAAAGAAATGAAGATGGCATGAGTGATTGCCTTTATACAAGGTACATGAGGACATACCCGATGAAGGTGACATCAGCCCCAAGGGAAAAGGATACTAAGCTCAAAGTCTTGCTGGATATCAGACCTCAGCCTGCAGCAGAATTTGCCTAATAGGTCTTGTAAAAAAAATTACCTACACAG
Organism: Protopterus annectens; assembly: GCF_019279795.1. NCBI lineage: Eukaryota > Metazoa > Chordata > Ceratodontiformes > Protopteridae > Protopterus > Protopterus annectens. The sequence goes on along the minus strand of NC_056739.1, from coordinate 124,378,647 downwards.
AGACAAGTTTTCTCCAGTTGAGGAAATCGCCAATACAGCTGGTTCAAAATGAGCTAAGGTTAGCATTTCCAGCACAAAATTAAAGCCCAAGCTGTTTCTGTAATATGGTCACCAGGGTATGCCTGGGTGGTCTGTTGTTTATGATGCTCCTTAGGAAGTTTGACAGGTGGTCTGGATGTTGGGGGGATCCAAAGGTACAGTGAGGTTGAAATAGCAGACAGATGCACTGTAACAGATATAATTACAGTAAGTAAGAATACAGCTTGGAGTATTACTGTAGGACTGTGGGCACATCCCCCTCATAAGGGCAAACCTTTTACACTTAGCTAGATATAACTAACTTTCTCCTTACCACCCTCATAATATTTAAGGGTTGTGACTCAGTAAGGAGTAATTGGGAGAGCCCAAACCCTCCAATTCTAGTCTCAAACTACCATAATACCGTTCTAAGGATTTTTAATCATTCAGTTTGTCATAGAACATAATGTTAACTGGGACCTTAATTATTCTTTTTAAATAATATATTAAACCTTTCTAACCACAGTAAACTGTTGATACCAAGTTATCTTGCAATGACTCAAATTTCATTCCTAATGTGCATCTTAACTTTTAAAATTTTGAAGGTCCATAGCAAATCCCCTCTAATTTATAGTAATTGCACATTTTACCATGGCTACTCCTTCCCTGCAGGATTTACTTTGCATGTTGTAACTCTTTTTAGTAAACCTCTGCAAAACAAACACAACTTCATTATATTACTGATCTTTTCATACCTTTAAAGAGAGTTTTAAAGATTTAATTCCTTGAGGTGCTCACCCTTAGTACAGACCTGGTCATAAATTAGCATTTCCTAATGCCTGCATTCATGTTTGCCACAAAGCTACAAGTACTGGTTTTGATGCTCTTTGCTTATAGTCTTGGATCTTTGCTAACATTTTCCCATCTACTGCATAGGGATACAGGTTATGGTTTGCCCCCCCCCCCCCACTCCACACAACTATTATTAGCATCTACCCACTTTTACAAAGTATTTCTGAAATTTTTCATGATATTTTGAATTATGTGCATGGGTCTGTAATGTAGGTTTTCAACAGGAAGAATTATCCTCCCAGTGGCCAGAGGTTGAGATATAAGAGGGGAGTTCCTGGACTACATCAAAAGGTCCACTTGCTGAGGAAGCAGTACAGGTTTTTCACTGGCAAGCAAACTCAGATGCAGTTCCAATGCTGCCTTAGCCAGAAAGGGGCAATCAATATTTCTGCTTTCTCCTCACTTCCCTTTCTACATTACCCTATGGAATGAGCAAAGCAGATAGTATATACTGGCAAGTCAGCTTGAGAGGTTTGCAATGAAGTTGTCACCTGAATGGATGCACTAACAGTTAGCAAACTGAATTTCAGAGCCAATTCCAAAGTCCGTATTGCCTGACTGCACAGCTAAGCGTGCAGTGTTGAGTGTAACCACTTATAAAGGTTCCTGTTCTTAATGGAGTGCTGCTGAACTGCAAGCATTTTTTTTCCCAAATTTATTTACAGCTTACTCTTCTCTACATTCTGGTTTCCCTGTAGTGTCACCTCCAGTGCAGACTCCTAAGGCCTAATCTAAGGCATCCAAGGTGAGAGTCTGGACTGGTCTGCCTGAAGGGCATACTCTCATTGGTCTTGATTTGGTTTATACACTATAACAAGAAGTTATGTACTCACCATAACATTCGATGTATGTAGTCCATCTCGCCTCACATTCTTACCCGTGGGTTCGGAGCTGAATATCAGCTCTGACTCGGCCGATTTTTACTAGCTCAAAGTCTCTCATTGGCTGGGCTAAGAGGGTATCCCATGGTGCACTGCTCCCTATCCCCAGATCTAGTTTGCTGCGAAACAATGTATACACTTCATACACACCTCACATGCATATAAAACAGTCACTAAAGAAGGGACTCAGTAGGTGACAACCCATACTCCAAATCTTATGCTCCAAATCCTCCAGGCAGGGGGAAGGTGGGAGGGTAAGAATGTGAGGCGAGATGGACTACATACATCGAACGTTACGGTGAGTACATAACTTCTTGATGTTATGTAGTCCTATCTTGCCTACATTCTTACCCGTGGGACAGTGTCCCTAGCACCTACATCCTGGGTGGCTCATAGGAAAATACTCCTGAGAACTGTGGAACCAAAGGAAGAGCTGCCCCTGGAAACCACGTCCAATTTGTAATGAGAAACAAAGGTGGGGGGAGAAGCCCAAGTAGCTGCAGCACATATCATCCATTGACAATCTAGCTTGAAAAGCCGTGGAAGTGGAAACAGCCAGCGTGGAATGTGCCTTGACTGGAAATGGCAATTTTTTATCTCCTGCCTGACAGATGAAAGAGATGCAACTGGCTGTCCATCTAGACAGTGTAACCTTGGATATCGGAGAACCCAATCGGTTTTCTGAAAAGGATACAAAGAGTTGGTCAGACTTATGAATATCTTTTGTCAGGTGTAGATAGAAGCGTAACTGTCTATGCACATCCAATTGGTGAAATCTAAATTCTGCCTTATTAGAGAAGTGGGGAAAAAACACTGGCAGCTCAATGGACTGATTAATGTTAGTCACAGAAGCCACTTTAGGAAGAAAAGATGGGTTTGGTCTAAGAGACCCTATCTTTGTGAAAGATTAAATATGGGGGCTTGATGGAGAGGGCTTGAATTTCCGAGACCCTCCGAGCTGAAGTGATAGCTATCAAAAATGCTGTTTTCCATGTTAAGAATTTTAACTCACAGGTAGCTGCAGGTTCTAAAGGTGGGAGTGTGAGTGCTTGGAGAACAAAATTGAGGTCCCAGGGCATGACGGGTTTGGACACTGGGGTACGAAGTAACAGGGTACCTTTGAGGAATGCTTTGCATAGTCTGTGTGCCATAAGACTAGGTTAATTCGCTACGTGGAAATTAGATATTGCTGCCAGTTGAACTTTGATGGTGGCTGATGCAGATCCCTGATAGAAAAGCATTGACAAGAATTCCAGAACTGAATCTATCGGGGCTGTATAAGGATCGATACCTCTAGAATGAGCCCAGATGGAAAACCTTTTCTATTTGCTAGAATAAATCTTCCTAGTGGATGGCTTATGGGAAGACGATAGAATATGGACCACCTCCGGTGGAAAATTATGACGTCTGACTAGCGATGGAAGTGGAGTAGCCAGGCAGTCAACCGGAGAGTCCTCAGAAAGGGGTGGAACTGTCCCGACATGTGTCAGTAAATCTGGTAGAGAGTCCAGAATCCAAGGAGTGTCCACAACATATGGTTGAAGAAAGGAAACCATACTTGCCAAGGCCAATGTGGGGCAATCAGAATCATTCTGCTTCCCAAGGATTGAGCTTTCTGAATCACCCTTGAGAGAAGGGGAAACGGAGGGAAAGCATAAAGCAGACTGGAGGGCCAATCGTGAACCTGGGTGACTCCCCCTGTGGGGGGATCAGTGTGAAGTAGTTGCATTTCGCACTGAGAGGGCTGGCAAACAGGTCACAGCAAGGTTGACCCCACCTGCTGAAGATTCGCTCTGCAACCAGGCGATTCAGGGACCACTCGTAAGGCATAAGTATTGCTCTGCTTAGCCTGTCCGCTATTACGTTGGACTTTCCCAGAATGTGCGTCGCCACCAGAAACCGTTGGGAAGCTATTGCCCAATTCCACACTCGCATGGCCTCTCTGCATAGGGGGTATGATCATGTAACCCCTTGCTTGTTGAGATACCACACTACTGACATGTTGTCTGAGTGTATCACAATAGTCCCTAGAGGAAGAAATTCCTGAAGTGCCTGCAACGCAAGAAGCACTGCTCTCATCTCTAGTATGTTTATATGCGAATGCATCTCGTGTTCTTGCCTTGTGCCTTAGACTGTCCTGCTGAGATAATGCCCCCCCCCATCTGGGAGGCGTCTGTGGTCACCGTGGCAACAGGGACGGGAGGAACGAAGGGCTTTCCCCCGTTTAAATTGTTGGTGCATAACCATCAATGGAGGTCCTGCTTGCACCTGTCTGATTAAGATGGGATGAGATGGTGGAAGCCTTTGTAGAGACCATTGGACAAAGAGGAGCCACTGAAGAAGTCTCGTGTGTAATCTCGCTAGAGGGACTAGCATGATAGTCGCCGCCATGGTCCCTAGGAGTTGTAGAACCACTCTTGCCTGTGCTTGTCTGAGTGGCATCAGTATATGGATTTGTCGTTGCAACACCATGATCCTTTCTTGTGGTAGGAATGCTCGCATTTGGTGTCCAGCTCTGCTCCTATAAAGGTGACACGCTGTGAGGGCAATAAGGCAGATTTTTCCCAGTTTATCATTATGCCCAATTGATGACAGACTGATGGTAGCGTCCTTCGTTTGAACTAGTTGATGCCTGGTGGGGGCGGTAAGGAGCCAGTCGTCCAGGTATGGAAACACCTGGAATCCTTGATGTCTCAAGTGAGCCGTCACCACCGCCATACATTTGGTGAACACCCTGGGGGCTGTGGTGAGACCAAAGGGCAGGGCTCGAAACTGGAAGTGACTGGCTCCCAGCCGGAAGCGTAGATGACTCCTGGATGCTTTGTCAATTTTGATATGGTAATAAGCATCCTTGAGATGGATGGAACACATCCAAACTTTCTCTCCCAACAATGGGAGGATTGACTGTAGAGTGACCATCCGGAACTTGGACTTGTGTATGTAATTGAGTTGACTGAGATCTAGTATGGGTCTCAGGTCCCCTGTTCTTTTCGGCACCAAAAAGAATCTTGAGTAAGTCCCTAATCCGATTTGGTCTGAGGGGACTGGTTGGATGGCTCCTTTTTCCAGCAGCTGAGAAACCTCTGAGGCTGCTTGATCCCTTTGACTGGGTGGAACGTCTGGGATTTTTCTTATTGGCGGGGGTATTGAAGAGAATGGAATGAGGTAACCTCTGGAAACTATCCTTCGTACCCATTGGTCCTGGGTGATGCTCTCCCAAGCTTCCGGGTATAAGGAAATTCGACCCCGACTGGCTGCGGATAAGCACAGTCGGGCACACCCTCAGGAATGAGAGTATGGAGAGCCACGATAGGAGTCGCTGTCTCCCGAATTGCGGGGGCCCCCTCTGCCTCTAGGGTGATGTCTCCCTGAGTAACCCCCCTCCCCTGCCTCTGGAGGGGGGTTCACCTTGTGCGGCAGGAAAAAAACTCTGATTTCTTGAACCACATCCCACCCCCCGCTTGGGCCTTGGGATAAGGCCTAGAAGGAAGGGAAAAACGGACCCAGACGGCAGACAGGGTCTTTCCCTCTTGCTTGCACCTGGTGAGCGTGTCTTTCACTTTGGTCCCAAACAAGGAGGAACCGTCAAATGGGGCGTCAGTGAAGGAAGACTTGAAGGCCTCTGCAAAGTGACACAGGTGTAGCCAGGCCTGCCTTCTAAAGGCGACCCCTGAGCTCGCCACTCTACTCGCTCCTTTAGCCACATATGAAATGAGCCGCATGGATGAGTTAGTGATGCAGTTGAGGGTAGAAACCTGTGCGTTAACAGTCTGAGCTACCGCCTCAGGTGCGTTACCCGTAACAGTATAGTACAGTTTTGTACCTACCATAAATGTAGATGTTCGAAGATCCACATTGCTGCAGTCCTTACTCTTGGGTAGTCCGCTGTCCTTGGTCGGCCCGAATATCAAAGTATTAGGCTGACGTCGGTCAAGGCACTTAAGACTGACATCAGGACGTCAGGGTACAAATGCGCATGACCGACGTCATATCCTCAGTCTTTTCTTGCCCCAGATGTCAGAAGACCCTAAACAGAAAGGTCAAAACCAAAAGACAGCAAAAAACAACCAACCACCCTTGCACTAATCATATGAACAATATATATACAATATGTACAATATTAACAACCCAAACCACACAACCGCCTCTAACAACAGAGGGGAAGGAGGGAGGGTAAATTGGACTGCAGCAATGTGGATCTTCGAACATCTACATTTATGGTAGGTACAAAACTGTACTATGTTCTTCATCTCACATTGCTGCAGTCCTTACACTTGGGTAGAATCCCAAAGCAGAGGTAAGGGAGGATGGCAAAACTATAAAGTAGTAGGAGCTGCCAAAATGCCCTGCAAAATAGCAGTGGCAAACCCAGCCCTAGATTTAGAGTAAAGTGGAAGGTGGTAATGCTTAGAGAAAGTATGCACTGAACTCCAAGTAGCTGCCTCCAAAATATCTTTAGTTGCCACCCCCTTTAAAAAAGCTGTAGATGTGGCAGTAGCTCTAGTGGAATGAGGCCTAATCCCAGCTGGAACTTCCTTACCATGATGGGAATAACAGAAAGCAATACAAAACCCAATCCACTTAGAAATAGTTTGTTTTGACACAGGCTTGCCCTGAGAACCCAAAGCAAAAGAAACAAACAACTGCTGAGACTGCCTGAACCCTTTAGTTCTGCTCAAATAATATCGCAACTGCCTGTGTATATCCAAGGTGTGCAAAATCTTTTCCCCTTTATTTTGGGGTTTGCATAAAAAGTAGGCAAATGAATAGTTTGGTTTAAAGCCACACTAGAAACCACCTTAGGCATAAAGGAAGGATTAGTACGTAAAGATACCCTATCCTTATGGAAAATTAAGAAAGGCTCAACTGCCATAAGGGCCTGTAATTCAGAAACCCTTCTCGCAGAGGTAATGGCCAACAAAAAAGCAGTCTTCCATGATAAATATTTCAACTCGGCAGTAGCTGCAGGCTCAAAAGGTTGTAGAGTGAGTTTCTCCAACACAAAATTGAGATCCCAAGCAGGAGTAGGAGCTCTACGTGGGGGTCTTATATTCTTTGCCCTCTAAGGAATTGCTTAAACAAAGGATGAGAAAACAATGGTGGATCACAGTCATAGTGAGCAGAAATTGCTGCAGCATGAATCTTAATAGAAGAGAAGGACAAACCTTTGTCCAGTAACTCAGCAAGATATTGAAGAGCCACACTTAAATTAGGCTTAGCAACATCAAATTCCTTTGCTGCACTCCAAAATAAAAATCTCTTCCATTTATCTGCGATACTTTCCTTGTACTAGGCCTTCTGGCCTCCAAAATAACATTCAAGACTTGCTGCGGAAGCTGAGACCCTCCAGGGTTTAAAACAGAATATGCCAGGCTGTTAGGTGAAGAGAGTGAAGTTTGACATTGAGTAAATGACTGTTCTCTTGAGACAGCAGGTGTGGAATCGAAGGCAAAGGCCATGGAGGCTCCTGAACCAGACTTCTCAGTAATGGGTACCAGTGCTGTCGAGGCCAATCTGGAGCTATTAGAATCATCTTCGGCTTGTCCTGTCTGACCTTCAGGAGTACCTTTGGGAGGAGAGGCAGAGGTGGAAAGGCATACACATGAAGATTGCTCCAATTGAAAGAAAGAGCATCCACTTTCCAAGCTGTGGGATGAAACCTTTTTGTGCAAAACTTTGGCAGCTGGTAGTTTAGTGGAGAAGCGAACAGATCTATGTCTGGAGTTCCCCATGACACTGTCAATTTCTGAAATACATGAGGATCCAATTTCCACTGTGGGGATCCATAATTCGCCTGCTCAACACATCTGCTAAGGAGTTCTGTGCTCCGGCAGAAACCTTGCCTGAAGATTGAGTTGTAAACTGAGAGCAGTCTCCCACAAAATCATTGCTTGCCTGCATAGAGGATAAGAATGCGTTCCCCCTTGCTTGTTGATGTACCACATGACAGTTGTGTTGTCTGTCAGAACCAACACCTGCCCTGGAAGAAGTAAATCCTTGAAAGCTATTAATGCAAATTGGACTGCTAACATCTCCTTCAAGTTGATATGTAGATGTTGTAGTCTGGCAGGCCACGTGTCTTGTATCCACTTTCCATTTAGATGAGCTCCCCAAGCTTTGTCTGAGGCATCTGTCGTAAGAATCTGACTCACCTCTGGCCGGGTCACAGAGAGTCCCTTGTTTAGGTGACATTCCTGAGCCCACCACAAAAACTCCTTTTGAATGCAAGGTATTATCTGAATGACAGTGTCCATATCTTGGCAGTGCTGAGTCCATACATTCTTGAGATACCATTGCAGCTTCCTCATATGCAGTTTGGCATTGGGAAGCACCAGAATACAAGATGCCATGAACCCCAAGGCTTGAAGGACTGTCCTTGCAGTCAGCCTGGACAGATGAGACAATTGATGGAAGTAAAGTGAAAGATTCTTTTGTTTGTCCGGGGTCAAAAAGGCCATCTGGGATGCTGTATTCAGTCTCACACCCAGAAAGCACATGTCTTGAGAGGGTACTAGACTGGACTTTATTTCGTTCACAGAATACCCCAGGCATCTTAGCACTGCTATCACATATTGCAAATGATGAAGAAGCTCGTCCCTTCCTTTGGCCAGAATCAGGCAATCATCCAAATAAGGATAGATCTGTATTCCTTTTAGCCTGAAGAAAGCCATCACTGGAGCCAGAACCTTTGTGAACACTCTGGGCGCAGTAGATAAGCCAAAGGGCAATGCAGAGAACTGATAATGAGAAGTCCCAGCTCGAAAACGCAGATATTTCCTGCAACTTAGCCTGATAGGAACATGAAGATAAGCTTCCTTGAGATCCAGAGTCACCATCCAGTGATCTTTGCCCAGCAGAGGTAAAAGCTGTTGTAACGTCAACATTTTGAACTTGGGAATGTCCAGATAAGTGTTGAGGATAGACAAATCCAAAATTGGTCTCCACGTGTTCCCCTTCTTTGGTACTAGGAACAGGCGTGAATAAAACCCTAGGCCTACTTCTGGCAGAGGGACCGGCTGTATGGCCCCTATTTGCAGCAGCAGAGAAATTTGTTTGTGAGCCTCTATTCTTTGCTGAGGAGGAACGTCTGGCATGCCTTTGAAAGGAGGCAATGTATGGAAATAAAACCTGTAACCTTGGTGTATAACATCCAATACCCATCTGTCCTGGGTAATCAAATTCCAATTTTCTTTGAAGAGTGCCAACCTTCCTCCCAAAGGTGCTGCCAGACAAGAAGGCTCTGGCAGCTGAAAAGGTAGGTCATTGGGCCTGTTTACGAAAGGACTGGCCCCTGCCCTCACCCGAAGACTGTGCAGGTGAACTCCCTGTTCTAGGTCTGAAAGAGCCCTGAGCTCTACCCCTACCACGTCTAGATCTTCCCCTAGACTGTGAATCATAAGAAGGGTACGTCCACCCCTTAGCAGGCCAATTCCTACTAAACTTAGGAGGCTGAACTTGCAAAAAATCTTTAACAGTCTGCATAGACTTAGCCTTGTCTTCCATTTTCTTTAAAACTGCCTCCACAGGTGAACCAAACAATACATCAGACTGTAAAGGAGCATCTAAAATCCTTGTTTTAACATGGTCAGATAAGTTCTGATCCCTCAGCCAGGCGTGCCTGAAGAACTGACCCAGTGGCAGCCACCCTAGACAAGGCCTGTACAGCATCAAATCCACATTGCAAAGAATGCTTACCCACCTGTTCAGAAACATGTACCAAATCTTGTAATTCTTTACACTCAATGCCTTCCGCCAGAGCATCTACCTTAGACTTCAATTGAGAAAGAAGATAGTTTTGATATTTCAACATGTGAAACTGGCAATTCAAAGCCCTCATAGCTAAGGTGGAAGAAGTATAGACTTTCTTTCCCCATCTATCCAAAGCTCTGGCCTCTTTATCTGGAGGAACCGGATTTTTACCACAGAGGCCTTGACACCCTTAGGTCCCTGACTAACTGTTTCTGGGTCTGCCCTAGGACTCTTATACAGATATTTATGAGCTTCAGGCACCCTGTAATACCTGTCCGGTTTAACAGGAGCAGGAGGCAAAGAATCAGGATTAAGTGAAGCCTCTGCAAACACATCTTCCACAACATCCAGAACAGGAGGAATAGCCAAAGGCCTATGCTGGGGTAAAAGCAAAATTCCCTAAGCCTTTTCCTGGAATCAGAGAAGTCCTGACCTTCCCACTTAAAATGTTCCCTCATAGAATGAAGAGTCTCTGAAAAAGAAAAATCCTCTGGAGGAGAAGCAGAAGGAGTAGAATCATCCACATCAGAATCAGAATAAGGAGAATACTCCTGCAAGTCTTCAGTCAAGACTCTGAAACATCCAAACCTGCTCCAAACTCCCCAACTCTGGTTCCACCCTAGGCCTCTTATCAGGAGGGGGCAAAGAACCTCTAATCAAAGTAATTAAATCTTCTGCCATTTTGAGCATGTGCTTCTTGGGCACAGATCCTGAAGAACTAGGAGTGACACCAACAGAAGCTAAACCTGGCCTGCCTCTGGGAGAAGCCTTGGAAACAGAAGGAGAGGGCCTAACCACCCTAGGAAGGGAGGGGAGTACAGTAACCTGAGAAGCCCCTTCAGCCTGACCTGCCTCCTGAGAGGCCACATCCTGCAATATCAAAGTCTCCCCCGGGACTCCAGAGAAGCCTCGTGGAACCACCGTTCCACTGACGCCCAAAGAACCGGCGTCCGCACGGACGACTCTTCTTGCCTGGGTTTAGCTGCTTTGTCTTTGCGCTTCTTCGAAGAAGCGGCGTCGGAGCATCCGACGGCATGTTGTAATTGCACCGCTTCCCGAAGACCAACCTGGCACAATCTAACCTTCGCTTAATAGTGCGCTTATTAAACCTAGCACAAAAGCGACACCCAACAACGTCGTGCTCAGGCCCCAAACAAGGAATACACAAAGTATGATAATCTCTATGTATCTGCTTCCCACAAGAAATAGTTATTCACTTTTTCTGACATCCGTAAACCACTGAGGCAAGAAAAAACTAAAATATTCCCCAACGGGCTACTTAGCCAACTTTGACTCGGTCTGAAACTCCGAATTCGAAAAATTTCAGAACGCCGAACGGCACTTGCAACGCTGCTTCTGCATCGGACCATGCGGCAAAAAAGACTGAGGATATGACGTCGGTCATGCGCATTTGTACCCTGACGTCCTGATGTCAGTCTTAAGCGCCTTGACCGACGTCAGCCTAATACTTTGATATTCGGGCCGACCGAGGACAGCGGACTACCCAAGAGTAAGGACTGCAGCAATGTGAGATGAAGAACATCTCCCAGTTCTTTGATGAGATCTCTCTGGAGCAGTGTGAAGTGAGATAAATAATTCAGCGACTAAGGTGAAGGTTGCTAAAGAAAGGGTACGATTCCCGTACCGGTCCATGGTCCTCGACTCCTTGTTAGGAGGATGGACCGACGAGGAAGATTCTGCGACTTCCTTCTAGGTGGCTGCCGCCACCACCATAGCATCTACCGGGACTCCTTTTGATAGAAACTTTTTCCTGGGGTGCGGACAGGAACTTGTTGGGGCGCCTGGGTACGAGCTCTACAGAATCAGGATTTTCCCACACTCTTCGTCAAATGAGGTCAAGCAGTTCGAAGGGTGGAGACACCCAGGAGGCGGAAGGTTGAGCGCCAAAAGCCTTAAGGAATACTGACTCCTCCTCGGAAGGAGTTTTGGAAGGCCAGCCTCCTCTTTATTTCAGTATCTCCAGGATATCGGAGAAGGAAACATCATCAGAGGAAGACTTGGGGGACCCTTCCGATTCATTGAGGTCAGTATCGGAGGTGAGAGACTCATCCTGGGAGTCTATGTGCTTCCTCTTGCACAACTTCTTTCTAGTGGGTTCCTCAGGCAAAGACTCTGGGAGACCCTCAGAAGGTTGGGGACCACTCGCGGGGGTGTCCTTAGGGCCTGGTGCTCTGCTGTCCAAGGACAGGTGAGTGTCAGAGGCTCTCGCCGGGGTGGTGGGGGACGGAATAACCGACCCAGGTGATGTAGCTGACGATCTTACCAGCGCGCTCCGCATGGCCTCGAAGGCAGGTCCTCCCGGCTCAGAGAACCAACCGGCCTCAGAGGCCACGACCAGGGTCCCCCGAGCCGATGCACTGAGAGGGAGACTCGGAACAGACAGCTGTCCCGATGTATCCCCCTCGGGCACGACAGAAAAAACCCAGTCTCGAACCCTGTGGACGGAACTGACATGGTCGGAGCCGAAGTCGGCACCGATAAACCCAAAGGAGGTATCGGAGCCAGCGCAGGAACATCACTCTGAGCAGAGCATACCGGCTCCGATGGCAAGAAAGTGCTCGGAGGAGGAATCATTGAAATGGACATGGCAACTGGCTCCGGAGCCAAATGGGTCGGAGCCGAAAACAATTTGGCCAACACCGGCGATTGCAGGAGCCTCTGCACTACCCTGTCAACATCCAAATCAGAAAGCCTGGAGGATTTAGAGGAGATAGATGGAGATTGGGATCTCTTGTCTGGTGAACCAAGTCTGACACTGGGCGATCGGCTCCGAATGGGCTCAAGGATAATTGGAGCCAACGCCGTTTCGGTTAATACAGATACCTCCTGTGGCCCCGAAGACAGTGGAGCCCAGGAGGCAGAGTCCAAAACTGTAATCTTCTCTGGGGGCTCCGAAGTGGCAGATGGAGCCGGAGACCTTTTCTTGGACTTGGAAGCTTTAGACTTAGTACTAGAAGCCAAATCAATAGCTTCCTCAAAAGATGTTTTTAAAAGTCCTTTTAAAATTAACTTGTTTTTTCTCTCCTGGAGCACCGTAGGACTGAACGCGTGGCAAAAGCTACACGACTCCTGTAAATGGATGGCTCCGAGGCAGTAGACACAATGTCCATCTGTGATGGACATTTTATATCCACATTTGGAACATTTCCTAAAGCCAGAAGGCTTATGTTCCTTCTGATCTTTGGACATTTTACAATGAACAGTAAAGGAAGCCTAGATGTAACACGCAAAAATGGCGGGAAAACACCACACAATGTTGAACACCAGGTACTAACCAACAGGCGCAGCGAGCACCTCTAACCTAAACGGTTCACAAAAGACAGCAGAAAAAACAATACAGTCACACACAAGAACCTCCAATTGAAACGGTTCTGCAGGGAACACAGACCAAAAGTTGATTAAACTACAGAAGAGAAGGACTAGGTCCTCTAACTAAAACGGGCCTAGCCTGCTGGAACAGGAGGGATACCAAACAACTAACACTGCACTGAAACGCACACAAATTAGCGATCAGCAAGAGTAGCTATTAAAATAGCTTTTGGGTTTGAACAAACAACTTTCTCAACGAGAAATAGTAAAAAGAAAGGGTACTTAGCCACAGCCAAGCGAGACCACGTCCGAGCTCTACACGCGGCAAACGAGATCTGGGGATAGGGAGCAGTGCACCATGGGATACCCTCAACCCAGCCAATGAGAGACTTTGAGCTAGTAAAAAATCGGCAGAGTCGGAGCCGATATTCGGCTCCGAACCCACGGGTAAGAATGTAGGCGAGATAGGACTACATAACCAACTATTTTCTGAGATGGTAAAATACAAATTTTGACCTCCAGCTGCTGGTTCTGTTTTAAGAGAATCCTCAAATACCATCTGCAGTTTTCTTCATGTGAAGTTAAGCAAAATGTTACCATGAGGATGATCAAGGCCACGTCATCCAGAATGTAGACGGCCTGGCCTGCAGTGCACTGGGACTTTGCTGCTATAATTCTGAAAAGAGCTGCAAGGGTCTTCACTTCTTCCTCTGGAAGAAGACCTCCTTACATATGGTTGTTTCCTGAACAGTCCACAAGAAAGATTACACTATTGCTGGGACTCAATTTTGACTTCAAAAGGGTTAAGGTTAATCACAGTCTGGTCAGCAATTACAAAGTGAAATCAAAGTTCACACGATCTACTGCAGTAACTATGTCTATTGCAGACATCAGGATAAATTCAGAAACCCTTGGTTCTGCAGATTACTCTTCACTGGGGACAGACACTTGGTAAATACAGTGGATAAACCAAAAGGACCAACAGTGATCCCTGCTCACAACCACAAAAATTGCCTTTGATCTCTGGAAACTGGAATATGGAAAGGTGTCCAAGCCAGAACACCTGTGTAAATGAAAGCTGTGTACTTACATTAATACTAGATCAGGGTTTTCTTACATCCTTTTAAACTGCTGAGTATACCACTTCTAATGCTTGCAACATTCATACTTTTGGATTAAAAGCTCAGGATGTTCTCCCTAATCATACCCCACACACACACCCCTCAGACAGATTTTAATGCCTATACAAAAAAAAAAAAGAGAAAAAAATCCCATAACACACCAGCATGAGAAAGCAAAACAGTTAAAAATTGTGAGACAAGGCTTCACACACATCCAGTACAGGCAATAGACAGCCCAAGGCAATGAGAGGAGGGAGTGAAAAGTTGATATGGAGAGAAAACGACAGCACGGATCAAGATTATGGTAAGTACATAACTTTCATATGCAATGTTATCATTACCATCCGTCTCAACTGTTAGGGCAGAGTCGCCAGCTACTATAAACACTGGGAGGACTCATGGAAGGATATTCTGGGGAATGGTGGATCCAACCCAGCCAAAGATTTAGAGTGAGGGTGGAAAATGTGACCCGTGGTCCACGTAACCACAGCATAGATTTCAACAGGAACTCTAGAAAAGAAAGTTGTGGAAGTTGCAAACAGCTTTGGCAGAGTGAACTACAGGTTTATGGGGCAGAGGCAATCCTTTGGCTTCATGAACAAAAATAATGCAGACAATTTCCTGGATAATGTGACCCTGGAAACATGATTACCTAATTTAGCTTTAGAAAGAGTTATTTTTCTGAAGTCCTTGATATGATCAGTACAAATAAGAAGCAAAACAGAACATTTAACAAATGCAAGGTATATTCCTCCTTCTCCAAGAAATTAGGAAAGCAAACCGGTAAGCTAATGGCCTGATTCAAGGCACAGCCACAAACCACTTTGCGATAAAATTAGGACTGGTCCAAAGAGAACCCTATCTTTGTTAAAAAAACAAATCTAGTGATTTACATAAGGTCTCAAATTCTGAAACCCTTATTGCTGAAAAATGCCACCTGAAAAGGTGTTTTCCAAGAAAGAAATTTCAATTCTGCAGCAGCCAAAGGCTCAAAAGTGGGTTTTGTCAAAGTCTGAAGTATAACCAACATCCCAAGCTGATAAAGGGTCCCTTAAAGGGCGGTCAGAGGAGGAAGGTGCCTCACAAAAAGCCCTCCACAGCACTGATGCGAAGTTTGGCCTCTGCCAAAGTCTGTGCGTCTTGGACAATCTTCCCCTAGAAACGCCCTCCACCCCAGAAGGAAAGTGTCCATGGTTTCTGTGGCTATGGGGGAAAGGAAGACAAAGGGATGACCTAAAAAGACTACAGCAGAACTTGGCCACCACTGAACATGTCTGCAGATTATTATGAGTCTGACTGGAAAGTGATTAGGCAGGTGCAGGATAGACCACTGTATTGAAAGAGTCCACTATAACACCCTCATGTGAAACTGGGCATGAGGAGCAAGTTATGGAAGCTACCCATACAGCCCAAAAGACAGGATGGATCTCACCATGAAATTCTGGTGAGAAAGACTCAAGCAGGCTTGTTGACAGAGTGGTTATTCTGGACTCTAGGAGTTTGGCTATCTGCAAAGTGTTCAGGTGACATTCTATAAAACCTATAGTCTAGAGATGTACCAGTCTGAACTTTTCCAGGCTGACCAAGACACCCTTGGTGAAGGCATAAATGGAGAAAGGAGTCTCTCCCTCTTGGTAGTAGTTATCTTGATACGAGAACACCAAGAACCCCTGCAGTCTGACATGCTGCAACCACTGCTATACATCTGTTGAACACCCGGGGGCTGTGGTAAGACTGAATGACAGTTCTCTGAATTGAAAGTGACAGACTCACAGCTGAAATCCAAGGAATCTCACCTCCTGGACTGCCTGGCTAAATTTGTGTGATAGGTGTCCCTGCAGGTTTGGGCACAGCCAGTCTTTCTGCAGAAGAAGCAAAATTAACTGAACTGTGACCATCCAGAAGGTTGTCATTTTTACAAACTGATTTAGATGGTTGATATCCCATTTTTTTCCCAGAATGAAAATGGACCTGAAGTACACTCCGGGTCCTTGTTAGGCTGGTGGGACCTCCTGGATGACTCGTCTATCAGCTTTACTATTTCTTTGGCTATTGCCTTCCTCTGTGGAACTAGAACACTGAGTTATCTTTGCAGCATTTAAGGTGGGCATCTGGGTCCTCAGGAACTTTTGCATCATCCTGTCCACATTTGCTTTGGAGAAGCTCAACAACCATACAGACCTAAGACAAGAAGCTGTTTAAGGCAGCCTGGAGGACCTGAGAAAGCACTTCAACTGTAAAACTGGAAAATGGAGCTTAGAGGTTGTTGGCTCAGGAGAGAACCTCTGCACTATTAATGAAAGTAGGTGAGCAGATCTGTATTGGCTCTGAGGAAAATATCAGAACCAAAGGCCTGGACAGCTTTGGGGCCAGACCCACAGCCCCCATAGGATCCAGAGACCTTTTTCTCTGTTTTCTCTGTACTTCTCTTTCCATCTCCCTCTCTCAGACTTTGTCGTTTCAGAGGTAGAACATTAGAAGGAAGTGGAAGATTCTCCTGCTGAGGCAGTAAGAAAGCCTTTCAGCACCAATTTGGACAGCCAGTCCAAGAAGGCTCTAGTCCCAAAGGAATAAAATTTACAAACCTTATCTGAAGATGGGCTACCCCAAGACATTATACGCATTTAGTATGAAGGTCTGAGGAGTAAGTGCGTATCCACAAACAGAGCCCTTTTTAAAGCCCAAGGCCTTTTTGGATGTGGCAAGACAGCTTAACAGACAGCACACAAGGAAAAACCCAACTCACTAACACTACACCATAAACTATGGCAGAGAAAATACAGAACATGGAATTCACTTTGCAATCTAAAATGCTACATACGTACATACATACACACGCACATATTGTTTGCCATCAAAATGTCAGAAAACAGCAAACGTGGAAGGACGAATTTCACTCTTCCAAGGTCTCGTAATGTCGATTTTTACATGTTTGAATCCACAACTGTGAATGCACACATTTGCTATTGTGAATCATTTTGAATTCAGATCTCAGTGTAGTGGGGATTGGGAAATTTACCCTTTCCTCACTGTAGTATGATATATATATATATATATACATATCAAAACATTAGTAGGACATAACTGGAAGTCTAGTTAGTTTCGGTAAAAACAACATTCCTGAGTTGCCAACTTTCCTAAATTACCACTTTTGGTTATGTGATAGTTTGGCATTTGGATTTTACATTTAAAGTTGGGTTAAGTAAACACTCGCACAAGAGTGTTGGAAGACTGATAGTAAACATATGCATACAATACACATACATACCTACACACACTCACAAGCACACTTTTTGCAAAAGGAGGAGAGAAAAGCTGGGAACATCTAAAATATTCCTATATAATTAACAAAACTAGCAAAAAATGTACAGGATGATTTTAGAAGAAATATTCCACAGCAAATACTCAAGGTGGAAAAACTATAAGTTATGCACTTACTGTAACAAGAGATCCATGTCCTCTTTGTCTGGTTCAACCTGTGATTTATAGGATCTAACTCAGATCAGAAACTGGCAAAATTGCAGAGCTTTCACCAGCGCTTGAAGTACAAAGGTTAGGTCCCACGGTGGGTCTGGGTCCTCAACTGGAGGCCGTAAAAGAAAAGTACAGTTTTGTACCTACCATAAATGTAGATGTTGAGTGCTAATACAGCTGCAGTAATTACAGATGGGTTCTCTGCCGTCAGGCGGGTCCTCGGTCGGCCGAATTCCAAAGTCTTGGTCCGGCGTCGGTTGTTGTCGCTTTCTTTCCTGACGTCAGTGCTACAGGGGTATATAAGACACAGCAGACGCCATTTTCTTCTGTCTTTCTTGCCCCAGATGTCAGGTGCCCCCAGAAGGAAGGCAATACATAAATTATATATATAATCATGCAATGCAATATAATCCAAAAATCAGTAGTTGCAAGCAAATACACCATAGAAGGATAACCCAATCAGGTTGTATGAGGAGGTGTTAGCCACTAGGCCTTTACCAAGAGGGGAAGGAGGGAGGGAAACCTGTACTGCAGCTGTATTAGCACTCTAACATCTACATTTATGGTAGGTACAAAACTGTACTATGTTCATCGTGCATACAGCTGCAGTAATTACAGATGGGTAGAATCCCAAAGCTACGCACAGGGTGGTAGGCACTAGGTGGAACTGGGAAGAGCCAGAATGCCCTGCAACACAGCAGTGGCAAAGCCTGCTCTAGTTTTGGAGTATAAAGGCAGGTGGTAGTGTTTTGTGAAGGTATGCACAGAACTCCAAGTGGCTGCCTCCAAAATATCTTTGGTATAGACTCCTCTGAGGAAGGCTGTAGAGGTAGCTGTGGCCCTTGTGGAGTGGGATCTGATGCCTGTAGGAACAGATTTGCCATGAAAGGAGTAACAAAACCATATGCAGTGGCCCATCCATTTTGAAATGGTCTGTTTGGAAATTGGTTTCCCTTGAGGTCCTACAGCATAGGACACAGAGTTGTTCTGATTTCCTGAAAGGCTTTGTTCTGTCCAAATAGTAACGTAGCTGTCTATGGATGTCTAAGGAATGCAGCAGCCTTTCCCCTTTGTTTTGAGGATTGGGGTAAAAGGTAGGTATGTGTATGGCCTGATTTAAAGCTACCCTGGATACTACCTTAGGCATAAATGACGGGTTGGTTCGTAGGTAAACCCTGTCCTGATGGAAGATGAGAAAGGGCTGTACAGCCATGAGGGCTTGTAGTTCCGAAACCCTACGAGCTGAGGTAATGGCCAGAAGGAAAGCTGTTTTCCAGGACAAATATTGCAAATCTGTTGAGGCAGCTGGTTCAAAGGGAGGTAAAGTTAATTTTTCTAGAATGTAATTAAGATCCCAGGCTGGTATTGGTTGTTTCCTTGGAGGTCTTATATTCTTAGCCCCTCTGAGGAACTGTCTTAAGAGTGGGTGAGAGAATAAAGGTGGATCAGTGTTGTATTCTGCAGAAATGGCTGAGGCATGAATTTTGATGGAGGAAAATGAAAGTCCACTATTCAACAGCTCAGCTAGATACTGTAATATCTGAGGCAAATTCAGTTTTCTAGGATCCTGGCCTTTTTTCTCATTCCAAGCGCAAAACCGTTTCCATTTTGCGAAGTAAGCCTTTCTAGTAGATGGCCTTCTGGCCTACAAAATGACATCCTGCACCTCTTTGGAGAGTAGGGTCTGTTGTGGCGTTAAGGAATTTTCCATGCAGTCAGATTGAGTGTTTTCAGCTGACTGTGAAGAGTTTTGTAGCTGTGCTGAGTCAGAAGAGGCATTAGAGGTAGGGTCCAGGGAGGAGTATGTGTTAGACTCCTCAGGAGTGGGTACCAGTGTTGTCTTGGCCAGTCTGGAGCAATCAGTATCATCTTCGGTCTGTCTGCTCTTGCTTTCAAGAGCACCTTGGGCAGAAGAGGCAAAGGAGGGAAGGCGTAAACTGTCCGAGCTGCCCAACTGAAAGAAAGGGCGTCCACTCTCCAGGCCTTTGGATGGAAGGTCCTTGAGCAGAACTTTGTCAATTGATGATTCCTGTGGGAGGCAAAGAGATCTATGTCTGGCCTTCCCCACGCTTGGATTATCTTTGTAAACACTTGAGGATGCAACTTCCATTCGTGTGGGTCTGTCATATTTCTGCTTAGATTGTCTGCCAGCGTGTTTTCCAATCCTGGCAGGTACTGTGCTTGAAGTTCGATTTGCCATTCCAGAGCCAAGTTCCAAAGTGACATGGCCAGCCTGCACAGGGGGTATATGAATGTGTTCCTCCTTGTTTATGTACCACATTACTGTGGTGTTGTCTGTTCTTATCAATAATTGCCCTGGATGCAGGAGGTCCTTGAAAGCTGTAATTGCATTTATCACTGCTAGCATTTCCTTTTGATTGATGTGAAGGTGCTTTTCCTTTTGGGACCATTTGCCCTGAATGCACCTGTCTGTCATGTGTGCCCCCCAGGCGTAGTCTGAGGCGTCTGTTGTGATGACTTGATTTGCTAGAGACTTGCAGAATGGTAGACCTGTGTTTGTTTGGCATGCTTGGGCCCACCATAGAAATTCCTCTTGCAAGCATGGGATTATTGGTATTATTGTTTCCAAACTGTGGCTGTGTTGAGACCATAGTTTTTTTTAGGTACCATTGAAGTTTCCTCATATGCAACTTTGCACATGGGATTAGAAGAATGCAAGATGCCATGAAGCCCAGAGCCTGCAGGATTTTCCTTGCAGTAAGCCTGGTACAATTTGCTAGTATTTTGAAGTACTGAGTTAGTTGCCCCTGTTTTTCTGGTGTAAGATAGGCCATCTGGGTGGTTGTGTCCAAGTTGGCACCCAGGAAAGTTATTTTCTGAGATGGTGTTAGCCTGGGTTTCTCTTTGTTGACTGTGTATCCCAGAGAATTCAATAACCATGTTACATAAGCCAGATGTTCCAGAAGTATGTGTTTGCTGTCCACTTGGATCAGGCAATCGTCCAAATAAGGGTAAATTTGTATCCCTTGAAGTCTGCAGTAGGCAATTACTGATGCCAGGCATTTCGTGAATACTCTGGGCGCAGTAGATAAGCCAAAGGGCAATGCAGAGAATTGATAGTGGATTGAACCTGCAAGAAATCTGAGGTATCTTCTGCAGCTTTGTCTGATTGGGACATGCAGGTATGCCTCCTTGAGGTCCAATGTTACCAGCCAAAACTCCTTGCCCAGCATGGGAAGAAGCTGCTGTAAGGTGAGCATCTTGAATTTTGGTGCAGTAGAAATGTGTTTAGGATGGAGAAGTCCAAAATGGGTCTCCAGTCGGTTCCTTTCCTTGGTACCAGGAATAGTCTGGAATAAAAACCTTGACCTTGTTCGTGAGTAGGTACCTCTTGAATAGCTTTCATGTCCATGAGCTTTGAAATTTGTATTTGAGCCTCTGCCCTTTGATTGTGCGGCAGGTTCGGCATGCCTCTCATTTTTGGAAGAGTGTGAAAATGAAATCTGTAGCCTCTGTTTATAATGTCCAGGATCCATTTGTCTGTTGTGATAATATGCCAATTTCTTGTAAATAATGCCAGCTTTCCTCCCAAGGGTGCTGCCAGCTGAGACTTGCTTGGAATGAAAACGGGAAAGTCATTGGGTTTGTTTCCTGTATTGTTGTGCACTGTCTTCGCCACCTCTTGGTGCTGGAGTTTGCCATTGTCTGCCTCTATATGATCCTTGAGATTGTCCTCTGCCCCTTGTGCGCCTGTATCTACCTCTTTGGGGCTTGTCTGTGGCTGGAAAGGACCAGTTTTTTGAAGGCCAATTTCTGCTGAAACGTGGTGGTTGAACCTGTAGAAAAGCTTTGACAGTTTGCATAGATTTAGCTTTTTCTTCCATTTTTCGTAGCATCTCCTCAGCATTAGTACCAAACAATACATCCTTTTGTAAAAGAGCATCGAGTAGTTTAGCTTTAACATGATCAGGCAAGGTTTGTTCCCTAAGCCAGGCATGCCTACGAATGACTGATCCTGTAACCGCAGCTCTACTTGAGGCCTCTAGAGCATCATAGCCACATTGTAAGGTGTGCTTACCCACTTGTTCTGCACTATGCATCATATCCTGCAACTCCTTCAAATCTGGTTGTTCAGGTTGTGACATTTTATTCCTTAATTGTGATAACAGAAACTGCTGATATTTAAGCATATGGAACTGACAATTTAAGGCCCTCATGGCTAGGGTGGCTGAGGTATATACCTTTTTCCCCCACCTTTCTAAGGATCTAGACTCTCTTTCGGAAGGTAGTGGATTCTTAGCAGTAGAGGCCTTCATTCCCTTGGGGCCTTGAGATATGGTTTCAGGGTCAGCATTATGGCTTTGTAAAGAAATTGGTGAGAGTTAGGAACTCTGTAGTACCTATCAGGCTTGACTGGGGCAGGAGGCAGGGAATCCGGATTAAGGCAAGCCTCGAGTAAACATCATCAAGTATGTCCAAGACAGGAGGTATCGCCAGAGGTCTGTGCTGAGGTAGCAAAAGAAATTCCCTAAGTCTTTTCTTGGAATCAGAAAAGTCTTGGCCTTCCCAATGGAAGTGTTCCCTCAAGGTATGCAAGGTTTCCCCAAAAGAAAAATCCTCTGGGGGAGATACAGAAGGAATGGACTGCTCTGCATCAGAATCTTCAAAAGGGGAGTAAGAGTGTTCCTCTTCATCAGAATGTTCTGAAATACTGGAGCCCTGGTCAGAAGAGGGAGAAACTTCCTCCACTCTGGGTCTCTTGTCCGGAGGGGGTTGGGAACCCCTGATAAGAGTAATTAAATCCTCAGCCATTTTTAGCATCTGCTTTTTAGGCATGGGGCCTGGAGATGGGCCCTGTGCAACAGGCCTCTTGGGATGCATGGCTGATTTGGACTTAGTAAAGGCCTTTATGGAAAAGGAAGACGAGGGTCTAAAGACACCATGGGTGGAAGTGGACCTGTTCACATTAGGAGGCTCAACACTCACAGTGGCTTCGGTAGCTGTAGTCTGGGTATGGGCTGAGGCACCTGCGGTCTCGGTTACAGAAGACACCACCAGAGAAGTGTAGTCGGTAGTCAGGGGCTGCGTAGGCGCCTCGCTGAGAACCGGACCACGTGTAGCCGGTTTTGGCGTGGTGTCGGTGGAGACCACGGACCTCGCGTGTCGGTCTTTGTCCTTGCATTTTTTGCAGAAAATGGTAGTCGGAGTCTCCGACGACATTTTATAATCAAAAGCTTTAACAAAAAAGTGCTGGGCGAACTCCGCCCAACGCTTAATAGTGCGTTTATTGAAAGTAGCACAAAAGCGACAGCCCAAGACGTCGTGGTCTCGGCCTAAACAAGGTATGCAGAGGGAATGGAAAACCTTATGCGGTATTTGCTTCCCACAAGAAATACAATTGTTAACTTTGTCTGACATCGGTCTGAGGCAAGAAAAGTTTCCCCAATGGGGTACTTCGATTTAAAGAAGACTTCAGTTTCCAAATTTTTGTAATTTCAGGAGCTGGCCGACCGGCACTTGCGAACTGCTTCGGGCACCGCGCGGCAAAAAAGACTGGAGAAAATGGCGTCGGCTGTGTCTTATATACCCCTGTCGCACTGACGTCAGGAAAGAAAGCGACAACCGACGCCGGACCAAGACTTTGGAATTCGGCCGACCGAGGACCCGCCTGACGGCAGAGAACCCATCTGTAATTACTGCAGCTGTATGCACGATGAACATCCTTCCTTTCAAAAAGGCCTTGCACAATCTAGAAGCGGTCAGAGAAGAATCCTTTATCCTGACATAATGGAATATTGCAGCTAGTTGGACTAACTGTAGATAAACAGTCACCCTGGCTGAAGATACAAGCCAGAAAGTCTAAAACCAAAGAAACAGAGGCAGTAAAAGAATCCAATGAATTGTGAGACGCACAAATGGAACAGGAGATGAAAGCCCAGGAATTCTCACCATCACTGGAACTGCAGAAGCCAAGCTGTGCGCTTAAGGTTTTCCAGATCAGAACAATAATCGTCCTCTGGATTGGAAATCAGAACCGGACATCAATCCAGAATCCAACGAGGACCGAGACCAAAGGACAGGAAACCAAACCTGACAAGGCCAGAAGGGGGCAATGAGGATCACGTGGCACCACGACCTCTGAGCCTTCTGAAGGAATTTTGTCACAAGAGGAAGGGGAGGGTACTCATACAGCAAACTAGAGGGGCCAAGCATGAACTATAGCATCTATGGGAGCTCCTCCTCTGAGGGGAATCAGGGCAAAAAACTCGCTGCACTTGGCATTGGAAGGTGAAGTGAAGAGATCGCAGCTTGGCTGACCCCATTTCTGGATGATCATGTCTGCCATTGACTGTTTCAGAGACCACTCGTGAGAGGACAAAATTGTCCTGCTGAGTTTGTCCACTAGAATGTTGGAACTCCCCAGAATGTGCATTGCAATAAGACAGCCTGAGGAAATCTCCCATTCCTACAATCTCATGGCAGCTGGACAGAGGGAGTAAGATCTGGTTCCTCTCAGTTTGTTGCTATACCAGACCACTGCCATGTTGTCTGCATTGCAATCATTCCTCGTGGGAGAAATTAATGCAGTGCTTGCAACACCAGAAGCACTGCCCTCATTTCCAGAACGCTGGTGTGTAGATTGGTCTCCAACACTGAACATGTGCCTTGAAGAGTCTGTCCCAGATAACCCCCCCCCCCCCACCGAGCCAGGAGGTGTCTGTGGTGACTGGAGCCACAGGAGTGAGAGCCATGAAAGATGGACCTTCTGCTAAATTCTAGGTGTTCAACCACCACAGCAGGGAGGACCTGCAGGTTCTAGACAGCCGGATGGGATGGGACAGGGGCTGGTCCAGGAGTGACCACTGAACTGATGGGGACCATTGGAGAACTTGCATGTGTAGTCTTGCCAAGGATAAAATCACAATGGTTGCTGCTATAGATCCAGGAGCTTGGAGGATTTGGGCTGCTGACAGCAAAGGCATTTCCAGAAAAACATGCAGCTGTCCCTGAAGAGACTGAATCCTGTCGCTGGCGAGAAAGACCTTGCATAGGGACGTATTCAACAGCACTCAGATGAATTCCAAGGAACAGAGAGGCTCCAATTTTATTTGGGGTGATTTATTGTGATGCCAAAGGCCGAAGCTAACTGAAAGAACTGGTCTCTGGCCTGAAGAAGCTAATGCTTGGTGGGTGCAGCTAGAAGCTATTTGTCCAGGTAGGGGAAAACCTCCTGCAGCCTGAGATACATTGCGAGTACTGTTACCACACTGAACACCCTGGGGGCTGTGGTGAGGCCAAATGGTGTACCCTGAACTGATAATGCCTGGCCCATGATTAGATGTGTCGGAACCTACTGTGATGCTTGTCCAGTTTTGTGTGATAGTAAGCGTCCTGGAGGTTCACTGAGCACATCGGAAGGCAGGGAAGGACAGATTGAATTGTAACCATCTGGAACTTTGCCTTGGCGACAAATCTATTCAAGCAGGTAAGAGCCAAGATCAGTCTGTGTCCCCCCATCTTTCTCAGCACCAAAAGGAATCTTGAGTAGATGCCAGATTCAGATGGTCCTTGGGGGATGGATTGGATGCCTTGCTTGTTGAGCATCTTTGAAATTTCAAGTTTGGCTGCTTCCCTGTGAGTGGGTAGAACATCTGGGAGAATATTTCGGGCATTTGGCAGGTGAAGAAAGGTTATCAAATAGCCCCTGGAAATTGTCATCACCCACTGATCCGATATGATGGCTTCAAAGGCTGATGGGTGCAGAGAAAAGTAACCCTTGACTGCCTCCTGGGTAGGACAGCCGGGCAAAACTTCAAGGCCGCTGGAAGGACCTATCCGGGTGCGAGTCTCGAGACCCTTGTCCCTCCCAAAGCCCTCCTGCCCCTAGAACAGCATCTAAAAGAATCATTCCCCTATCTGCCTCAAGGGAAAGACTCTACAGACGCATCTTGATGGAAGGCCCTGGACTTCCATAACCACAACTTCTTACTACCTCTATGACACCTGGAGTAGGAACACAGAGGAGCAGAAAAGTGGATTCCGATAGCAGACAGGGTCTTACTGTCCTCCTCGCACTGGCCTAAAGTATCCTTCACAGATGGATTGAACAAGGAAGATCCATCGAAGGGGGCGTTTGTGAAGGATGCCTTGAAGGGCTCAGAGAAGTCACAAAGACGTATCCAGATGTGATGCCTAGAAACTATGTCTGAACCAGCTGATCTAGATGCATCTTCTGTGGCATAGGAGAGGAGCCTCACAAAGGTGTTAGAAATGGCTTTAAGAGTAGCCAGTCTACAGGAAAAGATCTTCTCTGCCAACAGACTCCAAAGGAGATATCTGGCAGAGATCGGGGGGGAGCCCACACCTTCCTCCCAGTGTCTTCAATGAGACTCAGGGGTGGAGTCAATGCATATCCTCCTGCACATGTGGTTCCGATGGACTTCCTTGGGGGGAGATTCTGGGGAGGAACCAGAAGCCTCGGGCTTCAAAGGGAGAGAAATCTGGAGTACCAGAGTAGGCTGCCGTTGAAGTGGAGGGCTGGAGAAGTCAAGTCCAGCTGGAGTTGGAGGATCTGGAGGAGGAGGCATCGAGAATCTCGACACCAAAGTCAAGAAGACACTCTCCACCACTTTGAATGCTGACAGAGTGGGAGATTGGTGCCACACGCACCTGTGCCAAGGCGCTAGACACTGGCAGAGCTGAAGCCCCAGACCCCATCTGCACCAACGGGGCTGTTGGTGCAGAGCTGCTCAGCTCAGAGGGGAAAGGAAGGCAGTGAAAACCTCAACGCTGATGCCAAACCCTCGGAACCAGAGGCGAGCGGACTACGACTAAGAGCCCTCCACAGCACAGAAGAGAAAGGGGCTGAGGAACTCAAAGCCATGGTCAGTGAAGAAACTGACATCGGCAACTCTGATATCCGAAGGTCCTGAAGCCCTGGGGCTCAGGAAAAGAGGACACCCAGTAAGGAAATGGGAAGGACACCTTGCTCCCAGTGGGGAGGGAATGTGAAGGACACCTTGCTCCCGGTGGGGAGGGGACGGGAAGGACCCCCAGTTGGATCAGAGCGCCTGCAGGAACCATCTCACCAGGCGGTCCACTTCTCTCTCGGATAAGCTATGGGATGACCTAGCAGAGGAAGTCACAGAGGCAGGTTGGGAGTGGTGCTTGAGCGAGGCTGAATCTGGGGGCTCGGGAGAGAACCTAAACTGAGGGGAAGATAACCTAGGCTTAAATCTTTGGAAAAGATTCACCAGCAGCATGGGAAGATTCCGAAAGTTTCTGCTTTGCTGGGGACCTATGGTCACCTTTAGATTTCTCTCCCTTTTTCTGCTTTCTTACCCACACTCCTGCTTTTGCTCTCTGGCTACTTAACAGGAGGTTGCGTTCCTGCACCCGTACCAGAAGAACTGGGTAACAAACCCTTAAGAATCAGCTTGTTGCATCCGTCCACGAGAGTACGGGAAGAAAACCCTACACAAACAGAGCATCCAGAAGTTTATGCCCACACCCAGCGCATTTTTTAAAACCCGCACCTTTCTCTGACTTGTCCAATTTATCAGCCATGACAGAAAGGAAAAGGAACTGGACTAGAAGAGACAAAGCTATGAAAACTGCTATCTACGAAGAACACGAAGGGTAGAGAAAAGTTCACAAACTAACAGGAAAAGTTTTTAAAAAAAAACAGAGTACAAAGATTCTCACAAACAGCCAAAAACTCGCAACAAAGATGACGCTCAGATGACTCGCTTGTAGCTGGAATGGCAGCAAACGAGATCTGGGATAGTGAGGGAGAGAGGGGCATTATGAGTAGGGGAGGTGCTCAGTTTTGGCACTGTAGCTTGGATATGGCCGGCTCGGCACAAATATCAGTGACTATACCCACAGGTTGAAGATCAAATTAAGACAACAATGTCAGATCTATCATTATGGTAAGTGTGTAATTTTCACATCCAATGTTGCCCTTTCCATCTGAATTCTATCTGTGGGACAGAATCCCCTGCCAGGGAGATCACATGGAAGGATATTGTGCAATACGGGGGGAACAAATGGACACTGGATCTTACCTGAATGTCCAGTTTGTACTTGGACACTGACTGTCCACTCAGGTAGCAACTGCACAAATTTCATTCATTGCAGCCCTGGAGGAAAATGTTGAAGTAGCCATACCTATAGCAGAATGACCTTATGGTTTACAGTGCAAGTCCTCTTTCAAACTATGCTCAAAAGAAATACAATCATACAGCCGCTTGGCCGGAGTAACCATGAACATCAGCGATCCTAACTGAATTTGAGAAGGAAAAAGTGTTTAGACTTCCTGAAAGATTTTGTTCCATTGAAGTAAAACCTCATTTGCCTATGAACATAAAAGCAAAGCGACAAGTATCCCCCTTGTTGAAAAACTCAAAAAAATTGGTAATTGAATGGAGTAGTTCAAGTTGTTCTCTGTAGCCACCACACGTTGGCAGAAATGATCCATGTGGATGGAAACCTTGTCTTTATGGAAAACTGAATACAGAGATACTGAAGAAAGGGCCTGCAACTGACACCCACTTGACGGAAGTAATCACAAAAAATAAAATGCTCCAAGATAAAAACTTCAAGCCAATAGTAGCAGAAAATACAAAGGGAGGTGCAGCCAACATCTAGAGCATGAAAGACAAGCCCGACAGAGGAACAAGGTCTCAAACCAGAGAATGCAATAAAAAGGTACCCTTTAGGAAGGCCTATAAAATTATGAGAACTACTAAAGCATATCACTAGTAATGTGGAAACTGGAAATATTGGCCCACTGCACCTTAATAGAATAACTACAGCCAGAGTGGAACAAATCCACCAAGACATCACAGATGACCCCTAAAGGAGCTGAAAAGAGATCAACCCCTCAGAGGCATCTAACAAAATGTTTCTACTTACTGGCATACACTCTATTTGAGGGGAAAACAAATATGTACCACTTTGTTGGAAATCTTGGGATTTCAGGTCATCAAGGGAATTGGAGGAACCATGTGGTAAACAAAGGTCTGAAGGTTGGGCAGGTTTAAACCTGATGTGTGAAATATTAGATCTTGAATGGGACCAAAGACAGGTAACCCAAGAGGCCAAAAGAAGGGGAATCACACATGATGGGGCCAAAAGGGGGCAATGAATATCATCGCTCTGCAACAGGCTGCCTTCTGAAGAAAGGTAATTATCAGAGTCAGAGGATAGGTGTAAAGGAAACCCAAGGGCCAGGCATTTAGAAGACCAACCCTGGGAGGGACTAAGGCATAACAAGCTGCTACACTTGGCGTTGTGAAGGGATGGGAACAGTTTGCAACATGGGAGTGCCCCAGTCACATTCAGATTCAGTGATTACTCTTGTGGAAGAGGAAAGTTCCTGCTGAAATTGTCTGCTAATATGCTGCATTTCCCCAGGATGCGCATTGGAACCAAAAAACGGTTAAACAAAATTCCCTACTGCCAAACATTCATGGCCTCTCAGAGAGGATAAGAATGGGTTCCCCCCATTTGTTCACGTACTGTACCACAGACATGTTGGTCTGAAGTGAAATCCCATCCCTGTGAAGCACATCCTGAAAAGTCTGCAATGCAAGGACCACCGCCTCATCTCCAAGACAATGATGTAAAGACTGGCCAGAGTATTGAACCAGGTGCCTTGGACAATCTTCCCTTTGAAATGCCCCTCCACCCTAGAAGGAAGGGATCCATGATGACTGTGCACACAAGAAGGGAGAGAACAGACTCCCTGTTAACACCACGGGAAACTCCAACCACCACATGATTTGATTCAAACAGACCTCTGTCAATGCAACTGGGAAATCCATCAGATGTGTCAGATAAGACTATTGGCACTGCCAGTGTCCACTGCAGAACCCTCATACAATACTCTGCAAGGAGAACCAAACATAGTAGCATAAGGGGGTGGGGTTTGTGAAACAAAAGGGCAGCACTCTGAATGGAAAATAACTGGCTCCTAGCCAGAAGCGTAGAAGCCTTCTGAATCACCTTGTAATCTTTACACGATAGGCATCCTTGAGGTTGCTAGAACAAACCCAGTCGTCCTTCAAGATAGGCAGAATGGACTGCACAGTGGTCATCAGGAACTTGGTCTGCTTGAGGAAACAGTTCAACTCATTGAAATCCAAATTTGGCCCCATAGTCCTTTGTTCTCAGGAACAAAAAAGAATCTAAAAAATCTTGAACAAACCCTGGGTCACTGTTGGTCTGGTGGGACCCAACTATTTTCTAACAACTTTTGAATTTTGATGACCACATCCTTTTCTCTGGCGGGGGTGGTATGTCTGGGAGATGCTTGGGATTTAAGCTTGGAGAGTTCAAAAGTGGAATTGTATAGCCTCTGAATATGACTTTCAAAAATGCATCCAAAGTGATAGCCTCCCAAGCTTCTGGGTGTACAGCCAAGTGACACCAGACTGCCTCCAGTGACAGGTCAGGCAACCCTTCAGGACCAATGAAAGACCTCCCAATGAAACCCCTGCGAATCCAGATTCTGCAGACCACCACTCCTGTGGGGAGTGTGTCCATTTTGGTTACCCTCTCTGGTATGGGGGAACCCTCTGAAGAAGCTTCTCAAAAGGACTGCTGTGTTTTCCTAAGAAAGAGACTTTCTCCACCCGATTTGTAGAGAAGATCTATTGAAGAGTAGCAAAATGTACTCCATGGCCGACTGTCTTCTCCTCCTGCTCACTTCTGGTGACTGTTAACTTTGGGCCCAAAAAGAGAGGAAATGGAAAAGGGTATTAATGGACGCCTAGAAGCAGTCCTCAAAGTTACACTGCCTCATCTAAGCGTGGAGACACATGGCAATGCCAGCTATAGGTGCTTGGATGCATCATTAGTTACATTAGACAGCAGACATATGGACATGTTGGCAACAAACTGTGAAGTGGACCTGTCCCCAAAGTCTGAGACTTGTCTGCTGAGTTAATTACCCTTGACACTTTTGTCATGTTGTCATGCTGAAGCCTGGTCAAGTGAGCTAGATGGTTCAAATTCCTCAGTGCAAAAGTGGCCGAGCCATAAGAATGCTTTTTAGTGGTTGCTGCCACCACAATAGCATCTACAGCAGGACCCTTACTCCAGTGTTGTCAGCCCTTAGGGGGTTAAGAATCTTACATTGTTTCTTGCTATCAGGTTCCTTCCATGCCCTCTGGGACACCAGGTTAATAACAGTGTCTAGAGGGGGAACCACACAGGACATGGATGGACCCAGCCTGAAAGCTTCCACAAAAACAAACTTCAGGAGATGGGGCTTTAGGGTCCATTCCCTGCTTTGGTGAAGGAGCTTCAAAAGGTTAAACAGGCATCCTCACAGGGAGATTTTTAGGACTCACTCAGAGGTCTATATCCTTGGTGAGGGACTCCTGGGGAGTTTAGGTGCTTCCTTTTGGACCATCTCTCAAGTGAAACCTCCCACCCACGAGAATATGATGGGAAATTGCAGAGGCTGGGAGGCAATAAAGGAAGGGTAGAAAGGAAGGGTAGACTGGAGACCACCCATGGTGAATTGTGCTGGAACAGGCTGAATCATGTCCACAGGTTTGAATGTCGAACAGGGGTGACATCAGCTGAACCTGCCCACTACTTCTTGTGGAAAGGATGTGCTCCCACCATGTCAACGAAGGAAATTAAGCAGGTGGTCTAATACTCAAAGACCCAGAGAATGCATTATACCCAGCGGCCGCTCCAACCCACCCTGATGCACAGACCAGTGCAGAGCTATCAGAGATCACAGATGCCAATCTGGACACCCTTGCCTCAATATTAGCTCCACAGTCCACTTGGCTCAGACAGAACTGAGGAAACCAAGGTAAGGGTTGGTGTCGAAACTGTCCAAGCCATTAGATCCGACCCCAAGGAAGAACAGGCAACCGGCTCCAGTGGCCTTAGAGCTGAAAGGCCTGAGGGAGAAAGCCAATGTAAGAGCTGAAGCTTCAGATTGAGGGCCCGATACCAAGGGAATGAGCCCTAATGCCACCTGCTCCTTTAAAAACTCTAAATCCTAAATTCTCAACCAACTGGGATGACAGAGCTGATGAAGCCACTAAAGGAGGTTTGGAGACTTGCCTGCTGGATTGGGGCCCCAGCTACTGGATCCAAACCAGAGAAGTCTGGAGATAGGAATGACTTCGGCAAGGAAACTCACAGGGTAGATAGAAAGGTGAAAGCGTCATAACTAAAGCAGCATCCTTAAACAGGAAGGGGCTTGAACTCTGATGACAGGAGGCAAAGCCTTTCCTACAATTAGTGGTGATGGCGATTGGCTCCAAAGAATCTGAACAGATGCTGTGGGGTGGGGGGATTGATGCTCTTGATCTTCAGATCCAATAGTGCAGTAGAAGTGGTAGGATTTTTTGTGTGTCACTGCTAATTTCCTTAATTATTTCTATGGCTTTGAATACAAGATTAGTCAATCTGGCATGTAGTTCACAAATTTGTTGATAGCCCGCCTTTGTACAGAAGCTTGACCATTGCAGTCCTCCATTCACGTGACAAAACCTGCTGGAAGGCTATGGTTGAATAGCGACTACAGTAGCACTAATAGAGCATATTTCAGACTATTTACAAGGCATACTGGGATATCCATCAGTGCCCATCAAAGCTGCATTATTGGCCTTAGGGAGCACTTGATACCTCCTCCCTATTGACAGTTGAAGGGGTTATGTTAGATATTTGCTGAGGGGTGGTGATGGTGGCTGGGGACGAGTAAAGGTGAAGCCAAATTTGTCAGCCAGATTGGCTTTACCTCCTACTTTTGTGAACATGGCACCATTTACCAGCACATTGTGTGGTACCTTTGAGGCTTTAGAAATAGCTGAAGGCTATATTGTTGTGCTTGACCTAGAATGCAATCTTTACCTCCAAATTTGCTTTGCTGGACTTGAGTACTTTTAGTTGTCTGTTCAGTTTGGTGCGTCAGGTTTTTGTGTTACATTTGCCAATTTTAGCTGCGACTTTTATTGCACAACCCATTTCATTTTGGACTCTGGTTTAAGTTAGTTTTGGGCTTGCTCTGGTATTTCAAACCATCTCTATGCAGTCATTAACATGGTTATATGGAGCGCCTGAGAATAATTCCACACAGGCTGCTACGTTATCTGGATATGGAGTGGCTTGAAATTTTGACAGGTTATCACATAAAATGTAGTTTGCCTTGGAATAGTTAACTGACAGGATTTACAGAATTGATTTCTATTGCCAAGATTATTCTGTCAACTGACACCAGGGGGTGGAGGTGTGTGCGCAGTTTTCTTCCATGTGAGTGTTTCAGGTCCAATGTGTTTGTACCTCTGGTAGGCATATGCACCATCTGGTCTATGGTACTGGTAAGACTAATAAGAATCTCTGCTCCTGAAAATATGGGGTTGTGTAGAAGTCCCAGTTTCTACAGGAGTAATTAGTCTCCCATGAGTCAGGGGTCTCCACTCAAAGTATGAGCTATAGGTTTACTACAAAATGCAAACTACCTACTGAGTAGGTCCTCTTGTAGGCTCACCAAACCTGGAGTGGCTGCTTCTACCCAAGGCCAACAAGTAAAACCAGACTTTGTTCAGAGTTCATTGTTGTACTCCTGTACGTAATTTGCAGGCAGACAGCTCAAAATCAAGCAATGAAAAGACAAAGCAATCCTTTGAGCTTCAAGTTGTCTGATTTATTCAAAGTAATGAGTTTTGCCCATCAGGCCAGGGTGAAGACAGCTTGGTTGGAGTGGAACTTCTTGTTTAGACTCCTATATTAGAGCAGCAACACCTTCAGATTTCCTTGGCTGGATTTTGATTACATAATTTTATATAGGCTAAAATCATCTGTAGTCCAGCAATTTAAAAGTGCCGATGATTCATGTAAATGCATCAATACTGGTACAGAAAAGATCTACAGATGAGAAACTGGAGTCATGAGATGACAAGTACAGCCTGAAAACAGGAGTATAAAACTGTATTTGCTGACTATGAAAAGTTTGACTGGGCAAACTTATTTTCAGCAGAGGCCCAGGGAGAAAAGCAACATTTAAATTACACTACTTACATTTATAACTGCAGGATAAAAACTTCCATACTCAAGCTTAACATGATTTTTAAATATTTCTTACATGAATGTAATATTTTAAAAGAAAAAAATAAATCTATTACTGAATAGAGAAACATACTGTAACACTATTGATAGTATGAAAACTGCAGGGAAAACATCAAACTGGGATGTTTGCGTTTAGAATGTAGCTTAAAAAGGAGCAGGATATGAAAGGGGAAGTTATGGAAATAAGCAGGAAGGAAGATGGATAGACGAAGAATTGTAGACAGTGGTGGGGTGTGAAAGGAGGAAAAGTAAGAAGAGAGAAGTAGCAAAAAGACTGGGAAGCAAAACTAAGAATTGGAGAAAAGTAATCAGAGTAAAGCTAGCCAGGTGAGCAAGAACAGACATCTCCAGCATAGGTGCTGTTTAAGCAAACTTTTGAAACAATTTATTATTTATTTATTTATTTTTTTTTAATTGTGAGAATTTAATTCCAGAGATGACAGTAGATAATCTCCAGCAGTGTTTAATGCCTTACTGATACACAGCAAAGTTAATTGTTAGCGTGAAGGTTTCCAGTAGGTGAATAGTATAGTAGAGTATTTAATAATGTTGGATATTTTGTCCGGGGAGTACAACATGTTGTGGGCAATGATTACTTGTGACTGTCAATTGGTTCAAGTGTTTAATTGTTGTAATGCAAGGCAGTTGCATTTTAGAAGGCTGAAAATGTAGCTATTTTGTAGTAGCAGACTGCTAGTTTAGTTTTATGCGCACTGTTGATATTTGCAAAAATAGGGGAAGCATACAATAGAGAAGGAACGGGGTGTGTTGCTGCTGAGGTAATATTTTCTTGATCTGTCAGGTAAGGTTTAGCCCTACCGAGGGAGAAGTGTTTGAGTTTTCTTGATGGAATGAAGTACGTAGTGATCAAATCTGAAGTGGTCATCTATTATGACTTTTATGGTTTCTATTTGAGTTTTACTTTAGGTAATATGAAATGTGTGCGCCTGGTTAAAGTGTTTTGCAGTACAGCACAAGTTTTTTTTGGCATTAAGCAGCAAGTTAGAATTTAGCCAAATTTCAATGTTAGTGAAAGATCCGAGAGATTTTCTGCAATTGTTATGGATGAGGCAGAGCAGATAAGTGTTGAATCGCCTGCATATTGTACAACAGTACAAGTGTTGCAGCGGTATGATATTTAAGAAATTAAATAGGTGGTGACAGACTATTAACCCTTGGAAAACACCAGATTGGTTGAAATGCTGAAAGTTTTTGCTGCCATTTAGTTTCCTGCTGGCAACTGCATAAACAACTGAAACCAAAAGATGGGGGTAAAGTGAGGCCTACTGCTGTAAGTTCAGAAAGGAGTTTTTGGTGGGACACAAATGCTTTAGCAAGGTCAAGGATAAGTAAAGAAACCAGGTTGCCTTCAACTGTATTGGTTTACTATGTTGAAGTTGAGGGGACAGTAGTAGTAGCAGCACTGTGGTTGGGCCAGAAACAGTGGTGGGTGTTGGAGAAAAGGTTGTATTTAGTTATGTTTCATAACTGGAAAAAGTGAACAAATTTCTCAGATTTAACAGATGTGTGATGAATGACGCCTTAGGGAGTTCCGCAAAGTGTCACAGCTGCATCCAGGTAGAATGCCGAATGGCAATGCCAGAACCAAACACCCTAGAGGTACCCTTTACTGCATGAAAGATGAGCCTCATGGATGCATCAGAATTGGATTGCAGAGTGGCCATATGGAAGGAGTTCCACTCCTCTGCCATCATGGACTCCATGCCAGAGTTAGAGTTCCTTAAGCAAGTCCATCTGCAGCTTCAAAGCGAGAAAGATAGTTCAATGCTCTGAGGGTGAAATTGGAAGCAGCACAACGACTTTTTCCAAATCTGTCCATAGCCGTTAACTCCGTTAGGGGGATGGACAGCAGAGCTTTCCTGGGCAAGCTCTTTCTTGGTGACCTCCACAACCACCATGGCATCTGCTAGAATACCTTTTGTCTAGTGGGGTCTATCTACAGGTTTGAAGACGACTGAACAGATAAGATTAATGGATTTTTTCCAGACGGATGGGACAGTTTTCAAATACTGACCTGTTGATTACAGTGCAGACAAGACTACTGCTTCTGCACTTGTTTTGAGGAACTCAAGAGATGAGGTGAGACCGTAGGCAGGGGAACCAGACTTGACTAGGCCAAAATGGGGCTATGAGGATCAATCTTCGAACCAACCGGCAAGCTTTCTGTAAGAACTTTATCATGAGCGGAAGCAGGGGATACGCATAAAGATGACCAGGTGGCAAAGCATGAACAAGAGAGTCTCTGGGGACTTTTCCCGTCGGGGGGATTAGAGCAAAAAACTTGCTGCACTTCGCGTTGGAAGACTATGCGAAAAGATTGCAGCAAGGCTGACCCCACTTCAGAAAGATATGTTCCACCACACAAGGGTTCAGAGACCACTCGTAGGGAGAAAAGATAGTTCTGCTCAATTTGTCCAAGATGTTGGACCTACCCGGAATGTGCGTTGCTATCGGAAAACGGTTGGTGGAGATTGCCCATTCCCAGACTCTCATGGCTTCTTGACAAAGGAGATAAGACTTGGTTTCCCCGTTCGCTGATATACCAGACCATAGACATTGTCTGACTGGATCGCAATAGTTCCCAGAGGGAGATAAGCATGAAGGGCCTGCAATGCTAAAAGGACCGCCTCTCATCTCTAGAACATTTATATGCAGAACTGTCTCGTTTTGAGTCCACGTGCCTTGAACAGTCCTGCCCGAACAATCAACCCCCCACCCTAGGCAGGAGGCATCCCTTGTCACCATGGCTTGGGGTTGGGGCGCAAGAAGTGGATGTCCCTCCTGCAAATACCGAGATTGGAGCCATCACGTGAGAATTTCTGCGCACACTGCTCAGAGAGGTCGGAAAATCTAGAGGTTGATGAAGAATCTACCACTGAACTTGCAACATCCACTGTAGAATTCTCATATGCAGACGAGCACAAGGGATCAGGCTGACAGCAGCTGCCATGGACCCTAAGGCTCTCAGGACCAATTCTGCAAGGGGTGCAGAGGACTGCAGAAGTGCTAACACATGAAGTGCTAGGCTGTGTAGTCTGTCTGGGGTTAAGAATGCCCTGGCCTGACTAGAATCTATTCTTGCCCCTATGAAGTCCAACACTTGAACAGGTTGAAGGGAAGACTTCCTGAGATTTATGGTAATCCCTAGCCGAGGTTGTAACCGGAAAAAGAAATTTCTGGCTAGTAAGAGTAGATGCCTGGTGGGGGCAGTGAGGAGCCAGTCGTCCAGGTACGGGAAGACCTGAATGCCCTGAAGTCTCAGGTGGGCCGCTACAACTGCCATGACCTTGGTGACCACCCTGGGGGATGTGGTGAGACCGAAGGGTAGGACCCTGAACTGATGCCTGGCCCCTAGCCAAAAGCGGAGGAACCGCCTGGATCGTCTGTCCATCAGAATATGGTAGTACGCATCCTTGAGGTCTATCAAGCACAACCAGTCTTCCTCCTGCAGGAAGGGCAGGATGGATTGAAGCGTGACAATCCAGAACGTTTCCTTGGCAACAAACAGGTTCATTGTTGACAAGCTGAGAATTGGCCTTGGGTCCCCTGTCTTTTTGGCACCAGAAAGAACCTGGAATAGATGCCTGATCCAAACTGGTCTGGGGGCCCTGCTGGATGGCTCTTTTTTCTAATAGCTTTTGTATTTCCAAGGCCGCGGCCTCCCAATGAGCGGGTGGGACGTTTGGGAGGCTCCTTGTGTAAGGGGGCTTTCTTATGAAGGGAATAGAATAGCCTCTGGATATTACTCTAAGCACCCAGTGATCTGTCTTGATGGACTCAAATTGGGCTAGGTGCATCGAAACCCCCCCCCCAAATGCCTCCAGAGGAGTCGTCTGGCAACCCATGAGGGTTGCTGCGTGGGTCACTCTGAAAAAGGTTCACGTGACCCGAAGTTCTTCGCCTCCCCCCTCTGCCTCTGGGCCGGCGTCCACCTGGTCTCCCTCTGCCTCTGAGGGAGGAGTCCTGAGCGTTCCGGGACTGCTGAGGTTTCCGGAACCACAGCTTCTTTTGCCCTCGCTGGTTCCTAGAAAAGGACCTTTGAGGGTTACAGAAGCGGATCCCGACTGCTAACAGCATCTTCCCATCTTTCTCACTCTGGACAAGCGCATCGCGGACAGTCTTCCCGAACAGGGTTGAACCAAAGGGTGCGTTGGTGAAGGACGCCTTGAAGGGTTCCGAGAAGTCGCAAAGACTGAGCCAGGCGTGACACCTTAAGGCGATGCCGGACCCGCTAGCCCTAGCGGCTCCCTCGGTAGCACGACAGAGTAAACGCATGGACGTATTGGACACAGACTTGAGTGGCCATACGAGCCGAGAAGGTCAGTTTATCCTCGGCCGCCATGGACTCCAGGGGAGACTCAGTGTACTCTTTCATGAGGTACCACTGCAGTCAAATTACATGGGCCAAGTAATTCAGCGCTCTTATAGTAAAAGGTGGCTGAAGCAAAAAAGTCTGCTTTCCAAGACTGTCCATAGCTCTGGACTCCTTGTCTGGGGGTGGGGTGGGGTGGACCGAGGAACTTTCTTGGGCAAGTTTCTTTTTCGTGGCAGTCACCACCATGGCATTAACCGTGGAACCTTTGTTCCAAGAAGCTCTATCTGCTGGTGGACTCAATATCTTGTCGCCTTTTGGGTACAGGCTCCAGTGTCCGGCTCCTTCCAAGCCTTGGTGGTGATAAGGTCCACCAGAGGGTCGGCAGGGGGGACACCCAAGAGGTAGACTGGCCTGTGTCGAATGCCTCCAGGAATACAGACTCGTCAGAGGAAGGTTTCTGGGCAGACGCCCCCCCCCCCCGGCGAAGGATTTCCATAATATCTCTAAAGGAGATGTTTTCGGGGGGTGATTTGGGGGAACCTTCCCAAGTCGGTATCCTCAGTGAGGGACTCGGGAGAGTCCAAGTGCCTCCTTTTACACTGGCGTTTGTAAGGGACCTCCTCGGGTGGACTCTCCGGGGAGGGCTCATCTCCAAGGGAACTGTCTGGGGCACAATAGACACAGGCTGTCCCTGGGGGGACTGGATGACTGAAGACAAACCCAGCTGTGAGGGAGCAGGGATGGACCACGAGGACAGAGTGAGGGGTCTCGATTCTTCAGAGAGAACCCTCTCCACAATGAATGCAGAGGGAGAACCGGTCTCCCTGAAACTGGTAGTGAGGGTAGCAGACACCCTCGGATCCAAAGGGATCGAAGCTGAAGTTGGAACGACCGGACCAGAAAGGACGGTATGCCCCAACAATGGAGCAGATGACACATTCCCTCGGATCAGACGCCAAACTCTCAGCTCTGACAGCTCGGATCCGAAAGCAGATTCGAGGGCATGGCCGGCATCGAGGCCTAAGGCACCATCGGCACCAACCCCCTGACTCCGGGACTCTTCGGATGCATAGACTCAGATATCAGACTGAGAAGGAGCTATCGGGATGAAAAAAGTACAGTTTTGTACCTACCATAAATGTAGATGTCCGAACTGGATAGCATCTGCAGTCATAACAAATGGGTTGTCCTGTCGTCAGGCAGCCCTTCGGTCGGCCAGATTCCAAAGTCTGGGTCCGGCTGATGTCGCACTTCACCCGACGTCATCTCTGCTGGTCTTCGGGTATAAAGGCATCAGCCGACGCCATTTTCCTCAGTGTTTCTTGCCCCAGATGCCAGTTGCCCTCTTGGAAGGCTAAATTTTGGATAAATGCCAATGTTTCCAAAAAGGTATAAGGCAAACACAAAAAATAAGCATGTATGTACATATATACAAACAAATACACCATAAGAGACTCACCCCCAGCTAGCTATTAGGAGGGTAAATACCCTAGGAGTACCACAGAGGGGAAGGAGGGTGGGTAATCCTGACTGCAGATGCTATCCAGTTCGGACATGTACATTTATGGTAGGTACAAAACTGTACTATGTCCTTCATGGATGCATCTGCAGTCATAACAAATGGGTAGAATACCATAGCCAAACTAGGGGTGGAGGAGAAAAATTATGGTGCAGTTAGGATCCCTTGCAGTACAGCAGTGGCAAACCCTGCTCGGGATCTAGAGTATAGAGGTAAATTATAATGTTTGGCAAATGTATGCACGGAGGTCCAAGTAGCCGCCTCAATAATGTCCTTGGTTGCCACTCCTCGTAAGAAAGCTGTGGTAGTGGCTGTAGCCCTTGTAGAATGAGGTCTTATGTTCTGTGGAATTGGTTTTCCATGGTAGGAGTAACAGAATCTTATGCAATTTCCTATCCATTTGGAGATTGTCTGTTTGGAAATTGCTTTTCCTTCCCTTCCTGTTGCATAGGCTACTAAAAGCTGGTCAGTTTTTCTGTTACTTTTGGTTCTGTCCAGGTAGTAGCGTAACTGCCTATGTACATCCAAGGTATGCAGCAGTCTTTCCCCCCTGTTCTGTGGATTGGGAAAGAAGGTAGGTAGGTGGATTGCCTGGTTTAAAGACACTCTGGATACCACCTTAGGCATAAATGTAGGATTAGTTCTCATGGACACCCTATCTTGATGGAAGATTAGGAAGGGTTGCACTGCCATTAAGGCCTGTAGTTCAAACCCTCATTGCTGAGGTAATTGCCAGTAGGAAAGCAGTTTTCCATGACAGGTGTTGCAGATCTGCTGTTGCTGCTGGTTCAAACGGAGGGAGTGTCAACTTTTCTAGCACAAAGTTCAAGTCCCATGCTGGTAATGGTGGTTTCCTAGGAGGTTTTACATTCTTGATCCCTCTGAGGAACTGCCTGAGTAGAGGATGTGAAAAGACAGGTGGATCGAAGCTGTATTCTGCTGAAATAGCTGATGCATGTATCTTGATGGAGGAATAGGACAGGCCTGTATGTAGAAGCTCTGCCAAGTACTCCAGAATGTTAGCAATATCTATGTTCGACACATCTTTTCCTCTTTCAGTACTCCAAATGACAAACCTTTTCCATTTTCCTGCATAGTTCCTTCTTGTTGAAGGTCTGCGGGCTTCAAGGATAATGTCTTTAACCCTTTGGGAAAGGTCTGGGTTAGTTGCTGCTATGTGATGTTCCAGGCAGTCAGTTGTAAGGTTTTTAGGTTTGGATGCATGATGTTGTAGTTGTTCTGAGTTAACATCAAAGGCATCAGGGGTATTGACCACATTCTCTCCCGAGACATGCTCCTCAGCAATGGGTACCAGTGTTGTCTTGGCCAATTCGGAGCTATTAGGATTATCCTTGGACGTTACTCTTTGATTTTCAGTAGTACCTTGTGCATCAAGGGAAGAGGTGGAAATGCATATGCTGTCAGGCCTTTCCAGCTGAAGGATAGAGAGTCCACCTTCCATGCAAGTGGGTGGAATGTCCTTGTGCAGAATTTTTTGAGCTGGTGATTGAGTCGGGATGCGAATAGATCTATTTGTGGCATTCCCCATTTCTTTGTGATGGCCTTGAAGATGTCCGGGTGTAGCATCCATTCGTGGGCATCCGAGGTGGTTCTGCTTAACATGTCTGCTAGGGTGTTCTCTTTTCCCGGCACAAATATTGCCTGTAACTGGATGTTGTAGCTGAGAGCCAGATTCCAGAGGTCCAAAGTCATTCTGCATAGGGGGTATGAATGAGTGCCTCCCTGTTTGTTGATGTACCACATGACTGTGGTGTTGTCTGTCCTTATCAAATGGCCTTCTTTGAGGAATGGTCTGAATTTTTGGATTGCCAGTTTTACTGCCAGCATTTCTTTTTGGTTTATGTGTAGGTGCAGCTGGTCTTGAGTCCACAATCCTTGTATGCATTTGTCCAGCATGTGCGCCCCCCATCCTAGGTCTGAGGCGTCCGTTGTGATGGTTTGGCTTGCTCGAACGTTGTGGAAGGGTAAGCCTGGGTTTGACTGGCATGCTTGAGCCCACCATAGGAACTCCTGTTTTAGGCATGGGATTAGTGGGATTTCTGTTTCTAAGCTGTGCCTGTGCTGAGACCATAAATTCTTTAGGTACCACTGTAGCTTTCTCATATGCAGTCTGGCATGTGGGACCAAGATTATGCATGATGCCATGAAGCCCAAGGCCTGCAGAACTCTTCTTGCTGTTAGTTTGTTCTGCTTTGTTAATGCCAAGAAGTAAAGAGGTAGTTCTTTTTGTTTTTCTGCAGTTAGGAATGCCATTTGTTTTACTGTGTACAATTCCGCGCCCAAGAATGTTCTTGTTTGGGATGGTATCAGCCTTGACTTTTGTAAATTGACTGTGTATCCCAGGGCTTGTAGCAAGTAAATGACCCTTTGTATATCTGTTGTCAGCTTGCTTTTGTTGTCCGCTTGTAACAGGCAGTCGTCCAGGTATGGATAAATTTGGATTCCCTGTAGTCTGCAGTGAGCGATTACTGATGCCAGGCATTTTGTGAATACTCTGGGCGCAGTAGATAAGCCAAAGGGCAATGGTGAGAATTGATAATGCTCTGATCCTGCAAGAAATCTGAGGTATCTTCTGCAATTTGGTCAAATGGGGACGTGCAGGTATGCCTCCTTGAGATCTAGAGTTACCAGCCAACACTCCTTGCCCAGCATGGGAAGAAGTTACTGTAGGGTCAGCATTTTGAATTTTGGGACAATGATGTATGTGTTTAAGACGGACAGGTCGAGAATAGGTCTCCAACTTTTCTCTTTTCTTGGTACTAGGAAGAGTCTGGAGTAGAATCCTTTGCCCTGTTCTGTTATTGGCACTCTTTCCACAGCTCTCATCCTTGTTAATTTCGCTATCTGCTGTAGAGCTTCTATGTTTTGATTTGGAGGTAGGTTTGGCATTCCTCTTTTTACTGGTAAGGTGTGGAAGTGGAACCGGTAGCCTTGGTCTATGGTTTGCAAAATCCACTTGTCTTTTGTGATATAGTGCCAATTTTTCGAATATAAGGCTAACTTTCCGCCTAAAGGTGCTGCTATTTGCTCCCTGGTAGGCGGTGTCAGAGCCAAGTCACTGTGATTGTCCTGTTGCAGTGGCAGTGGTTGTATCTGTGCCTCGGTTATTGCCTTGCCACTGTCGTCCTCTGTAGGCACCTCCTCTGGATTGATTTCTGCCTCTAGAGCGTCTATTCCTGCCCCTTTGGGATTTTGTGGAGTCTGGAAAGGACCAATTTTTGGCAGGCCAGTTCCTGCTAAACCTTGGGGGCTGAACCTGTAAGAAATCATTAACCGTTTGTACAGATTTTGCCTTTTCTTCCATTTTCTTCATTACTTGCTGGGCAGGTGTACCAAATAGACTGGCCTTATCCATAGGAGCATCTAACAGCTTTGCTTTAACATGATCCGGTAAGACCTGTTCTTTCAACCATGCATGCCTTCTTATCACTGTGCCAGTCATGGCTGATCTAAATGAAGCCTCCAGTGCATCATAGCCACATTTTAAGGAATGGTTACTAACCTGTTGGATGTTATTCACCATTTCTAATACATATTTCTTATCTAAGGATTCATCAGAGGACAGTTTTTAGTTAACTGATCAAGC
The DNA here is from genome assembly GCF_019279795.1 of Protopterus annectens. Lineage (NCBI taxonomy): Eukaryota > Metazoa > Chordata > Ceratodontiformes > Protopteridae > Protopterus > Protopterus annectens. The sequence goes on along the minus strand of NC_056739.1, from coordinate 124,335,701 downwards.
ATAAACTCTTGGTATTGGATCATATGAAACTGACAGTTTAAAGCTCTAGCTGAGAGAGTAGCAGAGGTGTAAACTTTTTTCCCCCATCTCTCTAAGGACCTGGATTCCCTTTCAGAGGGAATAGGGTTTTTTGCTGTGGTCGAGGCTACTGCCTTAGGCCCCTGGGATATAGTTTCGGGATCTGCAAGTGGGGCCTTGTATAGGTGGTGATGAGTGTCTGGCACCCTGTAAAATCTATCTGGTTTGGCAGGGGCTGGAGGTAAAGAATCAGGAGCAGTGCAAACATCATTAAATGCATTATCCACAACAGGCAGTACAGGAGGTATAGCTAAGGGCCTATGTTGTGGTAAGTGCAGAAAAGTCCTAAGCCTTTTTCTTGAATCTGAGAAATCTTGTCCCTGCCATTGGAATTGTTCTCTCATGGCATGTAAGGTTTCCCCAAAGGAAAATTCCTCTGGTGGAGAGGCAGCTGGAATGGATTCTTCAGCATCGGAATCTTCATAAGTAGAAAAAGGAGCCTCTGGCTGGTCTGTAATGTCTGAGTCATCCGCAGAATCATCAGAGGACACTGGCTCTGGGGGCTCTGCTCTAGGTCTCTTTTCTGGGGGCTGAGAGGCCCTGTCTGGGTGAGATTGGGATCCCCTAATTAAGGATATTAAATCTTCTGCCAGAGTAAGCATTTGTGAACTTGAAGTGGGCCTGTGTGAGGGGGGCTTAACAGGCACTGATTTAACAGATTTGGCTGCTTTAGCCCTGGCAAAGGCCTTAATAGACATGGCTGCAGGAGGCCTAGCAGCACCACGTGCTGGGGTAGAGACATCCAAAGGGATGGTGTCTGATAAATCACTAGGAACCACAGTTGTAGGCAAAATTTCTGAGGCCGATTCAACTAAGGTAGAAGGAGCCTCAGTAGTAGTCATGGATTCGGCTGAAGATTGACCGGTTTTCTTGGTTTCGGCCGAAACAGAGACACTCGCGGCTTGCTTAACCGTGGTTTCGGCCGAAACCGCGGACCGCGAGTGTCGGTCTTTTTCTTTGCGCTTTTTAACAATTTGGGTAGTCGGAGGATCCGACGGCATAATGTACGCAAAATCTGAGCCGAAAAACTGTTCAGCAAACTCCGACCCACGCCTAAGCTTTCGTCGGTTGAAGGAAGCACAGGCCGAACAGGCTGCTACGTCGTGGTCTGGGCCTAAGCAAGGCAGACAGTAAGAGTGGAAATCTTTATGAGGTATTTGTTTCCCACAAGTTACAGTTATTGACTTTTTCTGACATCGGCTGAGGCAAGAAAGAGTCCCCAACGGGGTACTTAGCTTTTTAGAAGTCTTCGAAGTAGTATTCGGTAGTAGTAATCTCTGGATCTGACCGACCGGCACTTGCGAACAGCTTCTGCTTCGGGCGCCACGCGGCAAGAAAGACTGAGGAAAATGGCGTCGGCTGATGCCTTTATACCCGAAGACCAGCAGAGATGACGTCGGGTGAAGTGCGACATCAGCCGAAGCCGGACCCAGACTTTGGAATCCGGCCAACCGAAGGGCTGCCTGACGACAGGACAACCCATTTGTTATGACTGCAGATGCATCCATGAAGGACATCGGAGCCGAACTCCCCACACCTGGAGGGGGGTAGCCTGCATCACCCCCATCTGCAGTTGAGTTTGTAAAAACCTTTGCATCACTCGATCCATGTCTGCTTCAGGGATGCTCCGACGATCTAGAGGATGCCACTGACACCGGCCGGGAGAGCCAACACGAAGACGACTTAGAGGGTAGTCTAGCCTCCTCCTCCAGATCCGGAGAAAAACGTGGTGAACGGAGCAGAGGAGAGGATGGCCTGGTAACTTTCACAGGAGACAAAATCACCTTAGCGGGAGGGGCCATTGGATCCAACTCTGCCTGCCGCTTGCGGTCCTTCTCTCTATCTTTTTCTGAATGTCTGTCATTCTCCCTGTGTTTTTCTTTTATTCTCTCTTTCTTGGCCTCTCTCTCTCCCCCTGTGGTAAGGTGGGAGGGTGAGTCCCGGACAAGGGATGAGGGCCTGAAGGCTGGGCAGCCACAGCTGTGGCTGGTGAGGAAGCAGCAGAAGAGGCAGAAGTTGATTCTGCAGGTAGAAGACCTGCCAGAATTAACTTGTTCCTGCGATCCTGCAGGGCTTGGGGGTTGAAGGCCACACAGATTTTGCAGCTGGATGACAAATGGGCCACGCCCAAGTAAACTACACAGAGTGACACCATCGGCTGGTGACAGCTTGTGGCCACACTGTGAACTTGGAGAAAGTCACTTTGACTTTCCGACATATAAGGGAACACACACCGGGCGGGAAGGGGGGCCTACACTAACAGAAAGTTAACTTTCAAAGTGCAAAAAAACCCCAATAATTATCGTAACGATTACAGAGAAAGGGATAAACTAATTACAAAAAATTATCAAAAGGGGCGCACAGACCAAAGTTTTTGAAAAACCCTGTCCTAATGAAAAATGATGAAAGGTTCCACTGCCATTAATGCCTGTAACTCAGACTTCTTGCTGAAGTTATTGCTAGGAGCAGAGCAGTTTTCCATAAGAATTTTATATCAGCTGTGTTGGCTGGCTCAAAAGGAGGCAGTGTGAGTTTTTCTAAAACAAAATTGAGGTCCCAAGTGGGCAATGGTGCTCTCCTTGGGGGTCTTATGTTTCATGTCCCTCTGAGGTACTGCCTTAGTGGATGGGAAAAAAATAGGTTCCGTATTGTAATGAGCTGAAATGGCAGAGGCATGGATCGTGTAGTACGAGTAGGTTCCGTATTGTAAAGAGCTGAAATGGCAGAGGCATGGATCGTGTAGTACGAGTATGGGGAGGATCTTGGAACTCTGCTCTTTTGCTTGGTATGCTGCCGGCTCAGATCCGTATTGGATCCGAAACCCACAGGTTGCTGATCAAATGAAGTTAACTACTTCAGATCTCCCTGTTAGGGGGATGGGCAGCAGAGCTTTCCTGGGAAAGCTCTTTCTTGGTGACCTCCACAACCACCATGGCATCTGCTAGAATACCTTTTGTCTAGAGGGGTCTATCCACAGGTTTGAAGACGACAACACAGATTAATGGATTTTTTTTCCAGATGGATGGGACAGTTTTCAAATACTGACCTGTTGATTACAGTGCAGACAAGACTACTGCTTCTACACTTGTTTTGAGGAACTCTGGGAAAGTTAGCAGCAGCTGAGGTTGTTGCTTTTAACCCTGGCTAGTAATTTTTTTTTTTTTATTGTTGATATTGGGATGGGCTGAAAACTAAAAAAATCTGTGCTGTTTTCAAGAACAAATGGATGTTGAAGGGTTGAAATAAGGTGGTCGTTGACTAGTGACAGAACTGAACGGATAAAATGAGTTTCAAGCCAAGTGGCAATGGATACAATGAAGTAAGACAAGGTGTAGTGGTATGGCCAGGGTGCAATAGTTTTAGAGTGGACCAAAAAAGTTTGGTATTGTTTTGCTACTTTTTTTTAATGTATTTGGATTTCTTCTCAGATTTAACAAGGATCTTGGAATGGTTTCTGGTAGGCAAGTTGCGTTTTATTCTTATACCATTCTTTCCATGTTTTATTTCTTTGCAGTATGAACCGTTTGGTCTCATGTCAGCTACGGCATTGTATTAGATTTTGCCCTTGTCTTAACTGGTGCTAAATCATTTAGCATTTTTAGGAAGATGCAACTGAAGTAAATAACTGCTTTCTCCAGGGGCATTACTCTTTATACATTACAATTGTAAAGAGAGCTGTAACAAGTGTGTCAAACTTGGTTAAATTGCATACTACTTTATAGATTTTGGTAAACCATGTTGCTGTCTGACTACAAAGGTTGTGAGGTGGTCACTGCTAGTATATGGTAAGCAACCAGAAGATTTTACATTATGGGGTTTCATAGGTAGCTACTAGGCTATTGGCCCCAGGGCCTATATAAGCCTAGCCAAAAAGGTACCCTGGCTTTCGCCACCCAAGAAAATTATTTTCCTGTGCCCCTGTCAAGCAGAGCCACAGAAGTGATCCCAGAGGCAAATTTCCTATCTCCCATCCAATCAAGATTTTTCTTGGGAGTGCTAATGAGGAGCTTTGTTTGCTATAGATAGGTAGTTTGTTCCAGAGTATGGGAAGTCTCTGGGACAGGAATCTACCTCTCCAGCATGTTATGTTTATTGTGGTGACAAGGTTTAGGGCCCTTAGAGTGTGTAGCTCGGAGGGATTTCTTTAAGTGGAGCATGTCCAACAGCTCTGGGTTTGACACAGCTTTGTATGTTAGGCAGAGATCACCTCTGAGTAGGCGATATGCGATGGAGTAAAGCTTGAGTTTTGAAACTGTCTGCGTAGGGCAGCTGTTTGAGCCGGTAATCCTCTGTGGGTCTGTCAATATCCAGTCCAGTGTGGACTGCCTGTTAGTGCTTTTGGTGATTCTGGTAGTACAGCTTATTAGTTGTGTGAAGCCAAATAGGTGGAGAGACCTTGGGGTTGCTGCTGTTTATGGACTGCCAGTCTATATTAAGGTCACCAACAATGAAGGTTTCCTGGGGGATGTTGTCAGATTTCCACAGTGTAGGATATTTTCAGCTGCAGTAGTGCTGTTGCCTGGTGGGAAGTATACTACTGACAGATTTCTTTTAGTTGATTTTGAGGTATGCAATCAGAAGTTCAGCATTATTAAATTTTGGGATATTTAGACGGACTGAAGTCATACCTGTCAACCATACCGAATTCCTTAGTAGCTACAGGTTTTGAGGGCAAAATACTGAGGTACCACGAATTCCCAAGTGGCCCCTTTAATTTCCTTTTTTTTTTTTTTTTTACTACTTTGTTCCTGACTTCATGTGCAGGGCATGCGCAATGATGTTAGCTTTACGAGGTAGACAGCTTGTCAGAATTCATCTGCAGAGCCATTCATTACTACTTAAATGTAACTTTACCAGTCCGTGGGTTTTATTCAGGCAGAGCGCACAACACATCTTTCTTCCCCCAGCTTGTCCAGGTAAGGCAAAAGAAGAGACTACTACTACTAGAGCTATTGGTGGTGGTGGTGGTGGTGGGGGGGGGGGGGAGAATGGCAGTCCACCCTGGGCAGCACTTTGGACATTTTAACTCTTGGGGCCAGTCTTTTTCTTATGTGCTGCTGCTTAATACAGCATTTCTCGCTGCATTGAAGTGTGTTCTGTTACTGGGCTCACTGCATTGATTTTCTTATGTACAAGAGAAACGAGACAAGTGAGCTGTACTCGCTGCATTGATTTTCTTATGTACGAGAGAAACTTGCTGCATTGACTTTTTTAGACAACTGAATTTCCTTTGCATTATTAAGGGCTTGAGACGTATGTGTGTGTGTGTGTATGTGTGTATAAAATGCCCCAAGTTAGGTAGAACTGGTGGTTAGGGTTACTCAGACTCAAACCCTGTACCTTGGGTACAAGAAGCAAGAGCCTAAATTATCTACCCATACCACCACTTGTGATTCAAGGAGTTAAGTCCATAGTTCTCAACTGTCCAAAGTTTCACAGAATGCCTGGAATGTTTGACTCATACTTTTGGTTTGTTTGTGTTTTTCTGGCAAATCAGTGTCTTCCTATCTTTTCAGGAAACACATGGTAATACAAAACATTTTATTCCAGCAACTTTCTAAGATTACACAAGCAATGTTTAAAATGTGTCCCTGGTTTTGGGCCTTTGTAATCCCCCATAAATTTTGGCTTTTTCCAAATTTCTTGTGCTGCAATATTTTTCAGGGGGAGAGACGTTTAGTGCTGCTTATGCAAAGTCTGTTTGTGTTGTTGGCACAACAGGTAGTATACTTGCTTTTGATGCAGAAGGCTGTGGGTTCTGCTCAGAGTATGTAGATGGGTTTCTGAAGCTGTACATTTAAAAGAGGTGGATGAAGCACTCCAGTGAATGTCCTCTTTGGCCGAGATACCCAATAACCATTAACCTATTCCCTAATGTATTAACCTATTCCCTAATGTACTATTACTGGCTTATTTTTTAATGCAACATAGGCAGTTTATTCTTAAAGGGTAACAGGCACTTTATTTGTAGATGAAACAATGAAATATAAAGTTGTTTGTTAGCAGCAACCTCTTCATTAGTTACAGATCTTGAATGTGGAATGTAGATACGACTTGCTTCTGCAGCTATTGTACATATTTACTGATACTGGTGAACTGCGATGACAGAAGTTTGAGTAGACTTATGATGCAAATGTTCTGAACTGGGCAGTTTTGTCATTATTGGTTCATACATTGTTTCATTGCTTACTGGAAAAATGTTAACAATAAATTTAAAATGTGCTCCAAGTGTGCTGTATTATACAAGGAATATAATTTAACACAATCAGGAAGACGCATGAAAGAACACATGTATGTTTACATGGTCCTAAATGTGTGGAAGGGGCCTATGATTTGAAAATGGCCCAAAGGAAATCTTTATCCATCACTGGCCAGATGTATTTTCTTTGAATGTGGGTTTCAATGCTGTTTCAATGAAATGAGAGTTTCACGGTCAGAGAAGTTTTAATGCCAAGTCTATTTTCATTGTGAGACTGTATTGCTTTGTTTAGCAGATGCCTATTCGTGTTTGTGCTATAAAATGTAAAATAAAAGTTTTAAATGAAATCCAAATCATTGTAGAAATTAAGCATAAAGCAGTATGCACATCAGTGTTTAGCGTAAATGGAGAGAAACAGCCAAGTAATGGGACATAGGAATGGCTGCAGGGGGGAAGGATGTGTATTTGGGGGAGGGGTCCCATTCGACCATGATTTTGGAAGGGGGGGGGCGGCAAACAGACAGCCCCAGGCAGCACAAACTCTAGCCACGCCACTAATCAATAGGCCATGGAGAATGACATTTGGAGGTCCTAGCAAACTATGTTATTTTACTAAGATTAGAATGTTGCTTACCATTAAATGCCCTACATTTACCACAAAACCCACATACTACAAGTCAACAAAAACAAAATTCTAAGGTTCATCATCTTCTCCCTTCCCAGTGATCATTGCTACACATTAAAAAATGGTTACCATTTACTACAGGACACTATGGAAATATCTGATTTTTAAACTTTTGAGAGTTGCTGTGCACCTTTGCAAAGTTTATATTTAAATTTACCTCATTCATTTAGAGACAACATGGAAACTAAACTGAGATCTCCCTTTAACCTTTCCCACTAAATGAAAAACACTAAAATTATCCCCCGAATCTTGTAGAAATTCATCTCAGAAAATTAGACAAAGTGAGAATAGTATTTTTAAAAAGCAGATAAGACCATGTTAGTTCTGGTGCCTGTTTCAAAGGTAACGTTTTATATGGCTAGTTATACAATACATTGCTTAAATATTTTCCATAGAAAATATTTTCATAATGATAATCTTTGTAGAAATTATATTGAATAAATTTCTAGTGTTAGCTACAGCCGTATAATTCGAAGATATTACAGTTATTTGATTTCAATTAATTGCTACACTGCTTGGAAAGAACTGATCACAAGTGGCAAAAAGCACTCCGCCTGTAAATCTACCTATCTGCTGATTTCCTCTGTTTAAATCCAGCTCATTTATTTAATTTTCTGGTTGCAGAAGGCCGACGCAGTTAACTGTATTTTAGTTTTGCAATATGCACAAGTTCAAATTTTATAAATAAAACCATTCTGTTTGTTCTGGGTATCATGATCATATTTTGTCTGCTCTTCAGTTTGCATTTAAAAGTTGGTATCCCACAATTCCATTGGAGTGGATGTGGTTACATAATTTGTATGCAAATTTTATCAGCACAGATTTTTGGCCAGTTGTACCTATTTTTCACGGGTCTTTGTCCAGATGTTTCTGGACTCCAGAGAGAGGTATGGCTGACGTTATTGCCAAGTTTTTATAAATCGCAATATCACCTGCTCTTTTACAATTTCTGTTTACTCCAAGTTAAAACCTGGGGAAAATTTCAGTGTCAGTTATTTCTTGTTTTAGCCAGGTTTCAGTGGCGATTAGAATGTCTAGGGAATAAAATTCTAGACCTGCATGGATATCATGAATCGTATTGCAGATGCTTCTGATGCTATTGAAAAGAATGAGGTTAGATTCATTACCTGATGGGAAAACTGTGTTGGAAGCACTGGAAAATGGGTTGGCAGTGGTGGGTAGTTGATGTGTGGGCCTGGGGTTAGGACAGTTAGGAAAATTAGAAAGCAGAGAAAGTGGTTATGATTAGTGGAGCATACATTAGTTATCAACACCTTTTGTTCCAGTCAATTAACGTACTACCATCAGAAAATGAATTACAAGTTAAATTTGCATATTCATAAACAAAGGGACAATCCTCCATCATGCAAAAATCTTCAGAAGTTGTGGCTTATTGTGAATACAGGAACAAGGACTAGACCTAGAAGGTAGACAGCAGTCATGGTCTATAAAGCAGGTACACTTGTGTATCTTTTAGGTGCACTATTAAGTTTTCCAACTGCCAGAGTTGCACTAGTAGAGGATTCAGCTGGCAGGGACAGCTTTACTGAAGGACTTTTCACCTGAACCAAGACCAAACTATGGACTGACTAAAGTTGGCGTGCTGTTGTCCTGGGTTCTGAAAGAGTAGGATGAGGATTTTATTTGGAATTTACTTCTTGGGATGTATAGAAAGAACTGCTTAGTAGTTTAAAAGGGTAGACAGTGTGGTACGGCCTGTGACTGAATGTTAATTTGCCTTTTGCAGTGTAGAAGTGAAGCTAGAATTGGGATGAAAGAAATTAAATCGCATATGGCAGAGAAGCAGGTGCACCCCACATATTACAATGAGCTTACTTTGCTCAAACGCAGTCTTAAGACAGAGAGCCCAAAAGTGAAGTGTAAAAGGGACACTTCAGAGGATATGTTAAATCGCCAAACATGCACTGATGTGAAGTTCTTTTGATGGGACTGGTCCTCAGCAAGCATGTTTGTAAAATCTAAGGACGTCATGTATCAATTACCAACTAGCAAGTCAGCATCCAAAAATCAATACACAAATTTCCAAAAGCAGAGACAATTAAAGCGGTTCCCAACTAACTGCTTCTTGGGGCAAAAAAGGAAATGAAAAAGGCCGCAACAGACTTGTATGCTGGGAAAGGTATATGGTCATCCAAATACTTTTGAACACAACCCTATTGTGAAGTGTGGATATCCGCCCATGGTTATTTCACCAAGTAATGGGGTGTACTGTAGAAGTAATCCCTTGGGCATGATGAGAAGTTTACCCCTAGGGTGAAAGTCTGAGAAAACACTTCTGCAAACCAGCCTGCCCCTTAGATGATGGTTAGGAAAAGTTATGCTGGTTATCCAGTTAAGGGAAGACCTTTGCTCCCTGAACACTCGATCTGATAAGGTCAAATGGAAGAGTCCTGAATTAAAAACAACCAGAACGCAGTCAAACCCCCTTGGCTAATTTTATTTTTTTTTAATTTAGAGTGAAACGGTGGAGGTTCATATGGAGCACATAGCTCTTTCAACACACTGAAGGAAGGACTGGACCATGACTATTCAAAAGATTTCCTTAGAAATGGGTGTACTTGTGCATCTGATACCCAGAAAGGGTCTGAAGCGTTAAACTTGGCATAAAAACAATTACTGTAAGCCTTTCTGGCCTGATGGGCCTCAGACAGCTCAAACATTAAAACTTCTTCCTCTGCCAACATTTTCCAAAGGGGGGGGGGGGGCACAAAGGCCGAGTTTGAGACAGGGTGAGAGAGGATAGAGTAACCTCTTGACATCTCCCTAAACACCTCTTAATTTTCCACACAGACATGCCTCCAGAATGGAACAGCAGGGAAAGGAGTCAGAACTGTTGTCATCCACAGTGAGACTTAATCACAGCCCCCTGGTGAGTCTGGCTCCGTGACCTTGTTAGAAACCTAACTAGGCCTGTGCCCCCGCCGCTAGAAGGTTATTTCAGACATTAAGATGCAAGCACTGCCACAATGTCCTCAGTGAGCTGTAGCAAAGAACATTGCATTCAATGAGGCAGAATCCTGCTGCACTTGCAGCTCTATCCATGATGCTAAGCCACATGGAGTGGAGGACTATCTAGACAACTGACAGTAGTTGCCCAGTCCTTTTCTTCAACAGGCCATCTGATAACTCTTCTGCTGTATTTTATAATTCAGCCCCCAACCCAGAAATGCCACATATGGTTAAGACAGTAACATTCCTAATGAGACAAAGTGGTAGACATGAAAGCCTGCTTCCTAAAGCTTGCCAAAGCCCAAAACTCCCTAGATGGGAAGCAATACCCTGGTCAGTAAAAGCCTAATGGAAAGTCCCTGTAGACAGACTTCCCAAAAACTTCCATTTCACTTGCACAGCAAAAAACAGTCCTTTTAGAGAGGGGTCAGAGTGATGGTTTTTTTCCATGCATGAATATTCCCCATATGCACTCATTTTTTGGGCAGTGCATCTGTTACCCTATACTGTCTACGCAGACGGTTTGGGAGATGAAGATCTAAGCCTTGCATTTCACTTGTTACATAAAGGAGATGGGTTCAAAGGGTCAATCCCAAATTTGGAGCATTTCTGTAAATGTGATAAATTTGGATCTGGGAGTGGGAACTAGCCCTTTCTTCACTGCCCAGATTCTGCCCCCAGTCTCTTGAGCAGGTTTAGAATTGGAACAGTGTGAGACTCTCATAGATAAGTGGGGAAAAATAAAGCTAACGTGAATAATAAGTAGGGGTATAACAGTATGATTGCTGGACCCCCCCCACCCCCACCCCTTAGTATCATTTCTCCTCCAGCGTTATTCACGACATTCTCACCAAGTTACTGCTTTAAGTTTCTCCACCCATGTGACTTGGCATTCTGTACTGAAGTTTAGTGACCATATTTCAGGCCATTCTTTCCATCTTGAAAAGTTTCTTTCACAACCTACCAATATCCAATTAAAACTGCTTTGAAATTCATCTGCAAAGATTACCAAAGGATAAAGAATTTATACTGCTGGGGGGGTAGTGCGTACCTTTCTGACAGAATACACCACTGCAATGAAAATGTTTGTAACTATTTATTAAAAACCTTAACAGTTTATCTAACTGTCAAAATACAGTACATAAGGTTAAATAGTTTGCCAGCATAGAGATAAAATCCAAGTAATGCCACAAAAGATGCAAATCAACTTGGGGGACATGGGTGCATCCAACTTTTTAAAGTCAGAATTTCAAACGGTTTTAAACATTACATTTCACTACAAATTACACTGTTTAAACTAGTTTTGCAGAAAGTACTATAACATGGATAATTTTCAGTTTTTATGCGGTAGACAAACCTCACGGGCCAAAAATTAAAAGCATATGGGGAATATTTTTCATGTAAAGAGAATGTGGAAACAGTACAGAAAGAAAACATGTGTATCCTACTTCAGTGCATCTCAAAACAGTTTGAATAAGTCAACAGTTATGCTCCTCTGAATTTACCTCCAAGTGTGTTGAGAAAATCTGAAAATACTGTAAACACCCATGTTTACACAAATATTGTATGTTATTACCTTAACATACACAATGGAAAACTTAACTGCATTAGTAACTTGGATACCAGCTTCTCCGCTGACTGCTATGGTGCTGGCAACCAGGAAGCACTACCTGTGAACACTCCATTCCATTTTAGTGCACGGAAAGCATTGACAGATGCTGTCCCTTGTACCATCCATTATGGCAGATGTGTCAAACAAGATAAACATGGCTCCACCCAACCCAGCCAGAAGCAAAGAAATAAAATGGGGAAGAACTGCGAATTTTGCAACGGACTGCCAAATACTGGGAACCAAACCCCACTTAAAGTCTTACACAAATGACAATTACAATGGATGTCAAGAGTAGTGGTGCAGTTCTGCAGAAACTCGTTAAAGCAAACAATCTTCAATCTGAACTTGAGGATGAAACATTGGCCTATGTTTTGGCAAAACCCAAACAAACGCAGTTCACTGAAAAGGGCATTACAAGCCAGCAACACTGCATTAATGCATAATCCTTGGAAAACTATCTTTCTGGCCGAGACATTCCTGGTCGGAGTGGCATCATCATTGGCCTGGAAGGAGGTCTCATCATGGGAGGGCCTGGCATCATTGGCATATGACCACCCATAGGTGGTCTCATTCCAGGACCTAAAGGGAAAAACACAGTAATTAGTTTTCCACTTCATTATGTGGAAGTAAACGCATTCTAAAATGAAATGTCTCATACTGATATCTACAGGTGTATGCAGAGTTACAGATTAAACTGTGAAACAAACAGTAAGCAGTTCTATATGGATAACTCAAGACTGCTGTCGTTAAAGCAAAACTGCACATTGAAAGGGAATATCTGCCACATACTAATATTGTTTGCAATCAGTCCAAGTGTCCAAACATAATTCATTTCACTCTAATCTCAAGTCAGGAAGCAATAAGAGTTCTTACAAGATTTTACTCATTTCTTCTACATTTAAAATGACAGCATGAAGTCCAGCCTTAATTGGTCTCCCGAAGCAGCGACACGGCTTCTTTTAACCAAATAGTTTTCATTTGTTTATATTAAAATATCTTCATTGTCCATGCACACTGTAGTACAAGTATAAAAACAAGTTAAAAGCACAGTTAAGTGCTCAAAATGTCCTAAAAGATAGATGGGAAAAGTTCTCAGCTGAGTGTAGCTGCTCAGCTCTTAGGTGGCAGCTGTTACTTGAGCCATCAAGACATGCATCTGCTTACATCTTTCATAACGTCTTTACTATTGAGTAACCAAGCCCAACAGCGGAAAATAACTGCAAAGAAGAAACGCTGCTCCAAAGCCACAAAACGGTATTTTAATAAAACAAATGCAAGCATTCGTTTCCAATACTACAGAAACATTAGACAAACGCATACACTACCTCACATCCTTTAAATATCATAAAAAAGCTAAACCTCACTTCCTTAAGGGGGTGGCTCCCAAGAGCAAGGCATGTTATACAGCATCTTGTGCAACATCTCACTTTCTAAGAAAGGTGGCGCCAAAGTACAAAACACTGTTGCCTTAATAAATAAAATCCTAGTGCATGTTGAATACTAAAACCTAAAAACATATGCATCCATAGATATAAATGCCAATAAAATTGCATTGAATAGTTTAGATACTAAAAAAGTGCATATTACTTCATAATAAAAATCAAACAGTACCTGCTTTCAACTTTAAAATGGGTTTGATCGTTACGCACTCATTAAGCCCTGGGGGAGGGGGGGGCAGTGGCATTTAAGAAAACTTGCCAATACAGTTCCCTTTTCTCCACGAAGATCTCCCAGTCACCCCCCTCTATCTAGTGCACCGACCTTTTCCAGGATAACAATCTCTCTTATAACCAGGACACGTGATGGAATGTTTATAAGTGCATTACTTGTATTTTTGCTCTTACATTTGGTTTATTAAAATACTGTTTTGTGGCTTTGGAGCAGCGTTTCTTCTTTTTGCAATGTCTAACATTGAGAAGTTATGGTTAGTAAAAGCAACACTTCCTTGCCCAAAAATGAACATTTGCCAGTTTATGCAGTGATGTAACAGAACATCTAAACTTGTCAGAGCTCTATCTAGAAACCGTTCTTTAATGCTCTTTGTTCTTGCTGCCTGCCAAACAGCTCCCTGGTCAAGCCCATTAGTTCCCCATCACAAGAGTGGGGGTCGACCAGGAGGGGAGATCACTCAACCATCAGGCATGCACAGCTTCCAGAGAGTTTTCTTTGGATGTCCTTGCAAGTGCAGTTCCTCCATGGCCAATGCCAGACGGGTATGAAGCATGAAAACTACAATCACTAGATAACAGAGCACCTTTTTTCCTTGTAATGCAAAAACATCATGTCCCTTCAAATGACAGAGCACCTAAACCCCCTCCTCTAGAACTAAACATATCAAGCTAAGAATTTGTATAGCCAAGGTTTGTACAGGCAAAGGTGAGGTAAAAAGGCAATACTGACTGCCTTTCTGAGAGAGTCAAATGAGAATCTCTCGACAATCTCCTTCCTTCACGCACACTGGACCAAAACCTCCCTATTAGGGGTAGCAGATGGGGAGAGATAATACTGCAGAGGTAAAGTCTACTATCATGACGGATATCACTGCTGCAGTAGTACTGATTACTACAGGAATACTATTAGACCTAGAGTAATAGCTAACCAGGGACAGCATTAGGTCTCAAGGTGTGGTACAAGCAAAAAGCAGTCTACTCGGATTATAAAAATGTTTGCAGAAGGTACGTTTACTGCTTCAGATGCATTGAGCTAATAATTTTGTTATTAAGGATTCCATGGTGGCAGTTATGCTAGTGGAATCTACCTTAGACTTGAAACACCAGACATGTCTTGCAGTTTAACACCATCTGATTTGGTAACTGAAATACTTTCCTACAATTAAGATTGGATTTACTTACTGCAGTTGATAGCCAAAAGATCATCCAGATATAAAAAGACATTACTGCAGGTTATATTCAGAATGAAAAATCAGACCAACTTCAGAAAACACCCACTTTGGGATGAATCTCAGAAATAAGCTGGAAATACCCCAGAGGCTCCAAATAGTGGATCACACTCTTAAATTCCCCAAGCTATTAGAGAGTACAACTGTCCCTCTCGTGCACTACAAACTCCTCCGAGAAGACCCACACATTCTCTTCAGAAGAATCAGGGACCCAGTAGTCCAGGATATTGTATACCCAAGTGAAGCCCATAAACACCAGAATTAGGGCTCTAAATCTGTTTCAAGCCAATAAAACAAAATGGGGAAAAGTAATTACTCAGTGCCCACCTCACCGCTGGAACAGTCACCCCTTCAAATGAGACCAAGAATACTGGACTGGGTAGTCAATTCACCCCAGGTGAAACCAATCTAGCCCTTCTTGAGAAGGAAGGTGGTCTAAGATGGCAACTGGCAAGGGAAAATGGACACCTGACTCAAGCAGCCTTCAACTTCCTATTTCTATGGACAGATACCCTTATCTGAATTACTTGTTCCTGACAACAAAGTCACTATCCTTGGCCATCTAACAGTGTAGGATTCTGACACCTTTTAATATGTAGATCCAGGAAAGAAAACAGATTTCCTGAATTAAGCTCGCCTCCGACACACTTGACATAAATAAGGGATTAGTCATTAAGCTAACCAGAAGTTTAAGGGTCCAAAACCAGGCAGATTTTGAATATTGATCCTACAAAATCTGTTCTAGCAATTTTCTAGGTTTTGTATTCGCACACTTTTCTCTAAAGGATATGATGTCCGACTCAAATATGTTAGAACTTGGTGATTTCAAGATCTGCCAGAAAACCAAATACAAGGTAAAAAAAAAAAAAGTCATTTCGGGACAACTGAACGGTATGCCCCTCTGATCAGATTAATTCTTGCATATGGCCAGTCTGCTGCTCAAATGAGAAATGGAGTAAAGCCAGTACTTCCCAGTTTCTTGGGAAGAGGACAAAATTTCACTTCCCCACTACCTTGCTGCTTGTTGTGACCTTTGCCATCCTGCCACATTCGCTTCTTTGTCAAGGCTCTTCCCTATATGTAGATCGGCTCGTTTCCTATAAAAATGTTAGGATTCCTATAGATAACACCCATTAGATTCCAGAATAGACTGGAAGACTTGCTGCCTTGGTCTCTGACTTAAGTGAACAGTGCAGAACTTGTGCAAAGGTTTGTTCAGTGGCTGCCTATTCTGGCACTTCGACAGACTGCAACTTAACCCAAGCCTGTCACTTCAGCACCACTCCAGAAGAGATCTAGGTTTACTGGTCGAACAAAATACATTAAACACCCAACCAGAGAATGTCCATTCATCAAATGTTTACTTCAGCGAATATGAGAGACAGGGAAAGGAAAGTACAGTTTTGTACCTACCATAAATGTAGAGATTAGAGTGTATACACTGCTGCAGTCATTACACTTGGGTTATCCTGCAGTCAGGCGGTCCCGCAGTCGGCCCCAGTTCCAAAGTCTTGGTCCAGCGTCGGTTGCTGTCGCTTCTTCCCTGACGTCAGTGCGCCAGGGGTATACAAGATGCAGCAGACGCCATTTTCTTCAGTTTTTCTTGGCCCAGATGTCATGTGCCCCCAAAAAGGTAGGCAATGTAAATTGCTAATAAAACATACATAAGAAAAGCAATCAAAAACTTTCAGTTACCAGCAAATACTCCCCATAGGTAGCAAAGGGTAGAAGGCTTGGGTAAGTACCAGCAAGTAAGAGGGGAAGGAGAGAGGGTAACCTGGACTGCAGCAGTGTATACACTCGAAAATCTACATTTATGGTAGGTACAAAACTGTACCATGTTCATAGTGTTACACTGCTGCAGTCATTACATTTGGGTAGAATCCCAAAGCTGAGGTAGGGTGGCTGGTTCTATAAGGCATTAGGGGTGGCTATAAGGCCCTGCAGGACTGCAGTGGCAAAGCCAGCTCTGGATTTAGAGTAAAGAGGCAGATGGTAATGCTTGGTGAAGGTATGTACAGAACTCCAAGTTGCTGCTTCCAAAATGTCCTTGGTAGGCAGTCCTCTGAGGTAGGCAGTTGAAGTGGCTGTTGCCCTGGTGGAATGAGACCTAATGCTGTTAGGTGCAGTTTTCCCATGGTGTGTATAGCAGAAACGTATACAATGCCCTATCCATTTTGAAATGGCTTTTCCCTGTGTTCCTGCAGCATATGCTACAAACAATTGCTCAGATGTTAATCGTGTTACACTGCTGCGGTCATTACACTTGGGTTATCCTGCCGTCAGGCGGTTCCCCAGTCGGCCTGAGTTCAAAAGTCTTGGTCCGGCGTCGGTTGCTGTAGTCTCCTCCCCGACGTCAGTGCGACAGGGGTATATAAGATGCAGCCAACGCCATTTTCTTCAGACTTTCTTGCCGCTCGGTGCCCGAAGCAGAAGCAGTTCGTAAGTGCCAGTCGGCAGACTCATGAGATTTTCATTCCGAATCCAGAACCGATGTCTTCTACAAAGCCAAGTACCCCGTTGTGGAAACTTTTTCTTGCCTCAGACCGATGTCAGTAAAAGTTAATAAAGTACAGTTTTGTACCTACCATAAATGTAGATGTCCGATAGGAATACATCTGCAGTCCTTACAAATGGGGTTGTCCTGTCGTCAGGCAGCCCTTCGGTCGGCCGGATTCCAAAGTCTGGGTCCGGCTTCGGCTGGTGTCGCACTTCACCCGACGTCATCGCTGCAGTTTTTCGGGTATAAAAGGCATCAGCCGACGCCATTTTCCTCGGTGTTTCTTGCCCCAGATGCCAGGTGCCCTCTTGGATGGCTAAATTTGGATAAATGCCAATGTTTCCAAACAGTAGAGAGCAAACACATAAAATAAGCATGTATGTACATATATACAAACAAATACACCATAATAGATCCCCCCCAAGCTAGCTGAAGGATGGCAAATACCTTAGGAGTACCTCAGAGGGGAAGGTGGGTGGGTAATCCTGACTGCAGATGCATTCCTATCGGACATCTACATTTATGGTAGGTACAAAACTGTACTATGTCCTTCAAGGATGCATCTGCAGTCCTTACAAATGGGTAGAATACCATAGCTAAACAAGGGGAGGAGGAAAAGAGTAGAGATTATGGTGTAGCCAGGATCCCTTGCAAAACAGCAGTGGCAAAACCTGCTCGGGATCTAGAGTATAAAGGTAAATTGTAATGCTTGGCAAATGTATGCACGGAGGTCCAAGTAGCAGCCTCTATAATGTCCTTGGTAGCCACTCCTCATAAGAAAGCTGTGGTAGTGGCTGTAGCCCTTGTGGAGTGAGGCCTGATGTTCTCTGGAGTTTTCTTTCCATGGTAGGAGTAACAAAATCTAATGCAATTTCCAATCCATTTGGAGATTGTCTGTTTTGAAATTGGTTTTCCTTCCTTTCCTGTTGCATATGCTACCAGAAGCTGGTCAGTTTTTCTATTGGACTTAGTCCTGTCCAGGTAGTAGCGTAATTGTCTATGTACATCCAAGGTATGCAAGAGTCTTTCTCCCCTGTTCTGTGGGTTTGGGAAGAATGTAGGTAGGTGGATAGCCTGATTTAATGACACTCTGGATACCACCTTAGGCATAAATGTAGGATTGGTTCTCATGGACACTATCTTGATGGAAGATCAGGAAGGGTTGCACTGCCATTAATGCCTGTAGTTCAGAGACCCTTCTTGCTGAGGTGATTGCCAGCAGGAAAGCAGTCTTCCAGGATAAGTATTGTAATTCTGCTGTTGCTGCTGGTTCGAAAGGGGGAAGTGTCAATTTTTCTAGCACAAAGTTCAAGTCCCATGCTGGCAATGGTGGTTTCCTGGGAGGTTTTACATTTTTAATTCCTCTCAGAAACTGCCTGAGCAGAGGATGCGAGAAGACAGGAGGATCCAAGCTGTATTCTGCTGAAATAGCTGATGCATGTATCTTGATGGAAGAATAGGACAGGCCTGTGTGGAAGAGTTCTGCCAAGTACTCCAGGATGTTGGCTATATTTACCAGTGCCACATTTTCTCGCTTTGCAGTACTCCAAATGAGATATCTTTTCCATTTTGCTGCATAATTCTTTCTTGTTGAAGGTCTACGAGCCTCAAGGATTATGTCTTTAACCCTTTGGGATAAATTTGGGTTAACTGTTCTTATGTAATGTTCCAGGCAGTTAGCTGCAGAGTTTTCAGGTTTGGATGCAGGATGTTGTAGTTGTTCTGTGTTAACAGCAATGGGATCAGAGGTAGTGCCCATTTTTGTTCCCGAGACATGCTCCTCAGCAATGGGTACCAATGTTGCCTTGGCCAGTCTGGAGCTATCAGAATGATCCTTGGACGTTCCTCTTTGATCTTCAAAAGCACCTTGTGCATCAAAGGTAGTGGTGGGAATGCGTATGCTGTCAGGTTCTTCCAACTGAAAGATAGGGAGTCCACCTTCCAAGCAAGTGGGTGGTACGTCCTTGTGCAGAATCTTTTTAGCTGGTGATTGAGTGGGGATGCAAATAAGTCTATTTGTGGTAATCCCCATTCTCTTGTGATGGCTTTGAAGATGTCCGGATGCAGCATCCATTCGTGGGCATCCGTGGTAGTTCTGCTTAGTATGTCTGCTAGAATGTTTTCTTTTCCCGGTACAAAAATTGATTGTAACTGAATGTTGTAGCTCAGAGCCACATCCCATAGGTCCAGTGCCAGCCGGCATAGAGGGTATGAATGTGTGCCTCCCTGTTTGTTGATGTACCACATAACTGTGGTGTTGTCTGTCCTTATCAACTGACCTTCCTGGAGAAATGGTCTGAATGACTGGATTGCCAATTTTACTGCCAGCATTTCCTTTAGATTTATGTGCAGGCGCAGCTGGTCTTGAGTCCATAAGCCTTGTATGCACTTGTCCAGCATGTGTGCCCCCCAACCGAGGTCTGAGGCATCTGTCGTGATAGTTTGGCTTGGTTGACTGTTGCAGAAGGGCAATCCTGTGTTTGATCGACAGGCCTGAGCCCACCATAGGAACTCTTGCTTCAGGCATGGGATTATTGGAATTTTGGTTTCTAGGCTGTGCTTGTGTTGAGACCACAAATTCTTTAGGTACTACTGTAGCTTTCTCATATGCAGCCTGGCATGAGGGACCAGAATTATGCAGGATGCCATGAAGCCTAGGGCTTGTAGTACTTTCCTTGCAGTTAGATGGTTCTGCTTTATTAATGCCAAGAAGTAGAGAGGTAGTTGCTCTTTCTTTTCTGCAGTTAGGAATGCCATTTGTTTTGATGTGCCCAGCTCTGCACCCATAAAGGTTATTCTTTGGGATGGAATCAGCCTTGACTTTTATATTGACTGTATATCCCAGGGCTTGCAGCAGGTAAATGACTCTTTGTAAGTCTTCTGTTAGCTTGCTTTTGTTGTCCGCTTGTATCAGGCAGTCGTCCAGGTAGGGGTAAATTTGGATCCCCTGAAGTCTGCAATGAGCAATTACTGATGCCAGGCATTTCGTGAACACTCTGGGCGCAGTAGATAAGCCAAAGGGCAATGCTGAGAATTGATAATGCTCTGATCCTGCAAGAAATCTGAGGTATCTTCTGCAATTTGGTCGTATGGGGACGTGCAGGTATGCCTCCTTGAGATCTAGAGTTACCAGCCAAGACTCCTTGCCCAGCATGGGAAGGAGCTGCTGTAGGGTCAGCATTTTGAATTTTGGAACAATGAGGAATGTGTTTAAAGCGGACAGGTCGAGAATAGGCCTCCATTTGCTCTCTTTTCTTGGTACCAGGAAGAGTCTGGAGTAAAATCCCTTTCCTTGTTCCATAGATTGTACCTTTTCCACAGCTCTCATTCTTAATAATTGCGATATTTGCTTTAGAGCTTCTGCCCTTTGAGTAGGTGGTAGGTTTGGCATTCCTCTCTTTGCTGGTAGAGTATGGAAATGGAACCTGTAACCTTGGTCTATAGTTTGCAAAATCCATTTTTCCCTTGTGATGCAATGCCAGTTCTTTGAAAATAACGTTAGCTTTCCGCCAAAGGGTGCTTCCAGTTGTTCCCTGGTATGTGCCACAGCCAAGTCACTGTGATTGTGTTGTTGTAGTGGTGGTGGCTGCCTGTGCCTCGCTGGTAGTTACCTTGCCACTGGCGTCCCCTGTAGGCACCCCTGGATTGGTTTCTGCCTCTTGAACGCCTATTCCTGCCTATCTGTGTCTTAGAGGAGTCCGGAAAGGACCAATTCTTGGAGGGCCAGTTCCTGCTAAACCTTGGAGGTTGAACCTGTAAGAAATCTTTCACTGTTTGTACAGATTTGGCCTTCTCTTCCATCTTTTTTAGTACCTGCTGTGCAGGGGAACCAAATAAATTGACTTTGTCCATGGGAGCATCTAAAAGCTTTGATTTGACATGGTCTGGTAATGCCTGCACTTTCAACCATGCATGTCTCCTGATAACTGTGCCAGTCATGGCTGATCTAAAGGAAGCCTCCAGTGCATCATAGCCACATTTCAAAGAATGGTTACTAACCTGCTGTATGTTATGTACCATTTCCTGAACATATTTCTTATCTAAAGATTCTTCAGAGGACAGCTTTTTAGTTAACTGGTCTAGCATAAACTCTTGATATTGAATCATATGAAATTGGCAGTTCAAAGCCCTAGCTGACAAAGTAGCAGAGGTGTAAACTTTTTTACCCCATCACTCTAAGGACCTGGATTCCATTTCAGAGGGGAGGGTTTTTTTAGTAGATGTAGTTGCTACAGCTTTAGGGCCCTGGGAGATAGTCTCTGGATCTGCAAAAGGGGCCTTGTATAAATGGTGATGAGTGTCCGGGACCCTGTAGAACCTATCGGGCTTAGCAGGGGCCGGAGATAATGAATCAGGAGCAGTGCAAGCATCATTAAATGCATCATCTACAACAGAAAGAACTGGAGGTATAGCTAAAGGCCTGTGCTGTGGCAAATGTAGAAAGGTTCTAAGCCTTTTCCTGGAGTCTGAGAAATCTTGGTCCTGCCACTGAAATTGTTCCCTCATAGCATGCAAGGTTTCCCCAAAGGAAAATTCCTCAGGTGGAGAGGCTGAAGGTATGGACTCTTCAGCATCAGAGTCTTCGTAAGGAGAATAAGGAGCCTCAGGAGGGTCTGTATGTTCCGAGTCATCAGAGGAATCATCTGTGGATACAGGCTCTGGGGGCTCTGCTCTAGGCCTCTTCTCTGGAGGTGGATGAGAGTTCCTGTCTGGATGAGGCTGGGATCCACGAATTAAAGAAATGAGATCCTCAGCCAAAGAAAGCATATGGGAACTGGTGCTGGGCCTGTGAGAGAGGGGCTTAACAGGCACCGTTTTTGAAGCTTTAGCTGCTTTAGCCCTGGCAAAGGCCTTAATAGACATGGCTGCAGGAGGCCTAGCAGCTCCACGTGCAGGGGTTGAAATATCCAAGGGAATAGTGTCTGATAATTCCTGAGAAATCGCAACTGCAGGTTGGATTTCCGAAGCCGCTTCCACCAGGTTAGAAGAGGCCTCGGTAGAAGGCATGTTTTTGGCTGGGGAAAGAACCGCTTGCTCGGTTTCAGCCGAAACCGAGACACTGGTGGTTGGCTTAACCGCGGTTTCGGCCGAAACCGCGGACCGCGAGTGGCGGTCCTTTTCCCTGCGTTTTTTGGTTATTTGTGAAGTCAGAGGATCCGACGGCATGATATAAGCAAAATCAGAGTTGAAAAACTGTTCTGCAAACTCCGACCGGTTAAAAGAAGCACAGGCTAGACAAGCTGCTACGTCGTGGTCTGGGCCTAAACAAGGTAAGCAGTAAGAGTGGAAATCTTTATGAGGTATTTGTTTCCCACAAGTTAAACAGTTATTCACTTTTTCTGACATCGGCTGAGGCAAGAAAGAGTCTCAACGGGTACTTAGCTTTTAGAAGTCTTCGAAGTAGTATTCGGTAGTAGTAATCTCTGGTTCTGACCGACCGGCACTTGCGAACAGCTTCTGCTTCGGGCACCACGCGGCAAGAAAGACGGAGGAAAATGGCGTCGGCTGATGCCTTTATACCTGAATAACTGCAGCTATGACGTCGGGTGAAGTGCGACACCAGCCGAAGCCAGACCCAGACTTTGGAATCCGGCCGACCGAAGGGCTGCCTGACGACAGGACAACCCATTTGTAAGGACTGCAGATGCATCCTTGAAGGACATCTGCAGAAGATGCCTCAGATTTCTAGCTAGTTCAATGCACTATCAATTCTCTGCACTGCCCTTTGGCTTATCTACTGCGCCCAGGGTCTGCACAAAGTGCCTGGCACCAGTAACTGCATTTTGCAGGCAAAAAGGAATTCAAATTTATCCATACCTGGACTGCCTGATTCAGAGAGCAAGGACATTCTTCTAAAGCATTTGGCGTACGTAAAAAAGTTACGTTGCCTGCGGTACACAGTAAATAAAAATAAATCAAAACTAGTGCCCTCAACAGATAATATTCCTGGGTGCCAGTTTGAACACAATGGCCCAGGTGGCTTATCTCACGCCAGACAAGCAAGGACAACTGATTCGATACTTTCATTTGATGGCAACAAAGACCCAACTCCCTGCAAGAAAAATTCTGCAGGCCTTGGGCTACATGGCATCTTGCATACTAATTCCATATGCCAGACAGCATATGAGGAAACTACAATGGTACCTAAAGAGAGAGTGTATGGTCTCAACACTGTCAAAGTTTGGAAATGGTTATACCTCTAATTCCTTGCCTTCAACAGGGGTTTCGATGGTGGGCTCAAGCTCGTCACCTTAACAAGGGACAGCCTTTTACTCAACCCACAGCCAGGCAAATGCTGACAACAGATGCATTGGATTACGCCTGGGGAGCACACATGGCAGGAAAATGTATTCAGGGTGAGTGGCCCACAGAGCAAAGACATCTCCACATCAATCAAAAAGAGATGCTAGCTGTACAAAATGCCCTTATAGCTTTCAAGGACCTGCTGCATCCAGGACAACTACTGCTAAAGACAGACAACACCACAGTTATGTGGTACATAAACGAGCATGGGGACACGCATTCCTACCCCCTCTGCAGACAAACTATGACCTTGTGGAACACAGCAGTAGACTACGAAGTTCATCCGCAAGCACAATTTCTGCCAGGAGAGAAAAACACACTGGCAGATGACCTAAGCAGAAACATCATGGATCCCCCACGAATGGGAATTGAATCCACAAATATTCAGAATGATAAAACAAAAATGGTGGAGCCCGGACATAGATCCGTTTGCATCCCCAGTGAACTGCCAGTGACAGAAATTCTGCACAAGGAGTTACCATCCACAAGCATGGAAAGTGGATGCCCTCTCATTCAGCTGGAAAAACCTACAAGCATACACTTTCCCTCCTTTAGCTCTCCTTCCAAAGGTACTCAAAAAAGCCAGGCAGGAAGAGCCAAAGATAATCCTGATTGCACCAGACTGGCCACGCCAGCACTGATACCCAATCTTAAAGAACTTAGCACAAGAACCACCCTGGATTTTGCCTCAAATCCCACAGTTGCTGACAGTACAACAATCAGATACTTCACAGCCAGCTAAAGACCTTAAACCTAGCTGCATGGAAAATTCCTTAGTCAAGCAAGCAATGCCTCTCTCCAAAGCTGTTACGGATGTCATTCTGGAGGCCAGAAGGCGTAACACCAGGAAAGCATACTCTGATACATAGAAGAGATTCTGTGCCTGGAAATTCCTAG